>NC_091284.1:68199681-68506806 GCF_032444005.1 Ranitomeya imitator | reverse complement strand
AAGGCGACATAAGAATAAGAAGAATAAGAAGAATATTTAATCCTAGTGAATATCTTACATGGGTACCTTCTTTATTTCTGATATATACATCCTAAATGCATTCATTTCCATTTATACCCATAGTCCACAATATTGCTTATGGTCACTTCGATATACATAAACACATATCCTGGTGTGGTATCCCACAACAGAAAAGAAGTGAAAGGAATTATTTTTTATATTAAAAAGGTAAATTTTTATTACATAATTAAATCAGAATACAACAATAATAAAATAAGTGAAAAAGAGCAAAATAGACAGGGGGGTGGTGACAAAAACACCAGATTACAACGGGAGAAAAAATAGCACCGAAAATGGTTCCTGTACACAGGGGTATAAGAGCTATGTAGCTACATAGAGTCAACACAGCACAGTACCGTGAAACCAAATATAATGCACCGGTAATATTACCATAAGGTCATGACAACTACAGCAAAGTGCTAACGGGTATCAAGATGTAAAGAATATATATAGATAGCAACCAGAAACCTTCAAAGGAATATATTGTCCTGGAATCAAGCAACTACCTACATAGTATAGGGACTAACTGTGCATGACTTTTATGCCAGAATAATGCAGAAATTGCTAATATATCTGGTGTGTGCGCTAAGCACTAATCCAAAGCCTGCAATGTAGTATACCCAATGTAGAGAGAAATTCCAAAGTGACAGTTCTGGTTACCTGTAGTGTGACTGCTATGTCATGAAAAGACCGACTGTGTAACGTGCAGGATAGCCGGTGCTATGGTCCCGAGCCCGACGAGCGCCGTTTCGCACAAGCTTCTTCAACTGGGGCGTGTGGAGGAATGGTCAGGCATGGGGGATTATATATCACTGCTGGATGATTGCACCGGAAGCATACAGAGGAAGTTCAAATGTGCGCGCGCATGCAGGGCCGTCCCACCGTTGCCAAGGGAACCCCCCGAGGGCGCTCCGTGACACGCAGTGGAACGCACTGCGGTCACGTGAGGCGGCGCCATCAGGAGGTCAGAGGCGGAGCCAACGGACCCCGCGCACGCGCGCGAGAACTCCAGAGATGCCGGCGAAGAAAGAGATGAGAGGGAGAGGGTGAGACCACGGGACTGGGTTTGTTGTTGGTGCGTGTATCTAGTGCAGCGGATAGATAAAGAGGGGGAGTCATATTGAAAGAGTGGATCGCTAGTAAAAAAAGGGGGAGGAAAGGAAGGGGGCGGGCCAGATGACCGAATTGTTGCAGACACTGGGACTGAGACTGTGCCGCATTGAAGGGGAAATTATAGAAGAAACCCCCGTAAAGGGAATAAAAACCAAATGTTTGGACTACTGAACCCAATATATATTGATACATGTTGAGAGAAATTGGGCATAGTAAAAAATATATATATTGGTTGACAACCATGGACAAGTGCAAAGCTGCACAAAAGTAAAGTGCATATGTGACTATGTGAAAAAAGCCGAATATTATTATAATATTAATAGGGGAAATATTGATTGCAAGGGTCTAATAATATATTTGTTGAATGATTCTAAGGAATAAAAATGTTAAGGATACACTAAGGTATGTGCCAAATAGACATAAATAAGGTGCTGAAGTGACAAAGGGGAGGAACTAAATGTTATGACCGCATTTGTAAAGGAAATGTTGTTACAAACATATATATATATGCAGAAAGTAAAATGCTGGTGTAACGGTGGAGGAGGATTTGATGACTGCGTTAGTGCAAAAATAGGCATAAATAAAGTGCTAATGAGACAATAGGGAGGGGGAAATGTTGTAGCAAACATATATATATACAGAAAGTAAAGTGCTGGAGTGGCAATGGGGAAGGATTTAATGACTGCATATGTGCAAAATATGCATAAATAAAGTGCTAATGTGACAATAGGGAGGGGCTAACTATTATAACAGCTATTATAAGAGAAATGTTGTTACAAGCAATATGTATACATATATAGGTAGGGTGCAGGTGTGACAGAGGGAGAGAGTTACGTGGCAGTATTGTAAGAAAAAATGCTGTTGAAAGCCTATAGTTATGCCTAGGCAAAACATATTTTGTCGGCAAGGGTGAGGGACATGCGAATGCATGTTAAACATGATTAAACACCTAAATATGTGCAGATTAAGCATACATAAGGGTTCATGTGACTGCAGGGAGAAGAATGAACACTATAATAAATAACAATCAATATATCTCCTTTGCCTCTTTTCAGTTCTGGATTTCTGCACCCAAGGCATCATATCACCTCTCCCCAGAAAGTCCTCAGAGATCCCTTATCCCAAAATGTCCACTCCCAATCTAGGCGGATTTCAGTCGTATGGACGCATAGAAGACTTTTGATGCATCAAGTATATTTCGTGGAGATGAAGAAGAAGGTAAATATAACTGAATTCCATTCAATCCTGCGAGCATCCCAGATGTTCATGCTGAATATTATACAGGTATAGCAGCATAAATACATAATCCTATAAGTTGAAACAGAGGTTAGTATGAATATAGGGACAACAATATAAATTACAACAATTAAAAACAAGGGTTCTAAAAACTACATACGAAGAATACTAACTACATACTAAAAATAGATATAGTTGCCTATACACTAAAGATAACTAGTAATTAAAATGCCTTAAAAACCTAAATATAAAATTGAAGAGATACAGTTTACAAAAAGGAATTAAAGCCGAAGCTTTCATTTAGGCCACGTGGTGTGATTGTGCCAAGTCTATATATCCATTTGCTCTCTAGTTGTGCTAGAGACTTGGCCAGATCACCTCCACGTAGACCCAAATTGATCTGATCAATGACTTTAAATAAAAGGCCTCTGGGATTACAGCTATGATGAGTTTTGAAGTGACGTGGTACAGATTTCAATAAAGATAAATCGTCTATAGTTTTGGCCTTTTCAATATCCCGAACGTGTTCACGGACCCGAATTTTTGCCTCGCGAGTTGTTAGGCCAATATAAATCAGCCCGCATGGACAAGTGGCATGATAAATAATTCCCTTGGAGGAACAAGTGAGGTATTTACGGATTTCAAAAGTTTTAGATCCATCAAAATTCGTGAATGAATGGGCCCTCTCTGTATTCAGGCATGCCTTACACATGCCACAGGGGAAAAAACCTTGCTGTGATGATTTTTGAGTTAATTTAGATGCTGGCTCGTAATGACTATGAACCAATAAGTCACGTAAGTTTTTGCTTCTTCTTGATATTAGTAAAGGGCCATCGGGGAGAATTTTCTGTAGGACAGGGTCCGTCATCAGGATATTCCAATGTTTCTTAAATAAGGTTTTGAGGTCATTCCAGCGGTTGTTATATGTTGAAATATATCTAACCTGGTCATTGTTTGTTTTGGATTTTTTGTTGTTTTTATTGGAGGAAAAAAGCAGTTTGTCTCTAGTGATTGTCTTTGCTCTCCTATATCCATTTCTTATGTACCGTTTGCTATAACCCCGGTCAAGAAATCTATTGGTGAGGTCGACAGCCTGGTTTTCAAAATCCTGTTCTTCGGAGCAGATACGTTTTGCTCGTAAAAATTGGCCCACTGGTATACCTTTGATTGTATTTGAAGGATGTGAGGAGGCTGCATGTAAAATGGAATTAGTGGAAGTGGGTTTTCTGTGGAGGTTGGTACGAATCATGCCATCATGTAGGACATCAATTTTGATGTCTAGAAACTCCAGTTCCCGGCCAAATTGATAAGTCAGGTATATATTTAAATTGTTATCATTTAATTTTGTCACAAAATTATGGAGTTCATTAATTGTGCCTTCCCAGACAAACCACACATCGTCGATATATCTCATTCATCCGTGTGCCAACTGTGCTTCTGGATACAAGTCCCCCTGAAAAATCTCCCTTTCCCATGCCCCTAAAAATAAGTTAGCATATGACGGGGCACAGGAAGCACCCATGGCGGTGCCTTGTGTCTGCAAATAAATATGTTTATTGAAAGTGAAGATGTTATGAGTCAATACAAACTCCAAGAGGGAGATAATCAAGGGGATTAGAGCTTGATCCATATTGCTAGATCTCAAAAACCATTCTGCTGCCTTAAGTCCATCCTGATGTTTAATGGAGGTGTACAAGGCCTCCACGTCGGCTGTGACCATAACCATATGTTTTTCCAGGGATAAGTTATTGAGCTTCTGTAAAGCTGATGTGGTATCCTGAATATAGGACGGTAACGTTGACGCTATTGGTTTCAAAAAATAATCAATAAAGTCGGAAATCACCTCACAGAGGCCTCCATTACCCGAGATGATGGGTCTTCCTGGCGGATCCACGGGATTTTTGTGCAATTTGGCATGAGGTATAGGGTAGGCAATTTAGGACTTAAATTTTGAACAGTGTCCAGCATTTTACGGGTAATAATTCCTTTTTCGAAGGCCTGCTCGACTATGGATGTTAATTCAGTATGATACCTCGAGAGAGGATTAAATGATAATCTTTGATAACAGTGGGGGGCATTTAGTAGTTTATAGGCCTGCTTCTCATACATATCTACAGGCCACACTACCAAATTGCCCCCTTTGTCTGCTGGCTTGAAGACAACGTCCTCCAGAGACTGGAGGTGAACCAGGGCCAATTTTTCCTCTTTATTAATATTGGAGGCCCAGGATGGTATTTTTGATAGTAACTCTATTTCATCTGTGAGGACCTTCGTAAAAATTTCAATGGCCGAGCATGTGTTAACTGGAGGGAATTTTTTAGATTTATTGAATAATTCATGTGGAAAGTTGCTTACCTGAGTAGACGAATTTTCCTGTAGAAGTTCCTCCAAGTTCCTCAATGCTTCCCTTTCTTCCACTGTGGAGAAGGTGTTAGTGATATCGTTTTTATAATGCAATTTTTTAAGGGTCAATTTCCTAGAAAAAAGATGTAGATCCTTTACAGCCGTAAAGGTATCCAATCGATTGGTGGGGGAGAAGGTTAGTCCTTTCTCCAGGAGTTTGACCTCGGTCGTGGACAGTTGGTATTGGGATAAATTAATTACCTTAAGCTGTTGTCCCTGGGTACGAAGGGCTTTAGATCTTGTAAAAATATCTGGCAATTTTTTTGATGATGTATCCGCCGTTGAGTTTTCAGCATCACTAACTGAAGTATTGATATCAGAAGTAGATGCGGCAGAGCTGACTGATGGACTTCTATACTGGTTTGATCTAGGCGTCCTCTTGTCAGTGGATTTCTTTTTATGAACTGGGTTGGTCTTCTTAAATTGCCACCGATATATTCTGTCTGTGTCGTAGTCATTTAAGTCTCTTTGGAATTTTTTTGTTTTGCTTAGACACACTTCGTTTTCCCATTTGTCGACATCTTTATTAATCTCCGTCATGATTTTGTCAAAGCCCTCAACCGGAGTGTCCTTCATCAATCTTTGTTCACATTCCTCAATTTCTGAGTCCAGTAATGTGAGGGACATTGTATTTTTATCAATAATAATCTGAAGAAATTCCAGAGAGCAGGTCATGGCTGTAGAGATCCATCGTTTAGTTAATACGTCATCTTCAAGTTCGAAAGAGGGATATAGCTGCACCCTTAATCCTCTTGGGATAATTTGTTTATCGATGTAATTTTCCAACGCAGATCTATTCCACCATATACGTGTCTTTTTATACAGGGCATTTCTATACTGTTTGATCAGATCTTTATTGATAGTAACTGCATCCTCAGTAACCTGGGTGGCCCCCTGCCTAAATACATCAGATGCTTTAGCTTGCCAGTTTTTTTCCCTGGCTTTGAAATCCATTTTATGGAGTAGGCGGACACTCTGTCTACAAAATACAGAAAAAGTCAATATACCCATAGTCCACAATATTGCTTATGGTCACTTCGATATACATAAACACATATCCTGGTGTGGTATCCCACAACAGAAAAGAAGTGAAAGGAATTATTTTTTATATTAAAAAGGTAAATTTTTATTACATAATTAAATCAGAATACAACAATAATAAAATAAGTGAAAAAGAGCAAAATAGACAGGGGGGTGGTGACAAAAACACCAGATTACAACGGGAGAAAAAATAGCACCGAAAATGGTTCCTGTACACAGGGGTATAAGAGCTATGTAGCTACATAGAGTCAACACAGCACAGTACCGTGAAACCAAATATAATGCACCGGTAATATTACCATAAGGTCATGACAACTACAGCAAAGTGCTAACGGGTATCAAGATGTAAAGAATATATATAGATAGCAACCAGAAACCTTCAAAGGAATATATTGTCCTGGAATCAAGCAACTACCTACATAGTATAGGGACTAACTGTGCATGACTTTTATGCCAGAATAATGCAGAAATTGCTAATATATCTGGTGTGTGCGCTAAGCACTAATCCAAAGCCTGCAATGTAGTATACCCAATGTAGAGAGAAATTCCAAAGTGACAGTTCTGGTTACCTGTAGTGTGACTGCTATGTCATGAAAAGACCGACTGTGTAACGTGCAGGATAGCCGGTGCTATGGTCCCGAGCCCGATGAGCGCCGTTTCGCACAAGCTTCTTCAACTGGGGCGTGTGGAGGAATGGTCAGGCATGGGGGATTATATATCACTGCTGGATGATTGCACCGGAAGCATACAGAGGAAGTTCAAATGTGCGCGCGCATGCAGGGCCGTCCCACCGTTGCCAAGGGAACCCCCCGAGGGCGCTCCGTGACACGCAGTGGAACGCACTGCGGTCACGTGAGGCGGCGCCATCAGGAGGTCAGAGGCGGAGCCAACGGACCCCGCGCACGCGCGCGAGAACTCCAGAGATGCCGGCGAAGAAAGAGATGAGAGGGAGAGGGTGAGACCACGGGACTGGGTTTGTTGTTGGTGCGTGTATCTAGTGCAGCGGATAGATAAAGAGGGGGAGTCATATTGAAAGAGTGGATCGCTAGTAAAAAAAGGGGGAGGAAAGGAAGGGGGCGGGCCAGATGACCGAATTGTTGCAGACACTGGGACTGAGACTGTGCCGCATTGAAGGGGAAATTATAGAAGAAACCCCCGTAAAGGGAATAAAAACCAAATGTTGGGACTACTGAACCCAATATATATTGATACATGTTGAGAGAAATTGGGCATAGTAAAAAATATATATATTGGTTGACAACCATGGACAAGTGCAAAGCTGCACAAAAGTAAAGTGCATATGTGACTATGTGAAAAAAGCCGAATATTATTATAATATTAATAGGGGAAATATTGATTGCAAGGGTCTAATAATATATTTGTTGAATGATTCTAAGGAATAAAAATGTTAAGGATACACTAAGGTATGTGCCAAATAGACATAAATAAGGTGCTGAAGTGACAAAGGGGAGGAACTAAATGTTATGACCGCATTTGTAAAGGAAATGTTGTTACAAACATATATATATATGCAGAAAGTAAAATGCTGGTGTAACGGTGGAGGAGGATTTGATGACTGCGTTAGTGCAAAAATAGGCATAAATAAAGTGCTAATGAGACAATAGGGAGGGGGAAATGTTGTAGCAAACATATATATATACAGAAAGTAAAGTGCTGGAGTGGCAATGGGGAAGGATTTAATGACTGCATATGTGCAAAATATGCATAAATAAAGTGCTAATGTGACAATAGGGAGGGGCTAACTATTATAACAGCTATTATAAGAGAAATGTTGTTACAAGCAATATGTATACATATATAGGTAGGGTGCAGGTGTGACAGAGGGAGAGAGTTACGTGGCAGTATTGTAAGAAGAAATGCTGTTGAAAGCCTATAGTTATGCCTAGGCAAAACATATTTTGTCGGCAAGGGTGAGGGACATGCGAATGCATGTTAAACATGATTAAACACCTAAATATGTGCAGATTAAGCATACATAAGGGTTCATGTGACTGCAGGGAGAAGAATGAACACTATAATAAATAACAATCAATATATCTCCTTTGCCTCTTTTCAGTTCCGGATTTCTGCACCCAAGGCATCATATCACCTCCCCCCAGAAAGTCCTCAGAGATCCCTTATCCCAAAATGTCCACTCCCAATCTAGGCGGATTTCAGTCGTATGGACGCATAGAAGACTTTTGATGCATCAAGTATATATATGTTTGTAACAACATTTCCTTTACAAATGCGGTCATAACATTTAGTTCCTCCCCTTTGTCACTTCAGCACCTTATTTATGTCTATTTGGCACATACCTTAGTGTATCCTTAACATTTTTATTCCTTAGAATCATTCAACAAATATATTATTAGACCCTTGCAATCAATATTTCCCCTATTAATATTATAATAATATTCGGCTTTTTTCACATAGTCACATATGCACTTTACTTTTGTGCAGCTTTGCACTTGTCCATGGTTGTCAACCAATATATATATTTTTTACTATGCCCAATTTCTCTCAACATGTATCAATATATATTGGGTTCAGTAGTCCCAACATTTGGTTTTTATTCCCTTTACGGGGGTTTCTTCTATAATTTCCCCTTCAATGCGGCACAGTCTCAGTCCCAGTGTCTGCAACAATTCGGTCATCTGGCCCGCCCCCTTCCTTTCCTCCCCCTTTTTTTACTAGCGATCCACTCTTTCAATATGACTCCCCCTCTTTATCTATCCGCTGCACTAGATACACGCACCAACAACAAACCCAGTCCCGTGGTCTCACCCTCTCCCTCTCATCTCTTTCTTCGCCGGCATCTCTGGAGTTCTCACGCGCGTGCGCGGGGTCCGTTGGCTCCGCCTCTGACCTCCTGATGGCGCCGCCTCACGTGACCGCAGTGCGTTCCACTGCGTGTCACGGAGCGCCCTCGGGGGGTTCCCTTGGCAACGGTGGGACGGCCCTGCATGCGCGCGCACATTTGAACTTCCTCTGTATGCTTCCGGTGCAATCATCCAGCAGTGATATATAATCCCCCATGCCTGACCATTCCTCCACACGCCCCAGTTGAAGAAGCTTGTGCGAAACGGCGCTCGTCGGGCTCGGGACCATAGCACCGGCTATCCTGCACGTTACACAGTCGGTCTTTTCATGACATAGCAGTCACACTACAGGTAACCAGAACTGTCACTTTGGAATTTCTCTCTACATTGGGTATACTACATTGCAGGCTTTGGATTAGTGCTTAGCGCACACACCAGATATATTAGCAATTTCTGCATTATTCTGGCATAAAAGTCATGCACAGTTAGTCCCTATACTATGTAGGTAGTTGCTTGATTCCAGGACAATATATTCCTTTGAAGGTTTCTGGTTGCTATCTATATATATTCTTTACATCTTGATACCCGTTAGCACTTTGCTGTAGTTGTCATGACCTTATGGTAATATTACCGGTGCATTATATTTGGTTTCACGGTACTGTGCTGTGTTGACTCTATGTAGCTACATAGCTCTTATACCCCTGTGTACAGGAACCATTTTCGGTGCTATTTTTTCTCCCGTTGTAATCTGGTGTTTTTGTCACCACCCCCCTGTCTATTTTGCTCTTTTTCACTTATTTTATTATTGTTGTATTCTGATTTAATTATGTAATAAAAATTTACCTTTTTAATATAAAAAATAATTCCTTTCACTTCTTTTCTGTTGTGGGATACCACACCAGGATATGTGTTTATATTCATTTCCATTTGTCTGTGCATTGCATATACATTTTTCTACAACGTCTGTTTTCATCTAAAGAAATAATGAAGCAGGATAGGCAAATGAAATCTTTATGTTTCATTTCATTTCCATTAAGTTAAAAAAGTAAAACACACTGTGACGTGTTTCTGGCGTCAACTTTGCCCTTAGTCATAGAGAATGTCTGTTTCCAGTTTATTTCTGGATATTGTAGACCTTTCATTTGCCACCCGTAATTGTACATTTTCATCCATTTGTCAATGAGACCAGAGTATTCTATATCTCACCGCTACACGTGGCCACATTTCCATATTTCATCAATCATATCATTTATATAATGTGAATTTGCAAGCAAGCATGTTTATGGAAACATGACTTTCCACACTGGAAAAACAGCCCTGTGCCGTACATAATAAGTGACCTTTTCTCAGATTTTATTATTTAAAATTCTAATAAATGTAAATCAGCCAATTAAACATTATATGTTGGCACTTAGTTTTTCTGAGTAATCTGTGGGAAGGCATCTCATGCTATACTGAAATTGTAATACCACCACTGATATGCTATTCCTTGTGGCATTCATAATTAGGATGCACAATTAAACAGAGGAGTTGTTTAGTTTACCATACAAAACTAGGCCATAAATCTACTTTCCGTAACCCTCCGGAGAGAGTCATTCCGAGTGCAGACTCCACGTCTTCATCAAGATGAGGAAGGACACGGGGGATCGATGTAAAAGGTCATAGTAAGTTTTCTAATACTCCTGGCAAATGAAGATCAACCAGTGAATCAATTTGACCAAAGCATGTGTAGATTTTCCCTAATCCTTTTATGATAATGGTGTCTTACATGCGAAAGAGATTCAATCCTGCAATATCTTTATCTAGAAAAGTAACTTCTTTTATTAGGCTTTTATTTTTCCAAATCGTTAGGGTGAAAAAGTTAAAACATGGCAATATAAAGTCATAAAGCCGTTGTAAGAAAGATCTTATAAAGTGAAGAATACTTTGACTTCCATTTATTAATGAAATGATTATTGTCTGTCATTATCAAAGAAAATATCTAAAAGTTTATAATGTGTCTTAAATGAGTTGCCGCTATTGGACAAACCCTTTTCAATGGCCCCAGGGGGCTGAATAAAGTTTAAAAATCTATTCTTACCTCCTAGACCGGTGCTGCTGCTTTGCTTTCAGCTGTGTGTCTCCAGCTGGATGGGACCACTGCGGCAAGCCAGTGACCACTTGTCAGTTGTAGCCTTTGCAGTTTTGTCCAAACAAAAGAGCAATATTTCTTCTGCCTGAACAAAAATATAGTGTTTGGCTAAGTTCAAACATTGCATTTGTGCAGTATTTTTTGCTGCTTTTTATGGAAGGCTGGGGTCACCCTTGCGAGTGCAATGTGAGAAACTCGCGCGAGTCTCTCGCATCAATACTCGGCACTCAGCAGTTTGGACCAGAGCGTTCAGCTGCATAGAAATACATACAGCCGCACACTCTGGTCCCGAGTGCTGGCGGCAGTGTCGGGTATTGAGGTTAGAGACTCGCACGAGTTTCTCACATTGCACTCGCAAGGGTGACCCTGGACTAAATAAAAAACTGTTTTTTTTTCAGTACTAGCAAAAACTTTGAAATTTCAGAAATCTCATACATACAATTGTTTTTTTTCTTATTCCAGGCCAAATTGGAAAACTGTTGTTTTTGACAACTGCATCACGTAAATGCTTTCAGAGGTTTTTTTTACAGTAGAAAGCAATGAGAAATTGTAAAAATTGTAAAAAAAAGCTGCAAAAAACACGGCTGTTTTCCTGCTTTTTTTGTTGCAAGAAAAACAAACTTTACTTCACTGTAGAAAATTAACTCTTATAATCCGCACTAAAACATGCAGAAAAAAAAGCAGCAAAACCTGATTTTTGAGCTTTAGAAAGCAGGTTTTGCCTGCAGAAAAAAACGCAGCAAAAATGTAACTTAAATAATAATCTTTATATAGCGCTAACATATTCCGCAGCGCTTTACAGGTTGCACACATTATCATCACTGTCCCTGTTGGGGCTCACAATCTAAATTCCCTATCAGTATGTCTTTGGAATGTAGGAGGAAACCGGAGTACGCGGAGGAAACCCACGCAAACACGGAGAGAACATACATGTTTGCAGATGTGTCCTTGGTGGGGTTTGAACCCAGGACTCCAGCGCTGCAAGGCTGCTGTGCTAACCACTGTGCCACCGTGCTGCCCATGAGTATAGCTTTAGGCTGAAATCATTTTTATGTATTGATATCCTTAACAGGTCTATCAATCTAATTTCCTTATCCAAGAGGGTAATAAAATTTTCCTGGCCTCACTGCAAAATTATAAGGGATCCAAAAGGTACAGTATCTCATGCAACTAATAATACTGTTGACTTTTTATAATACATCATAGCCTGGTTGCAACAATTACTGCTTCAACACCATGTAGCTACACGAATGTCATTATTAGAGCGGGTTCAGCCGAACAGTTGAAAAAAGTTAGGTTCAGCTATCAGAACAGTAGCCAAGCCCAAACCAGGACCCCATTCACATGAATGGAAGGCCCAAACATCCCTTGTTTGCCATGCTGTCATCTGCATGACAGGGCAGCAAACACTGTCTCTGATCGGCAGTAAAATCATTATCGCAGATCAGAGAGCTGTGACTGCCATGCAGTAAGCCTAATTACAGAGAACCAGCATCTGTGCTATAAATAAATAAATCATAAATCAAATTGACAAGGGTTCCCCTGTATTTTTGATAACCAGCATGGCAAAACTGACAGCTACGGGCAGCAACCCTCAGCTTTATCATGGCTAGCTATCAAGAATAGAGGGGTACCCATGCCGCTTATTTAAATTATTTAACTAAATAATTTAAAAAATGGTTGAGGTCCCTGCCCATTTTTGACAACCAGCCAAGTGAAAGCAGACAGCTGGTGGCTCGGCTCTTCCATCTTGCCATGTGGCAGTGGCTAGGGGGGTAATATTTGTGGGGTTGATGTCACCTTTGCATTGTCAGGTGACAACAAACTCACCGGTTAGTAATAGAGAGGTGTCTATAAGTTTGTATTAAAGACAAAACATTTTATAAATAAAAAACACAGTTATACTCATCTAACACCCATTTCCTTGAAGCCCTGGTATCCTGTAAAAAAAGCAAAAATAAAAAAAACATATCCCTTACCTGTTCAATGTTCTGTCCCATGCCATAATCCATGTCTGTGATAAATGGTTCAACCGTCCAGGCTGAAAACTATGGGAGAATGAGCTATTGCAAGCACAGTGTCAATGATTAGTCATAACTGCAGGTCACTGAGGCTGCATTCTCAGCTGGGCCAATGAACTGCGGTGACCTCAATGAGGTCACCGCTAGCATGCTGAGGAAAAGTCTCACAGTGCAGAGCTGAACTCAGTGAGTTCACCGCAGTTCACTGTGAGAAAATTAGGTGGTGAAATCACTTAGCTCAGCCCTGCACCGTGAGTCTTTTTCTCAGGATGCTAGCGGTGATTTCACTGAGATCAGCGCAGTTTATTGGTCGGGCTGGGAATGCTGCCTTAGTGAACTGCGGTAAACTCAATGACATCATTGCTAGTCAGCTGTCTGCTTTAGCTTGACTAGTTGTCAAAAATGGAGGAGACCCATGCTGTTTTTTAAACTATCTATTTAAAAAATTTAAAAAACACATTGGGACATCTCGATTCTTGATAATCAGCCATGAGGGTTGCAACTCATAGCTATCAGTTTTGCCTGGCTGATTATCAAAAATATAGGGGAAGCCACACCATTTTTTTTATTTATTTACTTGTACAGCAGGCATCGGCTGATGAATACTTCCATGAGCCGCTGCCTGATATTGCTGTTTTCAGCGACTGCATGCATATGCTTGATAAAACACAGTGAACCTACACCAGTTGATGACATGGCTCCCCAAACATTCACTGATTGTGGAAGCTTCACACTAGACCTCAAGCAGCTTGGTTTGTCTGTCTCTCCACTCTTCCTTCAGACTCTGGGACCTTGATTTCCAAGGTCTAGTGTGAAATATCCACAATCACTGTTGGTTGCGGGAGCCATGTTATCTGCTGGTGTAGGTGCACTGTGTTTTATCAAGACAAAAGTCAGCGCAGGAAATTTTATAGCACTCCATAATTCCCTCTGCCGACAAGCTTTTGGGAGATATAAATTTAAATCTCCATCAGGACTTGGCACCTATCCACACTGCCAAAAGTACCAATATCAGGTTTAGAAAACAACAGTATCACTGTGCTTGATTGGCTAGCAAACTCATCTGACCTTAACCCCATAGAGAATCTATGGGGTATTGTGAAGAGGAAGATGAGAGACACCAGATTCAACAATGCAGATGAGTTGAAGGCTGCTATCAAAGCAGGCTTTCATAACACCTCAGCAGTGCCACAGACTGATCGCCTCCATGCCACGCCACATTGATGCAGTAATTGATGCAAAAAGAGCCCAGACCAAGTATTGAGTGTAGAGCACCCAGCCAGAGCCTACGGGTTCTCGGTACTGGGTCCAGTCATCGTTAAAGGGATGGTCTCAGTAGCAGCGACCCGGTCCATGGCCATGGGCATCCAAGTAAAAGGGACAGTCTTTAAAGGGGTTTATAAAATAATAAATGTTCGTGACGCCACCTGTGGTATTCGGTCAGATTTGACCAATGCTGCCTATAGGGGTCCTCTGGAGAGTGATGGCACTGCAGCAAAGATGGTATGGCTTTCCACAGGTGAAAGTGGGGTTCCCAGGGCTCCCGGTGTGTTTGGCAAAGATGGTGTGGTGCCAGAAATAAATAGAGGACTCAAGGTTGCAGTTTCTTTTCCTGGTTTACTGATGGTAGACAGCCACAGTCCAGGGTACCAGCAACAGGTGTTGACGAGGTCCAGTTGGCTTGGAGGCTATGATGGATCCCTCTCTCAGGTGAGGTTTGTAAGACGTCCTTCTCGTGATTTGAGGCGAATCCCTTGCTGCCTGTGGCTCTGCCAAAGTCCTCTCTGTCCCGGTCCTAAGACAGTACCTGTATGGTAGGCAACACAAGCCTTTTAACAAGGTCTCTATTATGACCTGGGCTCTATGTGTTGCTGTACCTTTGGGTGTAGGTGTGGGCAGACAACCTGTAGTCTTCTGCCTTCTGGTTCTGCTGTGGGACATAAAGTACTACACAGCCTCGGGCTCCTGGTGCCCCCTTTCTGCGCTTCAGCTTGGAGGGAGCCCAGTCACAACTCTCCTCCAGCTCCTTTGTTCTCCTGTGCTTCTCCCCTCTGGCACTTGCTATCAATGCAACCCGTCTGCTTCTCTTCCCTCTCCTGGAGCTGCAGCACCACATGTGGCTGCACAGCCCCAGCTCAGCTCTCACTTCTCTCTCCTCCACTGTCTGCTACCAACTCCCTCCTCAGACTGACTTGACTCCTCCTCCAAGTCAGAATATATATATCTAGGGAAGCTCCCCTGAAACCAAGTTCAGAGCTCCCCCTTCTGGCCTGGAATCAGAATAAGGTGCATGTATGTGTACCACCTGTTAAAGGGATCCTCCTTGCTTCCAGGCATGGCATCACCCTCCCTGAAACGAAAGCGAGATCACTGTAACAGCCGGTTTCCTGAGGTGTTACAAGTGCATTTGCTGAACATACATTTCAGTAGGCCAACATTTCGGATGTTTTCGGAAACACCGTCGAACCCCATTGAAACCAATGGCAGGCAAAACAAAACACATACAAACACATGGAAAACACATAGAAAACACCTTAAAAGGTGTCCAAAAGCTGACAAACTGCTCAGAAGACACAACAAACACATGGAAAAGTCACAACTACATATAGTCATGCGAAAAGAAAGAGTTGGAGGAGTAAAATGAGGAGGAGACACAGATATAGGCTTGAAAAAGGTCCACGGACCGAAACGTTGCAGATGGCAGAATAAATACGGGAGCTGTTTTTTCACAATTGCTGTGGTGCTGTCCTTCTCTTCATGCGCTTACAGATATAGGCTTGTCATGCCCTTCTAAAATCAAGGAAGGCTGGAGTAAAAATCTAAACTCACTATACCAACACCCAGACGTCTTGACAAAAAAAAATAAAATAAATATCTTTAGGTAGAATGGCGGCGGGTCCATTCAGAACACTTTCCTTAGAAGACGTAGTGGTACCCCCGTTGGGAGTTGTGCCAAAAATGAACCCAATACATTCAGACTAATCCACCAGATACTGAAGCTTTGGAGAAGACCTCTGAATCCCAGGCCATAGTATGAGTAAACAACTCTGCAGACGACCCCACCCACCTGGAATTGATGATGGCAATGTGATGTAAAACTCAGCAAGGGGACTAAATAAAGAGTCTCCATTTTTTCCCAAAAATCGGCCACAGACACCACTTAAGTGGCATCAATTTCGCCAGAGTATTTTATAACAGTTGGTGAGTTGATTTTCTAAAATCATCAAGCTTTTAGTCTACCCAAGATGACACAGGGGTAGAAAAGTCCTTGCGGATCCAGGATTTGTTCATCTTGATGAACGTTAGTCTGTCTACATTGTCACTGGACAGCCGCATGCAGTTATCTGTCAGCACACCACCAGCAGCGCTGAACACACGTTCAGAGAGAATGCTGGCTGGGGGGCACGACAAGATCTCCAAGGCGTGAGTGGCGAGCTCAGGCCATTTTTCAAGATTGGAATCCCAAAATGAGCAAGGGTCCAGTTCCAAAGTCATGGCATTGATGTTAACTTGGAGATACTCTTTTACCATCCTCTCTAGGCGTTGGCTGTGCGTCAGACTTCTTGTCTCCTGTGGCCTTGCAAAGGATGGTCTAAAAAAATCTTGAAACGATTGGAAAAATTGCTGTTACCACCAGATACGATGTTACTGTTACGGTTTGAGTGATGACTCGATAGTCCCATGGTTGGCAAGTTAGAACTCATAGATTCACTTCGTGCACCACTGGTGTTTTGTGGAAAAGCAGATGTTAGATTCTGTAACAGTCTCTGCTGGTACTCCTGCATGCGTAAATCCCTTTCTATGGCAGGAATTATTTTACCAAATTTGCTTTTGTACCGGGGATCTAAGAGTGTGGCAACCCAGTAGTCGGTATTACTTCGGATTCTGACAATCCGAGGGTCATGTTGCAGGTAGTGCAGCAGGAAGGCACTTATGTGTCTTGCGCATCCAGGAGGACCAAGTCCTTGTTCTCTTGGTGGTGACGCGGTGAGAATCATGCTTCCTTCGTCTGCCCTCTCTCCCCAACCTCGCACAACAGAAATTTGATCAAAGTCTCCCTCATCTGATGAGTCTCCCATGCCCAGCGCCAGTTTGTCCTACACTTCTTCATCACCTCCTGCACCTTCCTCAACAGTTTGGCTGCTACCATGTGCCCTCGGCAATCGCTCTCCCAAGCCTCCAATGCCAGCCGCCTTGGTGCTGCCAACCTTCTTGACCTTGGAGATATGATCCCTTCTGCATACGACTCCTCCTGTTGCTCCTCCTCCTCCTCCTATTGTCCCACCACCTGACTCTGAACACTGTGTAAGGTGTGCTCCAGCATGTAAATCACTGGAATGGTCATGCAGGTAATGGCATCGTCAGCACTAAACATTTTTGTTGCAATTTCAAAACTGTGCAGAAGGGTGCATAGGTCCCTCATCTGAGACCACTCCTGCAGCGTGATTTGCCTCACCTCTTGATCTCGTTGGCCCAGGCCATACGTCATAACGTCATAACGTATTGCACCAGGACTCGTCGGTGCTGCCGCAGTCGCTGCAACATGTGCAGAGTTGAATTCCACTGTGTGGGCACATCGCATTTCAGCCGGTGAACTGGCAGGCCCAACAACTTCTGTAGAGATGCAAGTCGTCAAGCTGCGGGATGCGAACGGCGGAAGGGAGCACACAGCAACTGTGCCCTCTGCAGTAGCCCATCTAGTCAGGGATAGTGGGATAAAAATTGCTGGACAAATAGGTTCAAAACGTGAGCCATACAAGGCACGTGTGTGACATTGCCTCGGTGAAGGGCCACACCCAGGTTTGCAGCATTGTCGCACACAGCCTTCCCTTGCTGCAGGTTGAGTGGAGACAACTATTGTTGGAACTCGGTTTCCAGAGCTGACCACAACTCCTCAGATGTATGACTCATATTTCCCAGACATTTCAATGTAAACACTGCCTGATTCCATTGAGCCCTGGTCACAGCATAGTGAGGAAGTGTGTAGGATTCCTTCTGCGCAATTACAACGCGGGTGGCATTACCAGAGAGGCTTTGGGTGCAGGTGGAGGACCGAGAGGAGGTGGAGGAGGCAGAAGCAGTGGAGGAACTTCTAGATACAGAGGATCGACGAACAACTCGTGGGGACGGCAAGACTCGGACAGCAGCCCCTTCTCCTGGTGTCACCGTAGTTACCCAGTGCCCAGTCACCGACATGTAACGCCCCTGTCCATGTCTAATCGTCCAAGTGTCTGTGGTGAAATGCACCCTGTCACACACAGAGTTTCTCAAGGAAGCGGTGATGTTGTGTGTGACATGCTGGTGTAGCGCAGGCACAGCTTTCTTTGAGAAGTAGTGGCGACTAGGCATCTGGTACTGGGGCACTGCGACGGACATAAGATCTCGAAAATCATCTGTGTCCACCAGGCGGAAAGCCAGCATTTCTGTAGCCAACAGCTTGCAGATGGAGAAATCCATCCTCTTAGTTTTGTCATGGCTAGGAGGAAATTGTCTTTTACTTGTCCACATCTGAGGGACTGGGGGCTTGTTACCATGCTTAGACGGAGTTGAGTAGGGTGTCCCCGGCAAACTGCTGGTCTGTGAGGAAGGTGCAGGTGGAGATGTTATGTTGCCTTGATCAAAATGTGGTGTCGATGTCAGAGAGCGCTCAACACCAGCAGGTGTTTCCACGTGCAAATGTCCTGATGACCTGCCAATCACACTGGCTGTTGCGGGTAAAGAGGTGGAAGGTCTGCATCCAAAACCATGTGTGACTGCTGTCCCCACAGTCACAGAGGATGAAGAGAATGCGGATGCACTTGATGGGGCAGACGGTGGTTGACCCGGCCCACTAGGCCGCAATGTAGCACAGTGAGCTTCCCACTGCAACTTATACCTCATATCCATGTGACGGTTCATGCATGAAGTACTCAAGCTAGTGATTTTTTTGCCTCTACTGAGATTTTGTTGACAAATCTTACAGCTAACATGAGTTGGGTCATCCTTTGCGATGTCAAAAAAATGCCTAAGTTATGCAAGGCTTAAAGCCCGTATGACCTGAAGAGCCACCACGACTTCAGGTCTGAGGCACAGTCGGGGTTGAGGATGCAGTTGTTGATGTGCTTCCAGTACTCTGTCTCTGTCCAGGAAGGTGCACCGTTACCTCATTGTCAGACTCGTCACTAGCATCCTCCTCCACCTCCTCTGCTGACCTCATGGACTGGCGGACTGGGGGTCTACAAACTCGTCATCATCATCCTGTGTGTTCTCACGCCTGTCGTCCTCAGAGCCAACCTCTTCCTGCCCCGACCGAAAAGTCAAGTTTTCATTCCAATCAGGTATCTCAGTCTCATCATCATCTTCCTCATTGTCTCCACCAGCAGGAGTTACAGTTTGGGAGCGAGGGTCTACATTATGCTCAGAACCTTTTTCATCTGGGCCTGGATCCGACTCACAAAGATTCTGGGCATCAATGCAGATCATTTCCTCATCTGGATTCACAGAAGCTCTGGAGCAGACCTCTGATTCCCAAGCTATAGTATGCGTAAACAGCTCTACAGACTCAACCATGTGTGTCACCCCATAATCAGACGGGCAGCTGGAGACTTGGGAGCTGTGAGGAAGCAAGTGCAATTGGGGTGACAACTCTGAGGACTGGAGTAGTTGTGATGTTGAAGTTGACATGGAGGAGAGCCCACTTGAACGAGCACTTGATATCCATTCAAGCACCTGCTGTTTTTGTGCATCTGGAATTTTCAGCGATGCTTGTAGCGATGGTCGTAAGAAAGGGATCATATCAGATTATCCACGAAAAGAAGTAGACATCTTACTTTGGCTGGAAGATGGTCTTTCTTCTGCAGATGTTACTGTTGCTTGACCACCTACCCCACGGACACAACCTTTTTTTCCCTTTCCAACACACCTATTCCCCTTTCCACCAGCAGCAGGTCTTTTGCCACTCATTTTAGTGCTTAACTAATTGGCAACTCTGTATCTGTATTTGTTGGCACAACAACCGATGGAAGAAAACCGAGCAGAACTGAGTGGCAAAACTGTGGTACTAGGCCCAAAACATAATAACTGGATTAGATGCAGTGAAAATTGAGATACACAGACATTATATTTAGTTTCACAGGCGGGCTACTCTGCTGATGTGCAGACACTTCTCCTAGGCCCTAAACTATCAACCGGATTAGATGCAGTGAAAATTGAGATACACAGGCGATAGTTTGTTTCACAGGCGGGCTACTCTGCTGACGTGCAGACACTGCTCCTAGGCCCTAAACTATCAACTGGATTAGATGCAGTGAAAATTGAGACACACAGGTGGTATAGTTTGTTTCACAGGGAGGCTACTCTGCTGATGTGCAGACACTGCTCATAGGCCCTAAACTATCAACTGGATTAGATGCAGTGAAAATTGAGATACACAGGCGGTATAGTTAGTTTCACAGGTGGGCTACTCTGCTGACGTGCAGACACTGCTCCTAGGCCCTAAACTATTAACTGGATTAGATGCAGTGAAAATTGAGATACACAGGCGATAGTTTGTTTCACAGGTGGGCTACTCTGCTGACGTGCAGACACTGCTCCTAGGCCCTAAACTATCAACTGGATTAGATGCAGTGAAAAATGAGATACACAGGCTTTGTAGCTAGCTTCACAGGCAGGCTACTGAGATGACTATCAGACAATGCTATTAGCCCAAAAGGATTGGCTGAGCTAGATTACACCAAATGCTGTGACAAACACTTGCACATCACTGGCACAGACCAGCCTGGCAATCAGTGCTATGAACTGCTGTAACCTACCCTGAAAAGGGCTGATATTACAACTAGTCCCGAATCCTCCCGACTCCCTAAGCCTATCTCTCTGACAATTCGCTCCAAAAAACACAGTATTAGTCTGTATAGCACCCACAGCAGCAGCGGTGCAGTCTAACACCAAGCTGCAGCAGTGAGAAATGGTGGCGACAGGGTAAATTGCTGGTTCTTATAGGGCAAGGACATGTTACATACACAGCCAATGACACATGCCCTTGCTTGTGTGCATCATATGCACATTGCTGTGTGTGTGCGCTGCTGATAGGCTGAGAGATTGCACCGCCCCACTGTAAATGCGGGAAAGAAAAAAAAATGGAGATCGGCATTATTTCAGCACAGATCTATCCCCCCCGCCCACTATACACTGAAACAGTCTATTAACAATGATAAACAGTTTTAATGTGCAAATCAACCTAGGCTTTTGGTGAACAAACATTTATCAAATAGAAACTCGAACAGCCGAATTTTAAGCAAATTGTTTGGGTTCGTCGAACGACTCAAAAACCGCCCAAAACAGCTCGAATTTGAAATTGGCGAACAGTTCGACTCGAACACCGCTCATCTCTAGTCAGAACTGGATGTCTAATCCATGGACGGAGACAGAGGTGGAAATCACAAAACAATCCCAAGGTCAGGATCAGAGGCAAATAACAATCAGGAAGATTTTGGAGAAAGCTAAAAAAAGAAGTTTTCTGCAACAATGTGTGTAATGAAGGACAATATGCACCGCTTTACTGTTGAAAGTTAATTTATCAATCTCTGATGTGAAAGTCACAAGGCCGCTCTCAGTGTTGGGTCAGGGATGAGTTGTATTTAATTTAAAAAATGCAGTTAATCTAAAAGATGGATAATGCAATGGCACTTCAAATATAATAGGAGCAATATTCTTATTTACAACAATGAGTCAAGGCTTTTACGATATTTCAAATTAAATTTATTGAGCAGAATAATGCAATGCTTAATTATACCTGGAGGTGCAAGACTATATCTCAGCTAAGACAAGTTTACAAAGGAATGACTCTTTATATTGTGCTGGACTCCCATGTCTTTCCACTACAATGCCCATGATTTTTAGTTCAGATTAGACCTTTGATCAGTTCAGTAACTGTGGTCTGTACATGGAGCGTGAAGCGTAGTGTGAATCAAGCCTCTACACTGCGTGATATGCAATATATGCAGAGTGCATTGCAGTAACAAAGGTAGAAAAGGAATGAGACAAGACTAGTCACATATGAGAAATAGGGTTTTTTTGCCACCCAGCGTGGAATTGTACACCTACACATTCACTTTCTTAACTTGGATTCTAAAACAAAGGACTTTTTTATTATAAGATTGCATTTTTGTAAGCCAAGTAGTGATGTAAAATTGTGTTTTTGTAGAAATTCTTTCGTTATGTCAAAATTGGTTGCAAAATGGTATTTGCAACCTCCACCCCACAACATTAATACCATTGTTAATAAGTAAAAAAGAGAAATGGATAGATGGAAGGGGGCATAATTACAAGTGTAGTCTACTCGTATGGCAGCATGTTAACACAAAGAGACATAACAGATGGCTTAATTTATTCGAGTGGTATTGAATTCTACTCTTGTCTTACAAAAGTCTGAAAATTGAAGAATACAGATTTTTTTTTATGGTTTGCTTCCTGCCAATTTGCTAAACAGTAGGAAAAAGTAAAAAAAAAAAACCACACAGCTCACAGCCCACCTTTCTGACTTCTCCACCTCATCCCTATCTGCTCTACAGATTTCTGCACCTTTGCCACAAAGCATCTCTGGCCCAGTGTTCACTCTAGGTTAGGACTTTCATTGAAGTGAGTCTTTTGCATTTGAAATTTATCTTTACTCTGTTGATTCATTCAGTTGATAAACAATTACTTTGCGGCACAATTAATTTTCTGGTAAAATCTACGTGATTCAATGAATTTGATCTGCTCTTCTTTAGCTTGTATACTATCCGTAAATTATGCAGACCTATGGGATTGCTTTATGCCAGTGTAATAAAAAGAGTATACACTCGAGTATAAGCCGACCCGAGTATAAGCCGACCCCCCTAATTTTGCCACAAAAAACTGGGAAAACTTAATGTCTCGAGTATAAGCCTAGGGTGAGAAATGCAGAGGCTACCGGTAAATGTCAAAAATAAAAATAGATACCAATAAAAGTAAAATTAATTGAGACATCAGTAGGTTAAGTGTTTTTGAATACACATATTGAATCAGTAGCCCCATATAATGCTCCATAAAGTTTATGATGGCCCCACAAGATGCTCCATATTAAAATATGCCCCATATAATCCTGCATAAAGGGTAATAATGGCCCCATAAGATGTTCCATAGACACATTTGTCCAATATAATGCTGCACAAATGTTGATTATGGCCCCATAAGATGCTCCATAAAGATATTCTCCCCATATAGTGCTGCACAAACCTTGATTATGGCCTTATAAGATGCTCCATACAGACACTTGCCCCATATAATGCTCCACAAACATTAATTATAGCCCCATAGGATGCTTCATACAGACACTTGCCCCATATAGTGCTGCACAAATGTTGATTATGGCCCCATACAGACACTTGCCCCATATAATGCTCCACAAACGTTAATTATAGCCCCATAAGATGCTTCATACAGACACTTGCCCCATATAGTGCTGCACAAATGTTGATTATGGCCCCATACAGACACTTGCCCCATATAGTGGTGCACAAACTTTATGGCCCCATAAGATGCTCCATAAAGACACTTGCTGTCTCACTTACTCACTTCTCCATCACTCAGGCCCCCAGCACTTTCAAAATTCACCTGACTTTGTTCCATTGCCGTTCCATCTTCAGCGTCTTCTGCACTGACATTCAGGCAGAGGGCATGCACTAACCACATCATCACGCCCTCTGACCTTAGCGTCACTGCAGAATGCGCTGAAGGCGGAGCAGCGCCCGGAACAGGGAGCAGGTGAATATCACGCAGTGCTCCTCCTCCCCATTATACTCACCTGCTCCTGGCGCTGTGCAGTCCCTGCTTCCCCGGCGCCGCAGCTTCTTCCTGTACTGAGAGGTCACTGTTACCGCTCATTACAGTAATGAATATGCGGCTCCACCCCTATGGGAGGTGGAGCAGCATATTCATTACTGTAATGAGCGGTACCATGTGACCGCTCAGTACAGGAAGAAGATGGGGCACCGGGGAGCTAGGGACCTGCAGGGACCATGCCAGGAGTAGGTTAGTATAATTAGACACCCCCGCTCCCCCTCCCCTGCCGACCCCTGGGTATGACTGAATTATAAGCCAAGAGGGGGACTTTCAGCCCCCAAAAATGGGCCGAAAATCTCGGCTTATACTCGAGTATATACGGTAATTAAAAGAAGCAAATTCAACAAAATTATTTAAATATTTATTTAACCAGTTCACCCATGAGCCTGATTTAATCTTCCTGACCAGGCCAAATTAAAAAAATTCTGATCATTGCTATTTTCTGTCAAAACACTTCTGGAGCACTTAAATGTATTATGTTAGTGGTAGATTTAGGCAAATATTTTTTATTTCTGAAAATATCAGAAATTTTGCTAAAATGTTGAACATTTTTCAATTTTCAAACTTTTAATTTTTATGCCCTTAAACCAGATAGTTTAATTACACAACATAATTAATAAATAACATGTTTAATTTTAATCAATATGATTTTTTAAACCTACCGTATATACTCGAATATAAGCCGAGATTTTCAGCCCAAATTTTTGGGCTGAAAGTGCCCCCCTCGGCTTATACTCGAGTCACGGTAGCGGTGGGGTCGGCGGGTGAGGGGGACAGTGCGCTGAGGTATACTTACCTAGTCCCAGCGATCCTCGCGCTGTCCCTGCCGTCCCACGGGCTTCGGCGCTGCAGCTTCTTCCTCTCTTCAGGGTCACGTGGGACCGCTCATTAGAAAAATGAATAGGCGGCTCCACCTCCCATAGGGGTGGAGCCGCCTATTCATTTCTCTAATCAGCGGTGCCGGTGACCGCTGATAGAGAAAGAAGCTGCGGCACCGAAGACAGCTGTGACAGGTGGGGACAGCGCGAGGATCGCCAGGACTAGGTGAGTATGTTATAATCACCTGTCCACGTTCCAGCCGCCGGGCGCCGATCCATCTTACCGGCGTCTATCTGCGCTCTGACTGTTCAGCTCAGAGGGCGCGATGACGCACTAGTATGCGCGGCGCCCTCTGCCTGATCAGTCAGTGCAGAGAAACGCCGGGACCGGACGCTGGGAGCTGCAATCAGCGAGGTGAGTATGGCTTTTTTTTTTTTTTTTATTGCAGCAGCAGCGGTTATGGCACAGACTTATACCGAGCATCTATGGGGCAATATGAACGCAGCAGAGCACAGTATGGGGCAGATATGGGGATATATGAACGCAGCAGAGCACAGTATGGGGCAGATATGGGGATATACAGTGGGGCAAAAAAGTATTTAGTCAGTCAGCAATAGTACAAGTTCCACCACTTAAAAAGATGAGAGGCGTCTGTAATTTACATCATAGGTAGACCTCAACTATGGGAGACAAACTGAGAAAAAAAAATCCAGAAAATCACATTGTCTGTTTTTTTAACATTTTATTTGCATATTATGGTGGAAAATAAGTATTTGGTCAGAAACAAACAATCAAGATTTCTGGCTCTCACAGACCTGTAACTTCTTCTTTAAGAGTCTCCTATTTCCTCCACTCATTACCTGTAGTAATGGCACCTGTTTAAACTTGTTATCAGTATAAAAAGACACCTGTGCACACCCTCAAACAGTCTGACTCCAAACTCCACTATGGTGAAGACCAAAGAGCTGTCAAAGGACACCAGAAACAAAATTGTAGCCCTGCACCAGGCTGGGAAGACTGAATCTGCAATAGCCAACCAGCTTGGAGTGAAGAAATCAACAGTGGGAGCAATAATTAGAAAATGGAAGACATACAAGACCACTGATAATCTCCCTCGATCTGGGGCTCCACGCAAAATCCCACCCCGTGGGGTCAGAATGATCACGAGAACGGTGAGCAAAAATCCCAGAACCACGCGGGGGGACCTAGTGAATGAACTGCAGAGAGCTGGGACCAATGTAACAAGGCCTACCATAAGTAACACACTATGCTACCATGGATTCAGATCCTGCAGTGCCAGACGTGTCCCACGGCTTAAGCCAGTACATGTCCGGGCCCGTCTGAAGTTTGCTAGAGAGCATTTGGATGATCCAGAGGAGTTTTGGGAGAATGTCCTATGGTCTGATGAAACCAAACTGGAACTATTTGGTAGAAACACAACTTGTCGTGTTTGGAGGAAAAAGAATACTGAGTTGCATCCATCAAACACCATACCTACTGTAAAGCATGGTGGTGGAAACATCATGCTTTGGGGCTGTTTCTCTGCAAAGGGGCCAGGACGACTGATCCGGGTACATGAAAGAATGAATGGGGCCATGTATCGTGAGATTTTGAGTGCAAACCTCCTTCCATCAGCAAGGGCATTGAAGATGAAACGTGGCTGGGTCTTTCAACATGACAATGATCCAAAGCACACCGCCAGGGCAACGAAGGAGTGGCTTCGTAAGAAGCATTTCAAGGTCCTGGAGTGGCCTAGCCAGTCTCCAGATCTCAACCCTATAGAAAACCTTTGGAGGGAGTTGAAAGTCCGTGTTGCCAAGCGAAAAGCCAAAAACATCACTGCTCTAGAGGAGATCTGCATGGAGGAATGGGCCAACATACCAACAACAGTGTGTGGCAACCTCATAAGACTTACAGAAAACGTTTGACCTCTGTCATTGCCAACAAAGGATATATTACAAAGTATTGAGATGAAATTTTGTTTCTGACCAAATACTTATTTTCCACCATAATATACAAATAAATTGTTAAAAAAACAGACAATGTGATTTTCTGGATTTTTTTTTCTCAGTTTGTCTCCCATAGTTGAGGTCTACCTATGATGTAAATTACAGACGCCTCTCATCTTTTTAAGTGGTGGAACTTGCACTATTGCTGACTGACTAAATACTTTTTTGCCCCACTGTATGAATGCAGCAGAGCACAGTATGGGGCAGATATGGGGCAATATGAACGCAGCAGAGCACAGTATGGGGCAGATATGGGGATATATGAACGCAGCAGAGCACAGTATGGGGCAGATATGGGGATATATGAATGCAGCAGAGCACAGTATGGGGCAGATATGGGGATATATGAACGCAGCAGAGCACAGTATGGGGCAGATATGGGGATATATGAACGCAGCAGAGCACAGTATGGGGCAGATATGGGGATATATGAACGCAGCAGAGCACAGTATGGGGCAGATATGGGGATATATGAACGCAGCAGAGCACAGTATGGGGCAGATATGGGGATATATGAACGCAGCAGAGCACAGTATGGGGCAGATATGGGGATATATGAACGCAGCAGAGCACAGTATGGGGCAGATATGGGGATATATGAACGCAGCAGAGCACAGTATGGGGCAGATATGGGGATATATGAACGCAGCAGAGCACAGTATGGGGCAGATATGGGGATTTATGAACGCAGCAGAGCACAGTATGGGGCAGATATGGGGATATATGAACGCAGCTACTGATGTCTCAATTAATTTTACTTTTATTGGTATCTATTTTTATTTTTGAAATTCACCGGTAGTTGCTGCATTTCCACCCTAGGCTTATACTCGAGTCAATAAGTTTTCCCAGTTTTTTGTGGCAAAATTAGGGGGTCGGCTTATACTCGGGTTGGCTTATACTCGAGTATATACGGTAATTGTTTTGTTTGTTCGAAATGTAGAAGGTTAAAATATGATCAGCAATTTCTTAATTTTCCAACCACAGCACATTTGAAGTGGCTTTGAGTGGCCTATAAAACAGAAAATACTCAAAAGTGACAACTTATTAAACTCTGCACCCCTCAAAGTTCTCAAGATCACAGTGAATATGATTATTAACCCTACAGGTGCTTCACAGGAATTCTAGCAATGTGGATCAAAAAAAATGAAAATTTTTCATTTTCTCTGAAAAATGTTGATTTAGCCCCAAATTTCAAGAGGGTGACAGAAGAAAATAGACCATGCAATTTGATGTGCAATTTTTCCTGAGTATGCCTATACCCCATATATGATAGAAAACTACTGCTTTGACACACAGCAGGGCTTGGAAGGGATGGAGCACCATTTGACTTTTGGAGAGCAAAATTAACTGGGATAGATAGCAAATGCCATGACATACTTGAAAAGTGACTATATTATGAAAAATACACTGTAGAAAGCTGTGAAAGTGAAAAAAAAATAATGTAACAGCAAAATTGTTGTTTTTGCCACAAATTTTTCATTTTCAAAAGGGTAACAATAGAAAATAATCCATACATTTTGCTGTGCAATTTCTCTTGAATACAACAACACCCCATATGTGGTCAAATTTTACTGTCACCATTTTACAAACTACATCCCCAATGAAATCATCTAGTAGTGCAGAGAGCATGGTGACACTACATGTGCTTCACAGAATTTTATACCATTGAGTGGTGAAGAAAGAATACCGTATATACACTACTCCCTTAGGCATGGAGTGGAGCGCATATTCATGACCTTAATGAGCGGTACCACGTGACCATTTAGCACAGGAAGAACTGTTGTGCTGGGACAATGGAGATGCAGGGACATTCAGCGAGGGGGGTGAGTATGACGGGGAGGACGGGGAGCCATGTATACAAGTATGGGACCAGGGGAATTGAGCATACAAGGATGAGACCGGGGAGCCGAGCATACAAGGATGGGACTGGGAGAGTCAAGCATACAAGGATGGGATCGGGGGAGCCAAGCATACAAGGATGGGACCGGGGGAGCTGAGCATAGAAGGATGGGACTGGGGGAGCCGAGCCATATATATGTGGCACCCCAGAAGTCCGGTTGTCACAGTGGCATTGCCTCCCTCACAGGGGGTGATGTCATGCCTGGAAGCAAGGAGGGGTTCCCTTACCAGGTAACATCAGCATACAACACCGTTCCTGACATCAGACTAGAAGGGTGAGCTCTAACACCGGTTTCAGGGGAGCTTCCCTATAAGTTCTGGCCTGAAGGTGGGGTTAGTCTAGTGAGTATTCTGAGTCTGAAAGGAGAGGAGAGGAGGGAAGTCGAGGAGAACTTAGGGAGTGGAGCTGTAGCCAGGCTCACCCCAGAAGAGAGCGCTGACAAAGGGGATGCCAGAGTCATTGGCTGTGTGGGTGCTGTATGCCCCGGCAGCCGAATCTGGAGGGCAGGGAACTGCAAGCTACTTGACTACACTGAACACCTGGAGGCACCGTAGCAGACCAAGAGCTGGGTCTGCCAGTGAAAAGGCAGTGCCTGTGATAGGCTCACGCTGACTGCCATACAGGTTAGAAGCAACACGCAGGAGAGGGACGGTGCAAAGTTTAAATAAGCAAGGACCTAGACTATAGCACAGAAGGTAGGCCTCCAAAACCACCTGGATAGTGGGATCCCAAGTTGCTTCCAGGCTGCCCAGACCCCATCATCATCTGTTATCCGTACCCCGGACTGCACCTGCAACTGACAGGTAAAGGAAACTGCAATCCTTGTGTCCCTAAGTAATTTCCCAAACCCTCAGTACTGCACCCCATCATCCATGATCCCTAACCAACTATACTGGTAGCCTTTAAGCCCTGCTCCACCTGTGGGAAGCAGAACCATCCCAGCTGCATCACCATCGGCCCCAGCGGTCCCTTTAAGCAGCGTCTGCCATCCATAGCCAAACACCACAGGTGGCATCACAAACTAACTCCCTATAGACTCTATGTCCCCTTCATTTCATTCATTTTTTTTGACTCCCAAGGACACGGACCGGATCACTGCTGCCATTACCACCCCCTTAAGAACCGTCGGACCTGACCCGGGCACCCCATGGTGAGAGTTTTTAATGTTAGTAGCTTTTTGTTATCCCAGTTTTTTGTATGTGTTTGTACACTAACATTTCCATCCCAGGCATTCTGAGGTACAGGGAGGGTCATCTTACGGTATAACAGGAGATTAGTAAGACTGGTGGCCAAAATCTCCTCACCTTAAGGTACCGTCACACTGGATGATATCGCTAGCGATCCATGACGTTGCAGCATCCTCGCTAGCGATATCGTCCAGTGTGACAGGCAGCAGCGATCAGGCCCCTGCTGTGATATCGCTGGTCGGGGCAGAAAGTCCAGAACTTTGTTTCGTCGCTGGCTCTCCCGCTGACATCGCTGAATCGGCGTGTGTGACGCCGATTCAGCGATGTCTTCGCTGGTAACCAGGGTAAACATCGGGTTACTAAGCGCAGGGCCGCGCTTAGTAACCCGATGTTTACCCTGGTTACCATCGTTAAAGTAAAAAAAACAACCACTACATACTTACCTACTGCTGTCTGTCCCTCGCTCTGTTTCTCTGCTCTGGCTGTGAGCGCCGGGCAGCCGGAAAGCAGAGCGGTGACGTCACCGCTGTGCTTTCCGGCCGCTGTGCTTACACAGGGCAGAGAAGCAGAGCGCCGGGGACAGACAGCGGTAGGTAAGTATGTAGTGGTTGTTTTTTTTTACTTTAACGATGGTAACCAGGGTAAACATCGGGTTACTAAGCGCGGCCCTGCGCTTAGTAACCCGATGTTTACCCTGGTTACCGGCATCGTTGGTCGCTGGAGAGCGGTCTGTGTGACAGCTCTCCAGCGACCAAACAGCGACCGGATCGTTGTCGGTATCGCTGCAGCGTCGCTTAGTGTGACGGTACCTTTAGAGACACCTTTGCGAGCAGGGATATTTAGGTTTCCAGCCCAAGGGACAGTGCAGGTCCCATTTCCCCATTTACATACATTCACAGCGTGACAAGTGCTCAGCGTAGAGCACACATAAATGTGAGATGAGCTTACTGTGATCTTTGGTAGGAATATCATGTTTAATTGATAAGACGGCTTTTTTCTTTGGGTTGATGTGATTACAGTGATACCAGAGTTATATGTTTTATGTTCGGCTACTATCACACACTAAAAGAAGACTTTTTTTTTTCTCCAAAAAGCTTTTGCCTTCCCATATTTTGAGAGCTATAATTTTTCTATATTTTTTCCAGCAGAGTCATGTGACTGCTTGTTTTTTGCAGGACAAGTAAACATTTTATTGGTACCATTTTCGGGCACATAACATTTTATATTGTTTTGTATTCCAATTTTTGTGAAACAGATTGAACAAAAACCAGCAATCCAGGAATTGCTTTTTATTTTATGCCATACACCATATGCTAAAAGTTGTAAGACAGCTTTATTCTTTGGGTCAGTATGATTACAGAGATACTGAGTTTATATGTCGAGTTTTGTGGACTATATGAGGGTGGGGACCATAATTTTGGGGAGGAAAATAGGAAGAAAACAGAAAATGATGGTGCGTCTTGAAGTCCGATTTTAGAGTAGCTTACTTGTAAAGGCAGCTGCGGTGGAGTGGGATCACAGGAGGTAGGGTTGCTGCTGCAGGAAGTTAGTGGCAGGAAGAATGAGGTGATGATCTGAATCTGCCACCTCTGGCGACCATTTTCCTGAAGCTTACTGCAGGTAAATCAATTGGAATGTATTGGGACTTCGCTCAATGCCAACATTTTCTGACAGCCCAAGGCTCACAGCCTTGCAGCACTGGGACACCCCCTCCTCCAAGCCCAGGCCCCGTGGCAACAACCCCCTCCTGTAGCAGCAACCTTGCCTCCTATGACCCCGCTCCACCACAGAGCCGCCCCCCTTGGTAAGCTATATTCAGATTATAAGATGCACCACCATTTTCCTCCCAAATTTGGGGAAAAAAGTCCGTCTCATAATCTGAAAAATATGGTAATTTTTTTATGTTTTGTCTCCATCAAAACCGGATAGTCTGATTGTATGCCTTCAAACAATAGATGTATACAGAAAAGAGTGTAAAACCTAACTTTTAATATCATTTTTATCCTGTCTTTGACAACCTATCTCTGTGCTGATTGGACTAACATTTCCAGTGTAAGGAATACCACAAGTGAGCATGAATTAGATGGGTGGGCTATACTCCATCTTGATAATTCTTTAGCCACTGGAGAGACTGGAGCGTAAACACCTAAAGTTGCAAAATTTTGAACAATATCATGTTGTACAGAAATGTTTTATCTTTATCTTCAGCTTCAACTTCAAATGTTTTATGCTAGAAAACCGGCTCCAAAATGTTGATGAATTAGCCCTAATATGTCATCACAAAATTACCAATTGTCATCAGGTTTAGGATATCATGTTTTATGTTAAAGGGAGCCTACAGTGAGAAAGGAACGCTGGCGGGGAAAGTTCATTTTCTCTCCTCAGCGTTCGGATAAGTGTGGGCACTTTGCAGATTAATAACGCTATTAACCTGCAGAATAACTCCTTATGTTTTTTTCAGGTGACATGTTCCCTTTAAAAAGTATTTTTTTGCATAGACCTTCTAATCTGAGCATGTTCTTCCTTCTGCAAAAGTAGTTTGTGAAGGGGGAGGTAGGGGAGATTTGAGCTTTAACATCACCAATGTGAATTGTTGATCCTGTGTTACCTTCTGAATATAAAATAGTTACTTCTCATAATGACTCTGTCAGTGATAACAGTGACACTGCTGAATTCTTTTGTACAGCTGTTCAGAACAAAATGTGCAAGTAGTGTATAAGGCTTGGTAGCCAGTGTAAAAATTACGAGATGTGTTATTTTTTTCTATTGTGTTAATAAGTATGATTAGAGATGAGTGGATCAATCCACAACGGATTGAGTTTAGGTAGAATTTTCAAAAATTTCCAAATTGGTTCACTTTGAGACTCTATTGGCAGTTCGCGGAAAAAATAAAACATTTTCCTGATATCGTTTTCCACATTGAGAAAAGGCTAATGTCTTTTTGTGTGGCCAAGTGGGCCTCCTCAAAATGCCCTGCAACTATGACATCTTAAGTCAAATGAGAAGAAATGTGGCACTCGCCCCAAATATGCTGAATTCAATGTCCTTTATGCAGTGACAGACATCAGTGGAGAGGCGGCAGGTAAAAGTGAGGGTGCGGGGAGTGAAAGAAGGACGACGGCCGTTTCGCGCAAATGCGCTTCCACATGCCCAAGTGCAAGATTAAAAAACGTAAATTCCTTTATAGGTAGATTAACACACTAGTAAAACAAAGTAAACTGTTGCTAACATCAAAATAATTTGCTTTTTGCAACAAATACTAATACATTCTGACATTTAAATGGATTGCAACATTCCAAACTTATAGAAATATGGCCATGTCAAGTTTGTCGTTTAGACCAATAAGACCTTTGGCATTCATTTTCATTATACACCTGGCTTCGCCTTGGAGGAGTAATTTGTTTAAATTACCGCCCTGGGGTGGAGATTTAACCAACTCTAAACCCGCAAATCGTAGTATATTAGGATCGGCATTATGCTTGTCATGCATATGTTTTTTTAACTGTAGACTGCCCTTACCTGATAACATTGAGTTATAATGCTCCCTAAACCTAGTTACCAACGGGCGTATGGTCTTGCCAATATAATGAAACAAGCATGGACAGAAAATTACATAGACTACAAACCTGCTTTTACAGGAAATAAAGTCGTGGACCATGTGATTTATCGGACCTATACGTATGGGACTGTTTAAAAAACGCAAATGACAAAAATTACAATTGCCGCATTTAAAGTTTCCCTGCGGCTGGGATTTTTTAACCAATTACTCTCAGTTGGGCGGAGGCGATTATGAACAAGAAGGTCGCCCAGATTTTTTGTGCGTTTTTACATTCAAACTGAGGACACTTTGCTGTTATTTTTGAGAGGTCCTTATAATTTTTTAACACATGCCAGTTTTTTCTAATAGCACCATAGACTTCATTGTCCATTGGGCTGTGTATAAAACTGAATGTAAACCTCTGCTGCTCCTTCTGTTTAAAAGGGTATCGCTTTTCCTTTCTGCAATTTTTTTAGAAGATGTGCTTGCGCAAGTTTACTCACCCGATTCTCTGCCTCATCTAATAACTGGGATGGATAATTCCTATTTATAAAACACGTTTTTATATCAGCGATCTGTTCTTTAAATGTCTCATCATCATTATTTAATTTTCTAAACCGTACCATTTGGCTATATGGTATGCTCTTTTTTGTACGGAATGGATGCGCACTATCGAAATGTAGTAAGTTATTTGTCGCCGTTGGTTTTTTATACATCTTTGTATTTAACTTACCATCAATTATGTCTATCTTCACATCTAATAATTCAAGCGTATTTTCACCAAAACATGATGTGAAATGCATGTTATCCTCATTGATGTCATTCAGAAATGTCACAAAATCATCAAAATCCTGTTTTGATCCATCCCAGATGATAAAAATATCATCAGCGAATCTCAAATACATTTGCTTATGTTTCAAAAAGGGATTTATGGTATTAGTAATGTATTTTTCTTCGAAGGCAGCGAGGAACAAATTAGCAAAAACGCACGCGACAGGAGTGCCCATCGCAGTGCCCGTTTTTTGTAAATACCACCTATTTATAAATTTAAAAGCATTATGCGATAGTACAAAATTAAGGCTCTGAAAAATGAAGGAGATGAAATCAGGGTCTTTGTCTGTATTCAAGAGTATTTTATGAACCGCGTCTATACCTTTTGCCTGAGGTATTCTGGTGTATAAGTTAACAATGCCTATTGATGCTAAAGCAAAGCTCGATTGCCAATCAATTGTTTTAAGAGCTAGTAGGAAATCTCCTGAATCTTTGACAAAAGAGGGTATTTTAAGCAGCAGTGGTTTTAGTAACCAATCTAAAAATTGGGACAGGGGCTCCGTTAGGGAATCAATCCCTGAAATTATTGGACGTCCAAGGGGATGTGTGGCATTTTTATGGATTTTCGGGATGCTGTACAAGCGTGGAAAATTAGGACACTCCGGCAATAATTTTCCAGCCTTATTTTTTTGTCAAGATTCCCTTTGTTACATATTTATTTAATAGAGATCTTAATTTCTCCTTAAATTTAACTGTGGGATTGTTATCCAAAGGTAAATAAGTTGTCGTATCATTAAGCTGTGTCATTTACATAATAATCCTTTTCTAAAATTACCAGGTTACCCCCCTTGTCCGCCTTTCTGATTATCACATCATCCCACTGCTGCATTTCTTGAAGTGCGTTTTCTTCGTTTTTAGACAAATTTTTTATGGGCTTTCGATATAAAATGGATTCATAGTAACATAGTAACATAGTAACATAGTTAGTAAGGCCGAAAAAAGACATTTGTCCATCCAGTTCAGCCTATATTCCATCATAATAAATCCCCTGATCTATGTCCTTCTACAGAACCTAATAATTGTATGATACAATATTGTTCTGCTCCAGGAAGACATCCAGGCCTCTCTTGAACCCCTCGACTGAGTTCGCCATCACCACCTCCTCAGGCAAGCAATTCCAGATTCTCACTGCCCTAACAGTAAAGAATCTGTTGTGAATTCTGTGGCTGAATTCACTCCTGTGGTCACAAGTGGTACTGCAGCTTCTGAGCTTCCTCCCTCAGGTGTTCTGGTGAGCTCGTTTACTGCTTCATTACTTAATTCCGCCTGATGCTGCTATCCTTGCTCCTTGTCAATGTTTCAGTGTTGGATCTGAGCTTCTCCTGATTGTTCCTGTGACCTGCTGCTCTGTATAGCTAAGTGCTTTTTGCTTTTTTGTTGCTTTTTTTCTGTCCAGCTTGTCTTTTGTTTTGCTGGTAGCTCTGAGACGCAAAGGGTGTACCGCCGTGCCGTTAGTTCAGCACGGTGGTTTTTTTTTGCCCTCTTTGCGTGGTTTTGCTTTAGGGTTTTTTGTAGACTGCAAAGTTCGCTTTACTGTCCTCGCTCTGTCCTAGAATATCGGGCCCCACTTTGCTGAATCTATTTCATCCCTACGTTTTGTCTTTTCATCTTACTCACAGTCATTATATGTGGGGGGCTGCCTTTTCCTTTGGGGAATTTCTCTGGGGCAAGTCAGGCCTATTTTTCTATCTTCAGGCTAGCTAGTTTCTTAGGCTGTGCCGAGTTGCCTAGGTAGTTGTTAGGCGCAATCCACAGCCGCTTTTAGTTGTGTTTAGGATAGGATCAGGTGTGCAGTCTACAGAGTTTCCACGTCTCAGAGCTTGTTCTTGTATTTTTGGGTATTTGTCAGATCACTGTGTGCGCTCTGATCGCTAAGCACACTGTGTTTCTGGATTGCCTTCATAACACCTGTCATTAGCAAACATAACAAGAATCCTCTTCTATGTTGGTGGAAAAACCTTCTCTCCTCCAGACGCAAAGAATGCCCCCTTGTGCCCGTCATCTTCCTTGGTATAAACACATCCTCAGCGAGATATTTGTATTGTCCCCTTATATACTTATACATGGTTATTAGATCGCACCTCAGTCGTCTTTTTTCTAGACTAAATAATCCTAATTTCGCTAATCTATCTGGGTATTGTAGTTCTCCTATCCCCTTTATTAATTTTGTTGCCCTCCTTTGTACTCTCTCTAGTTCCATTATATCCTTCCTGAGCACTGGTGCCCAAAACTGGACACAGTACTCCATGTGCGGTCTAACTAGGGATTTGTACAGAGGCAGTATAATGCTCTCATCATGTGTATCCAGACCTCTTTTAATGCCTCTTTTAATACCAAATCATGAAATAAATCAATGACATTACCGGGTGAAGTGGGTGGCATGAAGTTGGATCTCACTCCCCCTGTAAAGGGTTCGCTTCCACCTCTTCCACCTCACCTTCACCAAGCACAGCATGATCCGTTGTACTATCACATAAATTGGCTAAAAGCCAAGTGTCCTCAATGTCTCTAATGTCTGTCGGTGAATACGCCATAAATCCCAGATTTCCTATTGTGACGGGGCTCTCAGTTGCTATAGTTCGTTCTCCAGAGTTTTTATTTTTAATATTAGCAAAGTGTTTATGTAGATATAATTTTCTTACACTTTTGAAGAAGTCTATTTTAAATTCTGTCAAATCAAAAACTTCTGGTAAACAGAGATTTAGACCCCGAGATAATACTAGCTCTTGATCTACTGTTAATGTTTTATTAGACAAATTTATAATTTGTAGTTTATTATCCCCGGCAATGATAAGGACCTCTCAAAAATAACAGCAAACTGTCCTCAGTTTGCATGTAAAAACGCACAAGAAATCTGGGCGACCTTCTTGTTCATAATTGCCTTCGCCCAACTGAGAGTAATTTGTTAAAAAATCCCAGCTGCAGGGAAACTTTAAATGCGGCAATTGTAATTTTTGTCATTTGCGTTTTTTAAACAGTCCCATACGTATAGGTCCAATAAATCACATGGTCCATGACTTTATTTCCTGTAAAAGCAGGTTTGTAGTCTATGTAATTTTCTGTCCATGCTTGTTTTATTATATTGGCAAGACCATACACCCGTAGGTAACGAGGTTTAGGGAGCATTATAACCCAATATATAATACCAAGGAAGGTGACGGGCACAAGGGGGCATTCTTTGCGTCTGGAGGAGAGAAGGTTTTTCCACCAACATAGAAGAGGATTCTTTACTGTTAGGGCAGTGAGAATCTGGAATTGCTTGCCTGAGGAGGTGGTGATGGCGAACTCAGTCGAGGGGTTCAAGAGAGGCCTGGATGTCTTCCTGGAGCAGAACAATATTGTATCATACAATTATTAGGTTCTGTAGAAGGACGTAGATCTGGGTATTTATTATGATGGAATATAGGCTGAACTGGATGGACAAATGTCTTTTTTCGGCCTTACTAACTATGTTACTATGTTACTATGTAATATTATCAGGTAAGGGCAGTCTACGGTTAATGAAACATATGCATGACAAGCATAATGCCAATCCTAATCTACTACGATTTGCGTGTTTAGAGTTGGTTAAAACTCCACCCCAAGGCGGTAATTTAAAAAAATGACTCCTCCAACGCAAAACCAGGTGGATAATGAAAACGAATTCCAAAGGTCTTATTGGTCTAAACGACAAACTTGACATGGCCATATTTCTATAAGTTCGGAATGTTGCAATCCATTTAAATGTCAGAATGTATTAGTATTTGCAAAAAGCAAATTATTTTGATGTTAGCAACAGTTTACTTTGTTTTACTAGTGTGTTAATCTCCCTATAAAGGAAATTACATTTTTTAATCTTGCACTTGGACCCGTGGAAGCACATTTGCACGAAACGGCCGTCGTCCTTCCCTCACTCCCCGTACCCTTACTTTTACCTGCCGCCACTCCACTGATGTCTGTCACTGCATAAAGGTAAATAAAGGACACTGAATTCAGCATATTTGGGGTGAGTGCCACATTTCTTCTCATTTAACTTACAACTGGACTTCATTACGCTGGTATATGTTGAGCACCACCCAATTGATGCATTCACCAGCCATGTATATGAAAGGTGTTTGTAGAATCTCTCCTCATTTACCTTGCCTGTGATTATACTAATACCTGGTGCCGTTCATTTGTACTTGTTCGGGAATATGACATCTTAAGGATTATCATACCTTGAACAATAGTGGTCATCATCAGTACCTGGGTCATCACAGATTAACCAGCCCCGAAACAGATGTCAATGTGATGTCTGTTTTTTGGGGGAGGAACTGTTCTCTACTCTCCCTGTTCTGCTTGCCACACTCTCCCATTTTCAATGCCCACTGACAGTTCACTCTCTTGCCGGCTCATCACCTATCATTAAAGCCAGTAAGGGAGTGAACTGTCACTGTGTCTTGAAAAGGAATATCACTCACTGAGCTCATACTGAGCATACGCCAGAATTAAGAACCAACACATGCTCATAGTCATAGAACAAGCACTATCCCATCTCTTAAACAAAAGTCACTGATGACGCTTTATTTCAGGGCAAGGAAAGCAGCTGCAACAGTGACCGCAGTCCCTGGACCCTGATGACTTATTGTGTGAGTATCTCAACATGCACTAAGGATTTTGAAAAAAAGAGTCATCAAATAGAGTTAAAATAAATGAACCATATAGAGTAGAGGGAACAGTATGGACTTTTTAAATGTACTTGAAAATAGATTAGATCATCATATTAAATAAATAGACATTTAGGATTAAAATGAATATTAGTTTTGGATCACCTCATTAAAGAACTATCCAGAATAATATTTTGTACTGAATAAGAAGGTTTTAGGAGAATTACATAAATAATCGAATTGTAGTGACACAGTTAGAAAGCAAGTAGTATATTGTAATATTCTACAGAATGCTTCCAAATGATTTCCATGTACAATTGCTCAACTTATGTATCCTTTTCCACTTATCAGACCACAATGTAATATCTGCAGAGAAATCTTATTTTTTACAGTGTGTTGCTTTATCTTTAACAGGTGTGAGAGTTATCCCATTAAAACAGTAAGAGAACATATATAGACACTGAAACTAATGTCAGGTTACGACAAATTGGTCTGAAGGGCAGTGAGCCGAACCTCCAATGTTGATTTTCTTTCCAGAACAAATTGATAGAATCAGATCCTTTCCCCACATTCTGTGGATGAACTCAGCAGGTGTAATGCTGCATTTCAGGTAGTTGAACTAAATTATATAACCGTATCAATTTTGGAAAGGAAAAACTTGTGGATTACACAAAATTACACATATGTTTACATAACAGTTCAAATTTTTTTCAGAAAGTAATGTCTCAAAGCAGCTTACATTCTTAGTATAAATAAATATTTAAATAATTTATATCAAAATATAAAATACTACAATATTAAAAAAAATAAAATTTGAAACAGCTAATCTGAAAACTAAACTTATAATATATTGACTAAGGGTCATTAAAAGAGTTGGTTCAAGTCGATACGCATGTCCCAGCTTGGGTTACCAATCGTACAGAAATTCCAGGACAATCTGTAAAATAGTGTTATATAAAGACTTGACACTCAGATAAATGGGTGGAAATATAAAGGTTTATTTAAAGTGTAGTAGTACAGTGTGACATTTCAGTCGGCAAGGACCTTCGTCAGAGTACTAAAAAAAACATAACTTACAGCAAAAAAGTCATAGAGTCACATGAATGATGGTCATATATGGGTACAAGTAATATAATAGAAGGAAACACCAAACCATGGATCAAAGTGACACGTTCTCCAAAGTAAAAGAAAAGAAAACATAAAAGAGAGGGTCTTTCATACCACACTGTTAAGTTGTGAGTGAAGTAGACACGATGTCTGGGGGTATAGCCTCTTTAAATAAGATCCCATAGGACATGGGTTGAAAATACACCTAATACCAAGGGTCCTTAGGGAATTCAGTATCAATGTGGTGGCGTGAACATGGTATCCACCGCTTGTTCATGTGCACGCTAATGCCCAATGTGATGCATCAGACTAAAAGGACTAGGGGTGGGGTTAGCCGCTATTCTAACCCATTGGAGGCATAGGTGCGTGACCGGAAGTTAGGTCGTGTGTGACCGGAAGTGAGGTCGTGTGTGACATGAAAAAGTCCTATCCAGCAGTGCAGTGAAAACGTGTATAGCTTGCATGCCAGCAGAAGGAAGTAGTGTTCCACAGTAAGTTTCATAGGAGATAAGTGGTGGACGATATGGCCAAGTGAAGTTGTATAATGAAAGAATATTACTGCTAGCGCTTTAGATGGAAATCTATTAATTTATGAGTGAAGATCAAAGTGTGGCTCTGAAACAAAGAATAAGAACACCACCAGAGATATAAAACATAACAATTGGACACCTGAGGAGAAAGGAAATTTAAACTGACATTATAAAAAAGAACATATGTAATTATTATGGATATAGCTTTAATACATTTAGTCATATGAAAGCCTGGAGGCAACTGACATTGTAAAGAGCGTATGCAATTATGCTGGGTGTGTGTAGCTTACATATCATCATATGAAAGTCTGGAGGTCATAATCTCTATTCAGTCCCTATGGAGCCAGAGAATTTAACTCATGGGCAGCACGGTGGCTCAGTAGTTAGCACTACCTGCTTGCAGTGCTGGAGTCCTGGGTTCAAATGCCACCAAGGACAACATCTGCAAGGAGTTTGTATGTTCGCGTGTTTGCGTGGGTTTCCTCCTGGTACTCCGGTTTCCTCCCACATTCCAAAGACATACTGATAGGGAATTTAGATTGTGAGCCCCATCGGGGACAGTAATGATAATGTGTGTAAACTGTAAATCATTGAGGAATATTGTTATCGCTATATTAAAAAATAAAGATTATTATCATTATTATCATTGTTATCGCTATATAAAAAATAAAGATTATTAAAGATTATTATCCATTTGTTTGAGCATGCAAATTTGATCACCCCCTCATCACAAGGGAGGCGTGAGTTCAATAATTTGTATCTTTAATTGTCCGAGTTTATATCCTGCCGAAATGAAGTGGAATGGTAGGGGTAATAGGAGATTTTTGCATGTGATTGTAACCGGGTTCTCTGGTTTCCTCCCACATTCCAAAGACATCATGATAGGTAATTTAGATTGTGAGCCCCATTGGGGACAGCGATGATAATGTGTGCAAACTGTAAAGCACTGCGGAATATGTTAGCGCTATATAAAAAGATTATTATTATTATTACTTCTTAGACCTGGTCTTTTCACGTGTTTCTATTTTTATATTTTGTTTATATTTTTATTTTATTTTTAAACTTCGTAAGTTTAAGGATTTTTTGTTCACTTCATTTTGGGCATAACCTGATGTATGTACTCATCAAGGCACTGTAGTCATTAAGATGCAGAAAACAGAAAGCCATTTACAGAAAATGCTTGAACACTCACATGGGCTTTATTTTTAATGTAAGCTGTGGCAGAAATAGTTGAAAAGGGTTGTCCGGTCCAAAACTACGATGCTGCAGTCACTCTCTATGACTATAGACTTGTGAATCCTCACATCACATGCACTGTATGATGTGAGGATTCTCCAGTGTCAGTGCCAAAAATGGTAGTATATGCATACTTCTGGCTACAATCTGATTAGACTGTTTCCGGCCTCGCTTAATACACTTGCATTGAGCGATGCCACACCCATCTAGTCGGATTGTGGTCAGGAGTATACATATCATATACTTGCGGTGACATGAAAGCTGTTCATGTCACTGACAATAAAATATCCTCACAGCACGCAGTGAGCACAATGTGACAATTCACAAGTCTCTTAAGTTACGTAGAGTTTTAGATTGAACGATTCCTTTAATGTGGTCAGAAGGCTGAAGTCGAGAGAGTGTTTTCTGCCAAAATGGAAGAAATCAGTTTAAAGCTAGTTCTACACAGAAACCTATAGAGTAGCTAAAGACTGCTAGGTGTCACTGTTACATCGCTGTGCAATACAAGTGAATGGGGTCACATTGCGACCTTGAGGCTACTGCAATAGCGGCAAGTTGCAAAATGTCTAACCACCATAGATCTTTTGCGACTATCATCCATTAAAAGGTCACTTTGATGTGATTGGATGGCTTTTGCCCTCTTGATCAAAAAATGCTAAGTATCGTATTATTTTTGACATTTGCAGCAATGTTGGGGTTTATGTGTTGATCAGTCGCAGTGTGATGTTGCATCTTGTATGTTTGCCTCTATATTTTCTGCTACATTAAATTTTATTAGTTCAAGTTAAAATATGCTTTAAAAAGGATTGCCTCAAGAAAGCTGTAGGCTTTAATTCATTGACCCCGAAAAATGCTTTTGCCAAGACAGATACGTTCATCAATTGGCAAAAGGAGAAGGCTACCAAAGGCTAAAATTCAGGGTTTTGATTTACTCTGATGGTTTTACATATCTTATACCTTTTAGCCCCAGCTGTCTATCCTGAACCGTCTTCTCACAATATACTTGTACACTTGACTCTAATGAATGTCCTTGTTTCCTCAGTAGGAAAAGAGAAGAAAGCTGTTAACAGTGGTTTGTCCTCCCAAGAACAAGTCCAATTGTACAATACTGATTTTCCTTGACATCTGCTTTCCGGGGAGTTGGCAGACCCTCATATCTATTAGATGGTAATCCAGTCCGACTGAAATCAAGGGTTTAGATTATATACATTTACTTTTTATTGCCAGCTTTGCCCATACATAGCCTTCTATCAGTCCAGAGTGTAGCTTACTGGAGCATAACTCATGCTGACTGTGGTTGTGTTAGGGTTAACTATTACAGAAATATCTTGTAGGATGTGGAGATTTGAAAGAACATTTTTCAAAATGAGCATAACAAAGCATAGGATATTGGACAATGAGAAAATTAGCATGCGGGTTGCACACTTACTAATCCAGAAGGAATTTATTCACAATGCCTAGGGCGGTATCATCACTGTCAAGATGTCTCAATTAAACTATGCCATGATACAAAATGGAATAGAGTTTGGTTCATCTATTTGTTTATAATGTACTACATGAATATTGCAAATGAGAAATGTTAAGCAGGAGAATTTGGTAAAAGGGGATGGAGGATTTTGCTCACCTACATTTGGATTTTCATTTCAATTTTATTGCTTGTTATAGTTTGGGAACATTCAAAATGTTGAGTGAGAACGACTTAATTCTCCCTTCCCTCCCAAGATAAAGTGCTAGAAGACTATATCTACTACTTCTGGAATTGGTACGGGAGCTTAAAGTATCATCTTTATGTAGTATTCCTCTCCATTACCATTCCATGAAGTGAACTGAATCTTTGCCAGGGGCTGAAATGTCTTAAATGAGAAAGTAATTGGTATACATATAATCCACTGACTCACTTGTATGGATTATACAAACCATTACACTTTTTAGATATATAAAACAAGAAAGATGAGAGAAAATACCAGTTTTCGTCTAAAATTTAAAATTGTCTATTAAGTGAAAACACAAAATGCATAATATTTAAATTGCATTCATTTATATTGTCAAAAAGCAATAGAAGGCCACCCACCCAGAGTCCTTGCATCTCTACCTTAAGCTTGTTGGCACTCCATGTGACACATGTGTGATTCCGTGACATTCTCTCCAGCATATTATAGGACCTGGTCAGAGGCTTAATTATCGCAAATGTCTTTGGCCCTATTGCCTCAATTTATAGCACTAGTGTACTCTTAGATGGCAGAATGTTTATGTCTAATGGTGTTTTTAATGGTGCAATTGCAACCTCTCCACCCTATTTTTGTTAAAGGGAAATTCCAGTTTAAATGAAATATGAAAATGAACACTGGATATATTAGTATGGTTCCAACTGCTAGGAAGTGATCATCAGAATTTGGGTCTTATTTCTCCCTGCATTCAGTAGAATATTAAGCATGAAAGTCTATGCCACAGGAAAGAGAGCTTCAGTTAGTGGTTAGGGATCATTTGTTGACATTCAGAATACCTGTTGAAACCCCGTTCTAACCTTAGATGTTTAGGTATGTCTAAGGTTGCATACCCCTGTTTGCTGGCTCTAAGCCCTCAACTTTTCTGGCACATATCAGCTGATTGCATTAGGTAACATGTGCCCCTAGCAGCCACGGGTGGAATTGCGATCCACCCACGGCTGTTAACATGTTAACAGCTGGAAGCTCAGCACTAATTTCGCCCATCCGGTCCCATCTCACATTACCACGGGTCACTAATGGGTTGGTATGACAACCCATGGTATGCAGGAGACCCCTGTGGTTGTCATTGCCAGATAGCTATGAGTGCCACCTAGGGGTCGGCGCTCATAGCAAGTGAACATTTCCCCTACACAGAGCAGGGCTGCAGCCCTCCTCTGTGTAGCACAAGCAATCTAATGATTGCAGCTTCTAGTCTCCCATGGAGAATATTCAAGCAAGGGAAAAGTAAAAAAAAGTTTTTAAAAATATGAAAAATATAATAAAAGTATGAAAGTTTAAATCATTCCCCATTTGCCCCATTCAAACTAAAACAGTGAAAAAAAAATTAAATACACATATTTGGTATCGCCATTTCCAAAAAAAAGAAAAGAATTAATCTGATAGGTAAATGGTGTAACAAGAGAAAAAATCAATGTAATAACGGGAGATCAAAAGAACGCATCAACACCAAAATTATATCAATGAAAACGTCAAACCCTGTTGTGAATTCTGTGGTCGAGCTCCCTCCTGTGGTCATGAGTGGTACTTCAGCTGGTTCTGTCTATGAGCTTCCTCTGGTGGATGTGAGTGGGGCTGCGGCTTCTGAGTTTCTTTCCTCAGGTGACGAGGTTAAGTCGTTAGGTGCTGCTCTATTTAACTCCACCTAGTTCTTTGTTCCTGGCCTCCAGTCAATGTTCCAGTATTGGTCTTGCTCTCTCCTGGATCGTCTTGTGGCCTGTCTGCCCTGCATAAGCTAAGTTCTGCTTGTGTTACTTTTGTTTGCTATTTTTTCTGTCCAGCTTGCTATATTGGTTTTTCTTGCTTGCTGGTAGCTCTGGGACGCAGAGGAAGCACCTCCGTGCCGTTAGTCGGTACGGAGGGTCTTTTTGCGCCCTCTGCGTGGTTGTTTGTAGGTTTTTGTGCTGACCGCAAAGCTATCTTTACTATCCTCGGTCTATTCAGTAAGTCGGGCCTCACTTTGCTAAAACCTATTTCATCTCTGTGTTTGTGTTTTCATCTTTACTCACAGTCATTATATGTGGGGGGCTGCCTTTTCCTTTGGGGAATTTCTCTGAGGCAAGGTAGGCTTATTTTTCTATCTTCAGGGCTAGCTAGTTTCTCAGGCTGTGCCCGAGGCGCCTAGGTCTGGTCAGGAGCGCTCCACGGCTACCTCTAGTGTGGTGTGATAGGATTAGGGATTGCGGTCAGCAGACTTCCACGTCTCAGAGCTCGTCCTATGTTATTAGTAACTATCAGGTCACTTTGTGTGCTCTTAACCACCAGGTCCATTGTGTTTCCGAATCACCAGTTCATAACAGTACTGGAGGCCCAAAGTACTAATGCTTCTCAATAGAGGGAAGAGAGAAGTTCTGAGACCATTTTTTTTTCTTTGCACTGTGTTTTGTCTTTCTTTTCCCCTTTACATCAGGGTGGTTCAGAACACAGATGTGGACATGGACATTCAAGGTCTGTCCTTTTTGATGGATAATCTCACTTTAAGTGTACAGAACATTCAAGATTTAGTGGTTCAGAATCCTATGTTAGAACCTAAAATTCCTATTCCTGAGTTATTTTCTGGAGATAGAGCTAAGTTTCTGAATTTCAAAAATAATTGTAAACTATGTTAGGAGTAGAGTTTCCTCTGCTGCACAGGGGGAATCTCGATCCGTGTCTGCTGCGGTCTCCCATTCGGTATCGGCCGCAGTGGGCTCTGCTCAGCGGAGACGTCGCTCCCAGCGTCTCGCTGGGGCTGATTCGGTGCATAGGGTCACTACTGCCTTTTCTGGCTTTCCTATGGTACCCTGCACTGATCTGCGGCAAGCGAGCCTCTCTGGGACTAAGTCCTTGTTTACTCACACTGAGCATGCCCAGGGCAGGGTCTCCCATTGGAGGTCGAGGGCCACATGTTCGGTCACATGCTCAGGTGCTGCAGTACATTCCATTGGTCCTTCTGGAAGGTCCTGAAAGGGCAAAACATGCTCAGGTACTGTAGCACTTTCCATTGGTCCTTCTGGAAGGTCCTGAAAGGGCAAAAACTTCAGTAGCAGCTTCCTGTGCTGCAACTATATAAACTGCGCATGACCGCACGGCCATGCGCTAGTATCGTCTTATGCTATATGCTTTGCGCCAATGTGGTCATGTGTTTGAATGTGTTCAGGGACCCGGCTGAAATAAGCCCCTAGAATGCTGGCACCTCCTGCGAGGAGATTGTGTTTAAGTGTGTTCAGGGACCCGGCTGAAATAAGCCCCTAGAATGCTGGCATCTCCGGCGAGGAGTTTTGTATGCATGCATGACCACTCACTGCTCACATCTGGGTAGTAGGCCTGTGCCTCTGTGAAAGTCTAACAGGGCACAGAGCTTTCCTCTCGCGGTTACTCTGTGAAGCTAACAGAGTTGGTATATACCGCCATATAGAGCCGCCATTATTTAGCAGCAGGTGCTTTCCTGCACGGTGGATCCCGGGTTGCGAACGCACCAATTCCATTTAATAAATTATATATTTGGTGCGTTCCGCCAACCCTAACAAACTATTTCTGGCTTTGAAACCCCGCTCCTCTGGTGACCCAGTTCAACAAGTTAAGATCATTATTTCTTTATTACGTGGCGACCCTCAAGACTGGGCATTTTCCCTTGCGCCAGGAGATCCTGCATTATGTAATATTGATGCGTTTTTTCTGGCGCTCGGATTGCTTTATGATGAACCTAATTCAGTGGATCAGGCAGAGAAAAATTTGCTGGCTCTGTGTCAGGGTCAGGATGAGGTAGAAATATATTGTCAGAAGTTTAGGAAGTGGTCTGTGCTCACTCAATGGAATGAATGTGGGCTGGCAGCAATTTTCAGAAAGGGTCTCTCTGAAGCCCTTAAGGATGTCATGGTGGGATTTCCTATGCCTGCTGGTCTGAATGAGTCTATGTCTTTGGCCATTCAGATCGATCGACGCTTACGTGAGCGTAAAAATGTGCACCATTTGGCGGTATTATCTGAGCATAAACCTGAGCCTATGCAATGTGATAGGACTTTGACCAGAGCTGAGCGGCAAGAACACAGACGTCGGAATGGGCTGTGTTTTTATTGTGGTGATTCCACTCATGCTATCTCCGATTGTCCTAAGCGCACTAAGCGGTTCGCTAGATCTGCCACCATTGGTACGGTACAGTCGAAATTTCTTTTGTCCGTTACTTTGATCTGCTCTTTGTCATCCTATTCTGTCATGGTATTTGTGGATTCAGGCGCTGCCCTGAATTTGATGGACTTGGACTTTGCTAGGCGCTGTGGGTTTTTCTTGGAGCCCTTGCAGTATCCTATTCAATTGAGAGGAATTGATGCTACGCCTTTGGCCAAGAATAAGCCTCAGTACTGGACCCAACTGACCATGTGCATGGCTCCTGCGCATCAGGAGGATATTTGCTTTTTGGTGTTGCATAATCTGCATGATGTGGTCGTATTAGGGTTGCCATGGCTACAAGTCCATAACCCAGTATTGGATTGGAAATCAATGACTGTGTCTAGCTGGGGTTGTCAGGGGGTACATGGTGATGTTCCAGTTCTGTCTATTTCATCATCCACCCCTTCTGAGGTCACAGAGTTCTTGTCGGATTACCGGGATGTATTTGATGAGCCCAAGTCCAGTGCCCTACCTCCGCATAGGGATTGCGATTGTGCTATCGATTTGATTCCTGGTAGTAAGTTTCCTACGGGTCGACTGTTTAATTTGTCTGTGCCTGAGCACGCCGCTATGCGGAGTTACGTAAAGGAATCCTTGGAGAAGGGTCATATTCGCCCGTCGTCGTCGCCATTGGGAGCGGGGTTCTTTTTTGTGGGCAAGAAGGATGGTTCGTTGAGACCTTGTATTGATTACCGCCTTCTAAATAAAATCACAGTCAAATTTCAGTACCCCTTGCCGCTGCTGTCTGATTTGTTTGCTCGGATTAAGGGGGCTAGTTGGTTCACCAAGATAGATCTTCGTGGTGCGTATAATCTTGTGCGTATTAAACAGGGCGATGAATGGAAAACAGCATTTAACACCCGAGGGCCATTTTGAGTACCTGGTTATGCCATTCGGGCTTTCCAATGCTCCATCAGTATTTCAGTCCTTTATGCATGACATCTTCCGAGAGTACCTGGATAAATTCCTGATTGTATACTTGGACGATATTTTGGTCTTCTCGGATGATTGGGAGTCTCACGTGAAGCAGGTTAGAATGGTGTTCCAGGTCCTGCGTGCGAATTCTTTGTTTGTGAAGGGGTCAAAGTGTCTCTTTGGTGTTCAGAAGGTTTCATTTTTGGGTTTCATTTTTTCTCCTTCTACTATCGAGATGGACCCTGTTAAAGTTCAGGCCATTTATGATTGGACTCAGCCGACATCTCTGAAGAGTCTGCAAAAGTTCCTGGGCTTTGCTAATTTTTATCGTCGCTTCATCAATAATTTCTCTAGTATTGCTAAACCGTTGACTGATTTAACCAAGAATGGTGCTGATGTGGTCAATTGGTCTTCTGCTGCTGTAGAAGCTTTTCAGGAGTTGAAGCGTCGTTTTTCTTCTGCCCCTGTGTTGTGCCAGCCAGATGTTTCACTCCCATTCCAGGTCGAGGTTGATGCTTCTGAGATTGGAGCAGGGGCTGTTCTGTCGCAAAGAAGTTCTGATGGCTCGGTGATGAAACCATGTGCCTTCTTTTCCAGGAAGTTTTCGCCTGCTGAGCGTAATTATGATTTGGCAATCGAGAGTTGTTGGCCATGAAGTGGGCATTCGAGGAGTTGCGTCATTGGCTTGAAGGATCTAAGCATCGCGTGGTGGTTTTGACTGATCACAAGAACTTGACTTATCTCAAGTCTGCCAAACGGTTGAATCCAAGACAGGCTCGTTGGTCGCTGTTTTTCTCCCGTTTTGACTTTATGGTTTCGTACCTTCCGGGCTTTAAGGATGTGAAGGCGGATGCCCTGTCTAGGAGTTTTGTGCCCGACTCTCCGGGTTTGCCTGAACCGGCGGGTATTCTCAAAGAGGGGGTAATTTTGTCTGCCATCTCCCCTGATTTGCGGCGGGTGCTGCAAAAATTTCAGGCTAATAGACCTGACCGTTGCCCAGCGGAGAAACTGTTTGTCCCTGATAAATGGACGAGTAGAGTTATCTCTGAGGTTCATTGTTCGGTGTTGGCTGGTCATCCTGGAATCTTTGGTACCAGAGATTTGGTGGCTAGATCCTTTTGGTGGCCGTCTATGTCGCGGGATGTGCGTTCGTTTGTGCAGTCCTGTGGGATTTGTGCTCGGGCTAAGCCCTGCTGTTCTCGTGCCAGTGGGTTGCTTTTGCCCTTGCCAGTCCCGAAGAGGCCCTGGACACATACAGTGGGGTAAAAAAGTATTTAGTCAGTCAGCAATAGTGCAAGTTCCACCACTTAAAAAGATGAGAGGTGTCTGTAATTTACATCATAGGTAGACCTCAACTATGGGAGACAAACTGAGAAAAAAAAATCCAGAAAATCACATTGTCTGTTTTTTTAACATTTTATTTGCATATTATGGTGGAAAATAAGTATTTGGTCAGAAACAAAATTTCATCTCAATACTTTGTAATATATCCTTTGTTGGCAATGACAGAGGTCAAACGTTTTCTGTAAGTCTTCACAAGGTTGCCACACACTGTTGTTGGTATGTTGGCCCATTCCTCCATGCAGATCTCCTCTAGAGCAGTGATGTTTTTGGCTTTTCGCTTGGCAACACGGACTTTCAACTCCCTCCAAAGGTTTTTTATAGGGTTGAGATCTGGAGACTGGCTAGGCCACTCCAGGACCTTGAAATGCTTCTTACGAAGCCACTCCTTCGTTGCCCTGGCGATGTGCTTTGGATCATTGTCATGTTGAAAGACCCAGCCACGTTTCATCTTCAATGCCCTTGCTGATGGAAGGAGGTTTGCACTCAAAATCTCACGATACATGGCCCCATTCATTCTTTCATGTACCCGGATCAGTCGTCCTGGCCCCTTTGCAGAGAAACAGCCCCAAAGCATGATGTTTCCATCACCATGCTTTACAGTAGGTATGGTGTTTGATGGATGCAACTCAGTATTCTTTTTCCTCCAAACATGACAAGTTGTGTTTCTACCAAACAGTTCCAGTTTGGTTTCATCAGACCATAGGACATTCTCCCAAAACTCCACTGGATCATCCAAATGCTCTCTAGCAAACTTCAGACGGGCCCGAACATGTACTGGCTTAAGCATTGGGACACGTCTGGCACTGCAGGATCTGAGTCCATGGTGGCGTAGTGTGTTACTTATGGTAGGCCTTGTTACATTGGTCCCAGCTCTCTGCAGTTCATTCACTAGGTCTCCCCGCTTGGTTCTGGGATTTTTGCTCACCGTTCTTGTGATCATTCTGACCCCACGGGGTGGGATTTTGCGTGGAGCCCCAGATCGAGGGAGATTATCAGTGGTCTTGTATGTCTTCCATTTTCTAATTATTGCTCCCACTGTTGATTTCTTCACTCCAAGCTGGTTGGCTATTGCAGATTTAGTCTTCCCAGCCTGGTGCAGGGCTACAATTTTGTTTCTGGTGTCCTTTGACAGCTCTTTGGTCTTCACCATAGTGGAGTTTGGAGTCAGACTGTTTGAGGGTGTGCACAGGTGTCTTTTTATACTGATAACAAGTTTAAACAGGTGCCATTACTACAGGTAATGAGTGGAAGAAAGAGGAGACTCTTAAAGAAGAAGTTACAGGTCTGAGAGAGCCAGAAATCTTGATTGTTTGTTTCTGACCAAATACTTATTTTCCACCATAATATGCAAATAAAATGTTAAAAAAACAGACAATGTGATTTTCTGGATTTTTTTTTCTCAGTTTGTCTCCCATAGTTGAGGTCTACCTATGATGTAAATTACAGACGCCTCTCATCTTTTTAAGTGGTGGAACTTGCACTATTGCTGACTGACTAAATACTTTTTTGCCCCACTGTATCTCTATGGATTTTATTTTGGATCTCCCCGTCTCTCAAAAGATGTCGGTCATTTGGGTGGTTTGTGATCGCTTCTCTAAGATGGTCCATTTGGTACCCTTGTCTAAATTGCCTTCCTCCTCTGATTTGGTGCCATTGTTTTTCCAGCATGTGGTTCGTTTACATGGCATTCCGGAGAACATCGTTTCTGACAGAGGTTCCCAGTTTGTTTCGAGGTTTTGGCGAGCCTTTTGTGCTAGGATGGGCATTGATTTGTCTTTTTCCTCGGCTTTCCATCCTCAGACAAATGGCCAAACTGAACGAACCAATCAGACCTTGGAAACATATCTGAGATGTTTTGTTTCTGCTGATCAGGATGATTGGGTGTCCTTTTTGCCTTTGGCCGAGTTCGCCCTTAATAATCGGGCCAGCTCGGCTACTTTGGTTTCACCGTTTTTCTGCAATTCTGGTTTCCATCCTCGTTTCTCTTCAGGGCAGGTTGAGTCTTCGGACTGTCCTGGTGTGGATACTGTGGTGGATAGGTTGCAGCAGATTTGGACTCATGTAGTGGACAATTTGACATTGTCCCAGGAGAAGGCTCAACGTTTCGCTAACCGCAGGCGCTGTGTGGGTGCCCGACTTCGTGTTGGGGATTTGGTTTGGTTGTCGTCTCGTTATATTCCTATGAAAGTTTCCTCTCCTAAGTTTAAGCCTCGTTTCATTGGTCTGTATAGGATTTCTGAGGTTCTTAATCCTGTGTCTTTTCGTTTGACCCTTCCAGCTTCTTTTTCCATCCATAATGTGTTCCATAGGTCATTGTTGCGGAGATACGTGGCACCTGTGGTTCCATCCGTTGATCCTCCTGCCCCGGTTTTGGTTGAGGGGGAGTTGGAGTATATAGTGGAGAAGATTTTGGATTCTCGTATTTCGAGACGGAAACTCCAGTACCTGGTTAAGTGGAAGGGTTATGGTCAGGAAGATAATTCCTGGGTCTTTGCCTCTGATATTCATGCTGCCGATCTGGTTCGTGCCTTTCATTTGGCTCATCCTGGACGGCCTGGGGGCTCTGGTGAGGGTTCGGTGACCCCTCCTCAAGGGGGGGGGTACTGTTGTGAATTCTGTGGTCGAGCTCCCTCCTGTGGTCATGAGTGGTACTTCGGCTGGTTCTGTCTATGAGCTTCCTCTGGTGGATGTGAGTGGGGCTGCGGCTTCTGAGTTTCTTTCCTCAGGTGACGAGGTTAAGTCGTTAGGTGCTGCTCTATTTAACTCCACCTAGTTCTTTGTTCCTGGCCTCCAGTCAATGTTCCAGTATTGGTCTTGCTCTCTCCTGGATCGTCTTGTGGCCTGTCTGCCCTGCATAAGCTAAGTTCTGCTTGTGTTACTTTTGTTTGCTATTTTTTCTGTCCAGCTTGCTATATTGGTTTTTCTTGCTTGCTGGTAGCTCTGGGACGCAGAGGAAGCACCTCCGTGCCGTTAGTCGGTACGGAGGGTCTTTTTGCGCCCTCTGCGTGGTTGTTTGTAGGTTTTTGTGCTGACCGCAAAGCTATCTTTACTATCCTCGGTCTATTCAGTAAGTCGGGCCTCACTTTGCTAAAACCTATTTCATCTCTGTGTTTGTGTTTTCATCTTTACTCACAGTCATTATATGTGGGGGGCTGCCTTTTCCTTTGGGGAATTTCTCTGAGGCAAGGTAGGCTTATTTTTCTATCTTCAGGGCTAGCTAGTTTCTCAGGCTGTGCCCGAGGCGCCTAGGTCTGGTCAGGAGCGCTCCACGGCTACCTCTAGTGTGGTGTGATAGGATTAGGGATTGCGGTCAGCAGACTTCCCACGTCTCAGAGCTCGTCCTATGTTATTAGTAACTATCAGGTCACTTTGTGTGCTCTTAACCACCAGGTCCATTGTGTTTCCGAATCACCAGTTCATAACAAAACCCTCACCTAGCCCCAGATCCCAAAAAATGGAGACACTATGGTTCTTGGAAAATGGCAAAAAAAATTTAAACTTTATTTTTTTCACCACTTAAATAAAAAAAAAAAACCTATACATGTTTGGTATCTATGAACCTGTAATGACCTGGGAAATCATAATGGCAGGTCAGGAAAGAAATGTAAACTCAAAAATGGAAAAAGCTGCTGATGTCAGTTGCCGGCGCTGCAGAGGCACGCATTGGTGATAAGTGCTCCAGTGGAGCTGGAGACATTAAAGATTCTGTGTAATAGGAGAGATTTAGGGAGGGAATATTTAATGATTGGGGAGATTTAGTTTGCGGGGAACGTTTAGTTTGTGGGGGAAATTTTGTGTGGGGAATTTAGTGTGGGGGGAGCGGTGGGGGAGATTTATTGTTGGGGAAGGGTGCGGGTGACTTAGTGTGGGGGGAGGGGTGGGGACGATTTGAGGACACAAGTTTTTGGAGCAAGGAAAGGACAGGAGCAGACACAATAAGGGAAGCAGGATAAAATTGAAAACACTGTCAGGAGCAAGGGAAGATATGGGGGCATGAGGAAACAGTATGGGAGGATGAGTGCAGACACAATATGATGAGTGGGGTGATGGGTATAGACACAGTATGGTGAGTGGGGGATGGTGCAGACACAGTATGATGAGTTGGGGGTGGGTGCGGACAAAGTATGAGGAGCAAGGCGGGAATATATGAGCAGTGATGAGTGCTAACACAATATGGTTAGTGGGGAGATTGTTGCTGACACAAAATGGGGAGGATGGGTGTGAAAGCAGTATGAGGAGCAAAAGGGGAATGTATGCTAACACAGTATGAGGAGGGAATGTATGAGGGAAAATGGGAGAAGACATAGTATGGTGAGTGGGAGGATGAGTGTGGACAGAGAATGTGGAGGATGGGTGCAAAGGGAGAGTGCATGCAGACACAGTATGGGGAGTGAGTGTGGGATGGGTGTGGGGACAGCATTGGAAGCGAGTAGGGGGATAGGTGCAGACACAGTATGAGTAGCGAGGGAAAAAATGCATGCGGACACACTATGGGGAGCGAGGGTGATGGCTTGTGTGCACAGTATGAGGAGTCATGGGATGTGTGAGTATGCAGTATGGAGATCGAGGGTTAAATATATCAGGAGACAGTATGGTTGGCAGAGGGATGTGAGATAAGACATTATGAGGAGGGAGGGGGAAATGTGTGAGGGGACTATTGAGGGGGATAGTGTGAGGAGACAATATGGGGAGAAAAGTGTGAGTGAGCTCAATAAAGAGACTGAGTAGTGTTGGAGGTAGCATGGGGAGACAGTGTAAGGGCACAGCCAGGTGGGGACAGTATGCCAAGGAGGGAGAGTGTGATAAGGGGCACAATATAGAAATTGGGCCCTATGGGGCTACACAGAGTGAGAGGATAGCATGAAGAGTAGGCCTAGTATGTAAAAGAGAGGGCAATGCAGAGGGCATGTACCATAAGAGGAACATTGTGGTGGTCAAATTTTTTGCAGGAAATATAGTGAGGGACAATAATTTATTCAGGGGCTCAGCGTAGAGGCAGATATTTTTATTCAGGAGCATTATAATAACACTTATTTTTAAGGGCATCATGTGGGAATGTGCTGCAGAAGACTTGAAAAGATGGAAATCTGCAGAGATTGGCTGTGGATGAGAACAGTCAACATGGAATCTGCACAAGATGAAGTACCTCCATGTAATTTTTTTATGATACTGACTAATTCTCATATTTTTATTTATGTTAGGAGCATTAAAGGGGTGGTCCAAATTTGTGATGAGTCTCCAGTCATTCTATGAGACTGCAAATTTTCGAATTCCCACAATGTGCACTGCACGCTGTCAGAATTCTCTTGTGCTGACAATTTGCATACATGCGATCACAACGATTTGCAAATATGCAGTCATGTGCCAACTAGATATGCATGGCCTCACTCAATGAAAATGATTTGAGCGAGGCCAGACACGTCTAGTCGGAATGTGGCCAGAAGTATACAAATCGCATAATTGTGCTGACATGACTGTGCACTCTTGCTACTGGCAAAGTAGAATCCTAAAACTGTGCAGTGCAAATGCTATGAGAATTCAGAAGCCTACAGTCACCTAGAGTGATTGCAGAATTTCATCTCAAACCTGGACAAGCCCGCTAATTACAAATAAGCCTTGTGGCAGCCAATCCTTACAGCGTGCAATATATTCAATGTCAGGATTTAGCTCTGCTGGCAGGTTCCAGCAATCATCATATGGCCACTTCACTCACATGCAATTTTCATACTTACGGTCACGTGACAAATAGCTTCCCTTCCTGCTTCTCTCAGTTTTTCACTGAACATTGAGAGAATTAGGGAGAGCAACTCAATAGCACGTGACTAAATGTGCAAAATGCATATGTGATTGAGGAGGAGGTGCGGGTGCGGCCAAATGAATTCTTGCCTCACGTGCCCGAAAACCTAGATACACCTCTGACATCACCCCTATCCTTTTATCTGAATACGTGGATAAGACACTTTTACACGTTCCACATCTTTTGCGGAATTTATTTGATGCTGACATCACAGAAATGATAGACTATGGACATATACAGAATATTTTTTGGTTTCTCTAACAGAACAATAAAAATATTACCTGAGTTCTGTGGCTTTTTACTATGATTAATCTTAGGCAAGTTTTACTATTAGACATTTTTATGATCAAAGACTTATTTTTGCATATTTACTAGAAATAAGCAAATCAGTTAAAAACTTATCTAATTCGCTTAAAATTCTAGGTGGTTAAACTTTTTGAATCTATCAAAATGCTGGATTCTGAGGACCATGAAGGTTTTTTTTTAACCCTATATACTCACCTCTTCACAGTACTTCTCACACTTGTCCTGCTGCTACCACTCTTCTTTATTCTTCTGACAGGTTCCTGTTCATTCTTCAACAGTCTGGTCTTCCTTCCCGCCAGGCTTCTGGTAGGTGTAGCAGCTGCTGACTAGTCTCCAAAGATCACTTGGTGATCACTCTTTGTTAGATGTTGAGTTCCCACCTCTGCACAGGGGGAATCTCGAACCATCTCTGCTGCGGTCTCCCATTCTTCTCCAGCCGCAGTGGAGTCTGCTCAGCGGAGATGTCGGTCCCAGCGTCTTGCTCAGTCTCACTCTGTGCATAGGGTTACTGCTGCTTTTCCAGCTTCTGCCATTGAAGCCAGTGCTGGGCAGCGGTGAGCAGATGCCTTTGGGACTAAGTCCTGCTTTTCCTCTTCTGAGCATGCCCAGGGCAAGATCTCCTGTTGGAGATCGAGGGTCACATGCTCAGAAACTGCAGCAGATCCCATTGGTCCTCCAGGAAGGTCCTGAAGGTGCTCAATTTCTGTGGCAGCCTCCCATTGGTCCTTCTGAGAAGGTCATGTACATGCTGCAGCAATATAAGGTTCGCATGACCGCACGGCCATGCGCTAGTGCACATTTGTAAACGTGTGTGTGTTGTGAGTGAAAGTCGTTCTTTAAAATCCCCTCCCTATTGGATGACTGCTCGCGGAAGGTGGATGATTGCTATCTAGTGCCCGACTAAGCCATCAGCACATAACACACCATACAGCGTCTAATTGCTGACCGCCAGTGCGGCGCCGTGCGCTTTCACAGTGCTTTCCTGACCCAAGCCTGGGTGGTTAGTGGCGTCCACCAGTGCGGACACGCACGCACTCTCGTGCATCTTTAATTATTAGTTTGGTTACGCTGACACCCCATTAGCGGTGTCGAGCGCAAGTAGTCTAGACGGACTCGGATCCCAAGTCTTGGGACTGAGCTCGGTGACTCCTTGCTTGCGCTCTTGTGTCCGGTACTGTGGCCCTGTGACTTAACATGGTTCGCTTCCTTCACACAGGGTGAAGTTAACCCGTGTGTGTATTCACATTGTACCACCATATAGTCCGTCATTACTTGGCAGCAGGTTCCATCTCTGCACGGTGGACCCCGGGCTGCGAACGCACCTTGTTCTATCTTTCTTATTATTTGGTGCGTTCCGCTAGCCCTAACACTCTTCATATCAATGATATGCCCTGCATCCCACTCAACCATAAAAGGTGCGCACCACATGTTATTGACATGTCACATCCTATGTGACCATCTGGGGCATACTGCAGATCATTCATATGCCATGTGTTCTACAGGACCAAGGAACATAGTTAGCGGTAGCAGTGCCGATAGGACACATTTATCAAAGATAGTCTAGACCGGGTAAAATGCAAGAAAATTCTGTCAAAATAAGGAAGAGGAATGACAGCGGAATGCTGAGTATACACGTTTTTGGTTTTTTTTAACCCCTTTCTAGTGGATTCGATTTTCACTGAATTTATTTGAGACTTTTCTTCCACATTCTATTGAGAAATACTCCTAAAATTTTATTTCAGGAGCTTAGCTCAACACTACTGCACAGTTAATACATTATAAGAAATAATAATATAAATGATGAAAGATATAATCATTTTCAAGACAACTGACAAGGATATTATGAGAATAATAGATTCTTGTAAAAATGTCCCTTTATCGATACATAATTATAATAAACTTTGAAATTTATGATATTTTAAATGCAATTTTTCCTGTTAGCCATTACCATTTTCGAGAACTGCATCAGCTACTCCATTTCCACCCTGTAAACTAACATAACCTTGTGGCATTAACCTAATAATATATGGTGTTAATTTATTCCCACTATTGAATGCTGTCCTGCTTCGACACATTCTACACAAGCCAATATGATATATGAGGCCGAGAGCAGAAAATAAGATTCAGTCACTTGGTGATGATGTCAATTGATATTAAGCACTAGGAATTCTGCCATAACAGAGACTAGACTTAAACATTAACTTAGATTTCACATGATATGTGGCTTAAATAATATATTCTTAAAAGGAAGGTGCCATATAAAATTCAACAATTGAAAAATGTAAAGTGTCAATGTTTTAATGTAAAAACAAATATATAATTTAATGGAGTAAAATTTGAAAAGTAATTTGAAAAGGTATGATATTTTCCACTTATTAACACTAGGGGGTGCAGCAGCTGAAATTTGCTATGAAAGCCTAGTGTGGTGCTAGCTCACATTATGACTGCAGTAACTGTGGGCGGGATCAGCTCATGTGTGTGACATCTCCTCTCCTTCTGGGTGTTTACAAAATGATAATTGAGGGTGAAGTTTAGGATTACAGTATAGAACCATTTTGTTGGTGACTGCAAAGTGATACTGACAAGTATACAGTGTCACAAATTCTGTTAATTGGTGTTGCTCGCTGTATCTTACGCTGGGGTTAGATCACGTGCTATGATTAAATACACTTAGAGTGGGATTAGATACAGGGCTCTGTGTGGTGTATTACATGATGGAATTAGAAATAGGGCTCTGTCTAATTCTATAGGGGCAGTAGTATAATGTGTGGCCCTGCTCTATTTACTTCTATGGGAGCAGTGGTGTATTGTGTGACCTGGCTCTGTCTACTTCTATGGAGCTTTGAAAAAAAATAAAGTTGGATCCAAAATGGCCGACTTCAAAATGTCCGCTATGGTCACCACTCACCTCTGAAAAGTTTCCTCCCTCCCATATACTAATGTGCCACAAGCAGGAAGTTGATATCATCAACCATTCCCATTTTATTTAGGTGTATCCATATAAATGGCCCACCCTGTACTGATGCTAGGCTGGAATCACCTCTCGCTGCCATCGATATTCGCCTCATCCAGGACCTTCACTCCCTGCATCTTCTGTCCCCACTCCCAGCCCAGCAACCCCAGTCCCTGTGCTAAGCACTGAGCAGTGACAGGGGGAAAGTGCAGCCCGCAGCATAAGTTACAGGCTTGACAAAAATTACTCTAATTTCCTCCCACAGCTGTGACCTGGACAGCTCAGGCGGTGTGCCCAGGTCAGAGCAGGAAGCAGCCACAGTGTAGGAAATGCATCTGTCCAACCGCAGACTCCCATGTACAGGGGCTGCCATATTTGAAGTGTGTAAGTGTCGTTGCACATCAGCAAATGCAAATGGCAGCGCCCAGTGGCTGCAGAAAGCAATAATTTACAAAATAAGCGTTAAAACGGTGAACTTAATTTTTCATAAAAAATAATTGATTATATTAACCCCTTCATGACCCAGCCTATTTTGACCTTAAAGACCTTGCCGTTTTTTGCAATTCTGACCAGTGTCCCTTTATGAGGTAATAACTCAGGAACGCTTCAACGGATCCTAGCGGTTCTGAGATTGTTTTTTCGTGACATATTGGGCTTCATGTTAATGGTAAATTTAGGTCAATAAAATCTGGGTTTATTTGTGATAAAAACGGAAATTTGGCAAAAATTTTGAAAATTTCGCAATTTTCACATTTTGAATTTTTATTCTGTTAAACTAGAGAGTTATGTGACACAAAATAGTTAATAAATAACATTTCCCACATGTATACTTTACATCAGCACAATTTTGGAAACAAAATTTTTTTTTGCTAGGAAGTTATAAGGGTTAAAATTTGACCAGCGATTTCTCATTTTTACAACGAAATTTACAAAACCATTTTTTTAGGGACCACCTCACATTTGAAGTCAGTTTGAGGGGTCTATATGGCTGAAAATACCCAAAAGTGACACCATTCTAAAAACTGCACCCCTCAAGGTACTCAAAACCACATTCAAGAAGTTTATTAACCCTTCAGGTGCTTCACAGCAGCAGAAGCAACATGGAAGGAAAAAATGAACATTTAACTTTTTAGTCACAAAAATTATTTTTTCGCAACAATTTTTTTATTTTTCCAATGGTAAAAGGAGAAACTGAACCACGAAAGTTGTTGTCCAATTTGTCGGGGTAAACCACTGTTTGGGCGCACGGCAGGGCTTGGAAGGGAAGGAGCGCCATTTGACTTTTTGAATAAAAAATTGGCTCCACTCTTTAGCGGACACAATGTCACATTTGGAGAGCCCCCATGTGCCTAAAAATTGGAGCTCCCCCACAAGTGACCCCATTTTGGAAACTAGACCCCCCAAGGAACTTATCTAGATGCCTAATGAGCACTTTAAACCCTCAGGTGCTTCAAAAATTGATCTGTAAAAATGAAAAAGTACTTTTTTTTCACACAAAAAATTCTTTTCGCCTCAATTTTTTCATTTTCACATGGGCAATAGGATAAAATGGATCATAAAATTTGTTGGGCAATTTCTCCCGAGCACATCGATACCTCATATGTGGGGGTAAACCACTGTTTGGGCACACGGCAGGGCTCGGAAGGGAAGGCGTGCCATTTGACTTTTTGAATGGAAAATTAGCTCCAATTGTTAGCAGACACCATGTCGCGTTTGGAGAGCCCCTGTGTGCCTAAACATTGGAGATCCCCCACAAGTGACCCCATTTTGGAAACTAGACCCCCCAAGGAACTTATCTAGATGCATATTGAGCACTTTAAACCCCCAGGTGCTTCACAGAAGTTTATAACGCAGAGCCATGAAAATAAAAAATAATTTTTCTTTCCTCAAAAATGATTTTTTAGCCTGGAATTTCCAATTTTGCCAAGGGTAATAGGAGAAATTGGACCCGAAATGTTGTTGTCCAGTTTGTCCTGAGTACGCTGATACCCCATATGTGGGGGTAAACCACTGTTTAGGCGCACGGCAGGGCTCGGAAGGGAAGGCACGCCATTTGGCTTTTTAAATGGAAAATTAGCTCCAATTGTTAGCAGACACCATGTCGCGTTTGGAGAGCCCCTGTGTGCCTAAACATTGGAGATCCCCCAGAAATGACCCCATTTTGGAAACTAGACCCCCAAAGGAACTAATCTAGATGTGTCGCGAGGACTTTGAACCCCCAAGTGCTTCACAGAAGTTTATAACGCAGAGCCATGAAAATAAAAAAAAAAATTATTTTCTCAAAAATGATCTTTTAGCCTGCAATTTTTTATTTTCCCAAGGGTAACAGGAGAAATTTGACCACAAAAGTTGTTGTCCAATTCGTCCTGAGTACGCTGATACCCCATATGTGGGGGTAAACCACTGTTTGGGCACATGCCGGGGCTCGGAAGTGAAGTAGTGATGTTTTGAAATGCAGACTTTGATGGAATGCTCTGTGGGCGTCACGTTGAGTTTGCAGAGCCCCTGATGTGGCTTAACAGTAGAAACCCCCCACAAGTGACCCCATTTTGGAAACTAGACCCCGAAAGGAACTTATCTAGATGTGTGGTGAGCACTTTGAACCCCCAAGTGCTTCACAGAAGTTTATAATGCAGAGCCGTGAAAATAATAAATACGTTTTCTTTCCTCAAAAATAATTATTTAGCCCAGAATTTTTTAATTTTCCCAAGGGTAACAGGAGAAATTTGACCCCAATATTTGTTTTCCTGTTTCTCCTGAGTACGGTGAGACCCCATATGTGGGGGTAAACTACTGTTTGGGCACATGCCGGGGCTCGGAATTGAAGTAGTGACGTTTTGAAATGCAGACTTTGATGGAATGCTCTGCGGGCGTCACGTTGCGTTTGCAGAGCCCCTGATGTGGCTAAACAGTAGAAACCCCCCACAAGTGACCCCATTTTAGAAACTAGACCCCGAAAGGAACTTATCTAGATGTGTGGTGAGCACTTTGAACCCCCAAGTGCTTCATAGAAGTTTATAATGCAGAACCGTGAAAATAATAAATACGTTTTCTTTCCTCAAAAATAATTATTTAGCCCAGAATTTTTTATTTTCCCAAGGGTTACAGGAGAAATTAGACCCCAAAAGTTGTTGTTCAGTTTCTCCTGAGTATGCTGATACCCCATGTGTGGGGGTAAACCACTGTTTGGGCACACGTCGGGGCTCAGAAGGGAAGTAGTGACTTTTGAAATGCAGAATTTGATGGAATGGTCTGCGGGCGTCATGTTGCGTTTGCAGAGCCCCTGGTGTTCCTAAACAGTAGAAACCCCCCACAAGTGACCCCATTTTAGAAACTAGACCCCCCAAGGAACTTATCTAGATATGTGGTGAGCACTTTGAACCCCCAAGTGCTTCACAGACGTTTACAACGCAGAGCCGTGAAACTAAAAAATCATTTTTCTTTCCTCAAAAATGATGTTTTAGCAAGCATTTTTTTATTTTCACAAGGGTAACAGGATAAATTGGACCCCAGTAATTGTTGCGCAGTTTATCCTGAGTATGCTGGTACCCCATATGTGGGGGTAAACCACTGTTTGGGCACACGTCGGGGCTCGGAATTGAGGGAGCACCATTTGACTTTTTGAATACGAGATTGGCTGGAATCAATGGTGGCGCCATGTTGCGTTTGGAGACCCCTGATGTGCCTAAACAGTGGAAACCCCTCAATTCTACCTCCAACACTAACCCCCCCACACCCCTAACCCTAATCCCAACTGTAGCCATAACCCTAATCACAACCCTAACCCCAACCCTAACCCTAAGGCTATGTGCCCACGTTGCGGATTCGTGTGAGATTTTTCAGCATCATTTTTGAAAAATCCGCGGGTAAAAGGCACTGTGTTTTACCTGCGGATTTACCGCGGATTTCCAGTGTTTTTTGTGCGGATTTCACCTGCGGATTCCTATTGAGGAACAGGTGTAAAACGCTGCGGAATCCGCACAAAGAATTGACATGCTGCGGAAAATACAACGCAGCGTTTCAGTGCTGTATTTTCCGCACCATGGGCACAGCGGATTTGGTTTTCCATAGGTTTACTTGGAACTGTAAACCTGATGGAACACTGCTGCGAATCCGCAGCAGCCAATCCGCAGTGTGGGCACATAGCCTAATTCTAAAGGTATGTGCACACGCTGCGGAAAACACTGCGGATCCGCAGCAGTTTCCCATGAGTTTACAGTTCAATGCAAACCCATGGGAAACAAAAATCGCTGTACACATGCTGCGGAAAAACTGCACGGAAACGCAGCGGTTTACATTCCGCAGCATGTCACTTCTTTTTGCGGATTCCGCAGCGGTTTTACAACTGCTCCAATAGAAAATCGCAGTTGTAAAACCGCAGTGAAATGCGCAGAAAAAACGCGGTAAATCCGCCATAAATCCGCAGCGGTTTAGCACTGCGGATTTATCAAATCCACAGCGGAAAAATCCGCAGAGGACCAGAATACGTGTGCACATAACGAAACCCTAGCCCTAACCCTAGCCCTACCCCTAACCCTAGCCCTACCCCTAACCCTAACCCTACCCCTAACCCTACCCCTAACCCTAACCCTACCCCTAACCCTACCCCTAACCCTACCCCTAACCCTACCCCTAACCCTAACCCTAACCCTACCCCTAACCCTATTCTAACATTAGTGGAAAAAAAAAATTCTTTATTTTTTTATTGTCCCTACCTATGGGGGTGACAAAGGGGGGGGTTCATTTATTATTTTTTTATTTTGATCACTGAGATAGATTATATCTCAGTGATCAAAATGCACTTTGGAACGAATCTGCCGGCCGGCAGATTCGGCGGGCGCACTGCGCATGCGCCCGCCATTTTGGAAGATGGCGGCGCCCGTGGAGAAGACGGACGGACCCCGGCAGGATCGGTAAGTATGATGGGGTGGGGGGGAGCACGGGGGGGATCGGAGCATGGGGGGGTGAATCGGAGCGCGGGATGGGTGGAACGGAGCACGGGGAGGGTGGAACGGAGCACGGGGGGCGGAACGGAGCACGGGGGGGTGGAACGGAGCACGGGGGGTGGATCGGAGTGCAGGGGGGGTGACTGGAGCACGGGGGGGTGATTGGAGCACGGGGGTGAGCGGACAAGAGCACGGGGGGAGCGGAGCACAGGACGGAGGGGAGCGGGGCAGTGTACCGGGCAGATCGGAGGGCTGGGGGGGCGATCGGTGGGGTGGGGGCACATTAGTACTTCCAGCCATGGCCGATGATATTTCAGCATCGGCCATGGCTGGATTGTAATATTTCACCCGTTATAATAGGTGAAATATTACAAATCGCTCTGATTGGCAGTTTCACTTTCAACAGCCAATCAGAGCGATCGTAGCCACGGGGGGTGAAGCCACCCCCCCTGGGCTAAACTACCACTCCCCCTGTCCCTGCAGATCGGGTAAAATGGGAGTTAACCCTTTCACCCGATCTGCAGGGACGCGATCTTTCCATGACGCCACATAGGCGTCATGGGTCGGATTGGCACCGACTTTCATGACGCCTACGTGGCGTCATGGGTCGGGAAGGGGTTAATATAAAGATAAAAAATCTTTCAACCGTCCCTTTGAACAACTAACATTTATATTTCTTTTATTGATTATTTCTGTAGTAAAGCAAATTGATACTAAAAGTTGAATTTCCTGAAATTCGTAGTTACCGGTGAATTAGAATAATTTGAGATTTGATTAGCTTGGATTGCAAAAAACAAACAAACAAAAGCGTGCTATCACATGAATTGGTCTAGTGCAGTCAGTCAGGTGGTATTATCATTGGGACTATAAGGCCAAATTCACATGTTTAGTATTTGGTCCGTATTTCACACCAGTAAGCCAAAACCAAGAGTGGGTGAAAAATGCAGAAGTGGTGACGTGGTTCTATTACACTTTTCCTTTGATTGTTCCATTCCAGTAAAGCTTGGCGGCTAAGTCACTTTAGGCCTTTATGCCAGAAAACAAAAATTCACCTAGCTCTTGTTGTATTCCTGGTGCCATAACATTTTTTTTTTTTTGGTGGCAAACTTGTATTAGGGCTTGATTTTTTAAAAAAAATGAATTGATAAGGAATATTAATAAAACAGTTCTGCCACTGTTCTTTTTATGGTTTAAATTTTACACTGTTCACCGTGCTGTATCAATTAAGTTTTAACTTTATGCTGTGGGTCAGTGCAAATATGACAAAAAAGTAATTTATACAGTTTTATTTATTTTTAATTACTTTTGTACTTCTTCTTAACTCACTGGGTAGAATAAAGAACTAACAACACAAATTCTATTTTTTTAAACATCAATCATTGTTCTGTATAATTGCATGTGTGGATTGATATGATCACGGCAATACCAAATTTGTATAGTTTTTTTTTATATAGTTCCAGTAGAAATTGCTTAAAAAATGTTTTTTTGACACCATAATTTGACACCCATAACTTTCTTAATGTTCCATAGATAGAGCTTTGTGAATTTTTTTTTTTGCGGGACAGGTTGTAGTTAGTGTTGAGCATTCCGATACCGCAAGTATCGGGTATTGGCCGATACTTGCGGTATCGGAATTCCGATACCGAGATCCGATAGTTTTGTGGTATCGGGTATCGGTATCGGATCCATAGGGATGTGTAAAATAAAGAATTAAAATAAAAAATATTGATATATTCACCTGTCCGGCGGCCCCTGGACATCACGCTGGTAACCGGCAGGCTTCTTTGTTTAAAATGTGCGCGTTTAGGACCTGCGAATGACGTCCTGGCTTCTGATTGGTCGCGTGCCGCCCATGTGACCGCCACGCGACCAATCAGAAGCCGTGACGTCATTCGCAGGTCCTCAATTCCTAGAATTAGGAGTTTAGTGAATGAGAATGACGTCGCGGCTTCTGATTGGTCGCGTGCCGCTCATGTGACCGCCACGCGACCAATCAGAAGCCGCGACGTCATTCTCATTCACTAAACTCCTAATTCTAGGAATTGAGGACCTGCGAATGACATCACAGCTTCTGAATGGTCGCGTGGCGGTCACATGGGCGGCACGCGACCAATCAGAAGCTGGGACGTCATTCGCAGGTCCTAAACGCGCGCATTTTAAACAAAGAAGTCTGCCGGTTACCAGCATGATGTTCAGGGGCCGCCGGACAGGTGAATATATCAATATTTTTTATTTTAATTCTTTATTTTACACATTAATATGGATCCCAGGGCCTGAAGGAGAGTTTCCTCTCCTTCAGACCCTGGGAACCATCAGCATACCTTCCGATACTTGGTGTCCCATTGACTTGTATTGATATCGGATATCGGTATCAGCGATATCCGATATTTTTCGGGTATCGGCCGATACTATCCGATGCCGATACTTTCAAGTATCGGACGGTATCGCTCAACACTAGTTGTAGTATTTACTGGTACCACATTTTGTTACAAACTACTTTTTGATTACAGTTTCTTTTTTTTGCAATAAGCATGAATAATGAACATTAAGGCCTCAATTCATCTTTGCCTTTAAGCCTGTTTTTCATTTAGTTTTGGGTGTTTTGCACTTTTTTTGCTTGAACCAAATTCATTAATTATTTGCGCCTTTTTGCAGAGTTTAATTTATGCCTCTTTCACACATCCATGTCTAAGGTACAAACCCAAATGAATGGGTCTGAGCACATGTCAGTGTGTGCCCCATACATAGACATGTCCGTTTTTTACCGTCAGCACGGGCGGCAAAACGTCCAGCATACATGCACATGGAGAACACAAAATGACGTTATCCATGTGACACGCATCGGCACCGGGAAAGAAGCGCTACACACCGCACTGATTGCTGAGCAGGGGAGAATGATGAGAGCCATCTTCAGCACCTGCCACTGGGGAACAGCGCTTACTGTAGTGCTTCTTCCCCGGCGGCCATCCATGTGGTACTGATGCAGCACACGGGCGGCACATGGTTGCCACACGTGTGCCACAAGTATTACACACATGGACACATGGAAACATGGACATGGATATCTTTGGTACCGGTTTCTCCAGTACAGGAAATAAACGGACATGTGAAACTGGCCATATGTTGTTTTATTCCTGCTTGGAGGGCAGAGTCAAGCAATTGCATGTGTTTTTGCCTGATTCATCAATTGCAACTTTTTAAAAAGCCACAAAATGTGGTGAAAGTATCTATTGCAGTACCACCCTGGTGTATTTTTGAGTGCGTTAAAACATTGGGCACAATTTTTCAGAGTACTGCCACCAGCTTATGACTTTTTGTGGCAAAAGTTACAAAAATAGTTTAAGGATTTCTTCATAGGTCTGTTTTTTGTGTCCTTATGTGGCCTGTCTTTTAAAGGTCGAAAATACGGACACACGCACACCCATTGTATTCAATGGTGGTGCGCAGTTGTCAGGTTTTTCACACCGTGTGTTCTGTGAAAAATTTTCCGAAATGTCAGGTTTGTTTTGCGCACCATGGACTAAATGCTGCACACTGACAACACACAGATAACATCCATGTGTAATCATTGTGAATGTACCGGTGCCTGGGAAGTAGTAATACAGTTTGCGCTGTTCTCAGGTGCCAACCATCTATTAAAAGCAGCTCTCAGACTTTGCTCCGACTGAAGCTGAGATCAGCATGACCAGGAGACAATGATGGGAGTTGTATTCAGCAGCAGCTGTGTAATTCCTCTGTAAAATAAAGAATGACATTAAAAAAACGGAATTTTCAAAACCTGCAGAGCGAAAGCCCATGTATGGGGGTTGATGTTAATAATCTGGGAAAAGAGACAATATCCCATAAGATTCCAAAGCTATTAATAACTGCTCACAGCTGTTTGTTCAGCCTTTCCTGGTGAATTTTCAGGAGAACACCAGAGAAAAATTAGCAGCATCCATCATTCTTCCCACTTACTTTGTGGTGGTGGGGGCAAATGAGGTAATAGAGTTGGGGTTGATGTCACATTTTCATTTTCAGGTGGCATTAAGCCCAGGGCTTAGTAATGGAGAGACATCTTTAAGACACCCACATTAGTAACCCCATAGTAATTCTGGAAATAAACAAACAGCCAAATGAAAATCCTTTATTTGAAACAAAAATAAACACCCTGTTTTACACATTTATTTAAAAATGAAAAGCAAGTTATGGTTAACTACTCCATTAAAGCCCTTGTCCCCTGTATAAGACAGAAAATAATAAACAACAAAAATACTCACCTTACACCCAATCCATTGATGCCCATGTGTCCTGTAAAAAACAAAATTAGTAAACAACCATATCCCTCACCTGTCCGAAGTGCTAGTGAGCCATACTGTTCCATGCCGTAATCCATCTCTGCAATATGTGGGTTTTAATATGAACAGTGCCAGTGCCACAATATCACCATCCACTCTGAAAAGCAGGGCACAATGAGCTACTGTGAATGCAGCGAAAAAATAGCAACGATTACCACTAGAAAAAAACGAACGTGACTTAAAAAAAACCCAATTAATGAATTGGGGCCTAAATCAGGTGATAAAATCCATCTTGTGGTTTTTATTTACCACATTTTCCGGCGTATAAGACGACTTTTTAACCCCTAAAAATTCTCCCAAAAGTCGGGGGTCGTCTTATATGCCGGGTATGGGTGCACGGAGCGATCCTGGATGGTTCCCAGGGTCTGAAGGATAGGATACTCTCCTTCAGGCCCTGGGATCCATATTCATGTAAAAAATAAAGAATAAAAATAAAAAATATGGATATACTCACCCCTCCGACGGACCCTGGCTTTCAGCGGTGCAAGCGTCTGCCTCCATTCCTAAGAATGCAGTGAGTGAAGAACCTTCGATAATGTCGCGGTAACATGAGCGGTCACGTGAGCGGTCACGTGACCACGACGTCATCGAAGGTCTTTCACTCACTGCATTCTTAGGAACGGAGGGAGACGCTAGCAGCGCTGAGAGCCAGGGTCCGTCGGAGGGGTGAGTATATCCATATTTTTTATGTTTATTCTTTATTTTTTACATGAATATGGATCCCAGGGCCTGAAGGAGAGTTTCCTCTCCTCCAGACCCTGGGAACCACACGCCGTATAAGATGACTGGGCGTATAAGATGACCCCCATCTTATACGGCGGGTATATCCCAAATTCCATATTTTATATGGAAAAGTTGGGGGTCGTCTTATATGCCCAGTCGTCTTATACGCCAGAAAATATGGTAATCTTTATTTGCAGTTTTCAGTTAAGAAGATTCTCGTGCTTCCTGGCGGTGGAGGCAGCGACGCCTGCGCTGTTGCATGATACATTGTATATTTGGCATGTAAAATTATCTTAATCAAGAACGCAATAGATGGTACTGCGCAGGTGACCCTCCTGGCGCCATTTTACTGGAGGAAAAAACATAGCTCCATCAAAATGGCGCTGGTGGCGCCTGAACTTTTTCATCTATAAGATCAGATGTCACTACGCAGGAGTTGCCGCCTGCGCCATTTTGATTAAGATAATTTTTTTCCCAACAGCACAAAATGCCTAAATAAAATGAATATACGCCTATTATACATCATATCATGCTACAGTATAGGCACCGGTGCCTGCTTGATGAATGTATTTTTTTTCAAACAATACTATTTTCACTATGTAAAATAGGGGGCAGGTAACTGAAACTGACGCTCCCTCTCCCATCATTTCCCCTTGGTGTATAAAGTCTCATCACAGAGAGCATAATGGCGATGGCACCCACTGACCTGCGATGTACTGGTGCTTCAGAACTCTTACTGTAGAGATCGGAGCAGCGGGGGAAAGAGTAGGAGAGGTGGGCATTGCATTTTTTTAAATCAGTGAGTACATTGTGGTGGTTATAATACTCTATAGAGGACTATGGTTTGTATTATACTATTTGGAAGAGTATGGAATGCATTTTAGTATAAGTATGACTATGGAGTGCATTATGCTATAAGAAGACCTATGTGGAGTGCATTGTGCTACTTGGAGAACTAGGGGGTGCAGTATATGTTTGCCTATGATTTTGACTATAAGTTTGACTCTGGTTGACTATGGGGAGTGTTTTATACTGTATATAGGACTATGTGGAGTGCATTACACTGTATAGAGGACTATGGAGTGCATTCATTAGGTCTTCAATAGGAGGAAAATTACTTTGTAGGAACTGTAAAGTTGTGAGATATTCTTTTCTGTGACCACGCCAAATATTAATTATTTATTGTTTTTGTTTGGTTGGGATCAATTAAAACTTCTGCTATGTTTGTCCATAATTTCAATGTACGCCCCTGCATATGATTTTTGATTATTTATTTTATTTTCCCAATGTTAATAAAAATAGCAATTATGTAATAAGCATGATAAAAAAATTGTAATCGATGTAGACAATATACTTGAGTCCAAAATGTATGGTAAATGAAAATGGGTGTAGTAATATGTGAGTTATAGAGCACAATAAATGTGCATTCTTTAACTCTCATTTTACCACATCTATTGTATATTACCAGATCCATTGTATGGCAAAAAATGTGGGCGCCATTAACAGCAGCACCACCTGCATTGCTGATAACTAGGGTTGAGCGAAACGGATCGTTCATTTTCAAAAGTCGCCGACTTTTGGCAAAGTCGGGTTTCATGAAACCCGACCCGATCCCTGTGTGGGGTCGGCCATGCGGTACGCGACTTTCGCGCCAAAGTCGCGTTTCGTATGACGCGCTTGGCGCCATTTTTTTCAGCCAATGAAGGGGCGTGGGCAGAGTGATGACATAGGTCTTAGGGGCGTGGACGCCTATCGCCATGTTGTCGCTTGTGCGATGTAGCGATTTGCACTGTGTAACACCAGCTTTTCAGTTCAGGGACGGACGGAGGGGAGAGAGAGAGAGAGAGAGAGAGAGAGAGAGAGATTGAGAGAGAGAGAGAGAGAGAGAGAGAGAGAGAGAAAAAAAAAAAAAAATATCCCATTGCCTTTGCATTGGGTTTCGTGTTTCGGTCGATCCTCGACTTTTCGCCATAATCGGCCGATTTCACTCGACTCGACTTTTGCGATAGTCGGGTTTCGCGAAACCCGGCTCGACCCTAAAAAAGTCAAGGTCGCTCAACCCTACTGATAACAGCCGGTAGTAGTAAAGCCAAACACAAATCTCAAATTCTCTACTTTGCCACTGCCAAGTGTATTACTGGGGAGGAAGAGGAAAGTGTAATGGATTGTATAGCACATGCATCATCTCAGTCACAGCAGGAAGATGGTACCTCCAAGTTACATATTCTTGGATGCTGTACCTCTATTTGCATGTTATCCCTCCTAGTTGAATATTACCTATTGGAAATACTCTTATGAGTAATTTATGCTTTTTTTTGCTTACCTACTAGATTTAGTGACCATCCTGATCTGGTACACCTTGCCGCGCTGGGATTTTATGCTTTATTGATTTACTAAGTACTTTTAATACAGCAGAAAAGGGGCAGCGGTGCTTACCTGCCAAGGTCTCCGAACAAATGCTCTATCAGGATGCAGCAAACCCATGTAGTAAAGATGGCGGCAACACGGGTGCAAAATACTGATAAGACAACCACTCTAGTGCAATCATATACTAAGCAGTCACCTCCTCTATGAATCGGTAGGCTGTGAGTGGTTGTCTTATTAGTATTTTGCACCTGTGTTGCCGCCATCTTTACATTAGTTTGATTCATCCGGATAGTGCATTTGTTCGGAGACCTGGGCCCCTTTTCTCCTGTATTAATTCAATAATTTTTGGAGGATTTGTAGTCCACTTTCTGTCGCTTTGCTATTAAGTCCACTAAGTATTTTACGTTATTTACATTTACTTTTACTACTTACTTATGGCAGGGTATCTGTTCATTATTTTATCCTTGCTTTTTTACATTTTTAATGTTCAGTCAGCTGCCACTAGGCTTGCAACTTTACACAATGACTTATTTGAATACAAGTCTAACAAGTTCACCAGAAGCTTTGTACACCTTTACAACCAATTCAATTGAATTGAAAAAATGAAGAAATACCCCCGGTTGATAATATCCATCCATTTTCTGCCTAAAGATTCTTTAAAGAGCCTATATGAGAAATTAACCTAGTGTTGTTTGATACTTTACTCATATTGTCATCAATCTGTCCCTTTCTTCTTGCTAATTTACAAATTTTAAGGAAAATATGGGACAAATGAAAGGTATGACTGCAGGATCAGACTACCAGAGTTTGCGGTCTGTTACCATATAGACATATTGGTCTGCATAGAAGCTTTAGACAAAACAAAATAGGAGGTTTTAAATTAATATTAAAACTAATTAATATTAATTTCAAAATTGCTTAAGTCTTCACTTTATGTGTATTGTTAGTGTCGGACTGAGATACCAAGGGCCCACCAGTAACATTGACTCTTGGGGTCCAGTATTCCGCAACATGCAAATATATTACCTTCATTCACAAATTTACCTTTCTTCTATCTAACAATAGGCTTGTAAGTTTGTGAAATTAATGAGATGTTGCTTCTGCCTGAATATAGTAAATGAAGTGTATTGTACCAACTGCAACTCATACATAATGGGTGGGTGGCCCACTGCCGCACAAGGGCCCACCGGGGGACTCACCTGTTTCTCTGTGGGCCAATCCAAGCCTGTATTTTTTACCATTTTAAAAATAAATGATTATAGAATTTCATATATATCCAACATGCACGCTTTATTTATTTCTGTCCATGATATTTAAAGCCATATTGAAATTGGCGAATGGGGGTTATATTCAATTTTGTTTGAGACTGTCTTACAGCATAACAGTAGGCTGTCATGTAGCGGATATGTTTTGAATTTTCCATCTGAAGTTGGTTAGCAATTCTTAGGATGAAATCCACAGCACATGAGCAAAAGTATCCATGTGAAATATATATTTTTCTGCATATCTGCATCAAAATGTGTAACGGAATCCACAATGGATTATTTTAATAAGTTGATCTGACCATGGGAGTTTTTCATAAGTTTATATTTCTCAGGCGCTTCTTTAGAACATGTATCATATTGTAAAATGTGATTATAGTATTGCTCTTATTTAATAAGACTACATTAGATCTTTAGCAGAGCCAATAGTATTGATTTACTCTGATGCAGCTGCTCCTCACATGACAAGTCATGTGCTCTATACATAATGTAAGACTAAGTGCAAACATCATATCTGTTCCTTCCAGTTGCAGTCCATTAAGATGTAATGGAATCTATTAAATTTTTATAAAAACAAATTGCATTTTATTTAATTAAATATGTATGGCAATTTGGAAAGATACTATGAAGACAATGTCTGCTTACACTGACACTGCATTTGTATGTACACTAAACTTTTCCATTTCACACCAAGCTTATAACGAGTTTAGCAATAATATTTCATTGATGGTGATATAACGAATAATAAGAGCCAGATAGAAATGTCAAACCATTATTCCTTCTACAAGTATGAAAATAGGCAAGCCATATGGATGCTGCAGAACAGGAGACTGAGGTACAGTGGATACGGAAAGTATTCAGATAGATTTAAAATTTTCACTCGTTGTTTCATTGAAGCCATTTAGTAAATTCAAAAAAGTTCATTTTATGTCTCATTAATGTACACTCTGCACCCCATCTTGACTGGAAAAAAACAAGAAATTTAGTAATTTTTGCACATTTATTACAAAAGATATACTGAAATATCACATGGTCACAAGTATCCAGACCCTTTGATCAGTATTGATTAGAAGCACCCATGAGTCTTCTTGGCAATGATGCAACAAGTTTTTCACACCAGGATTTGGGGATTCTCTGCCATTCTTCCTTGCAGATCCTCTCCAGTTCCATCAGGTTGGATGGTGAACAATTTTCAGGTCTCTCCAGAGATGCTCAATTGGATTTAGATCAGGGCTCTGGCTGGGCCAGTCAAGAATGGTCACAGAGTTGTTCTGAGGTCACTCCTTTGTTATTTTGACTGTGTGCTTAGGGTTATTTTCTTGTTGGAAGGTGAATCTTTGGCCAACTCTGAGCTCGAGAGCACTTTGGAAGAGGTTTTCATTCAGTATATCTCTGCATTTGGCTGCATTCAAGTTTCCTTCAATGACAACCAGTCATCATGTCCCTGCAGCTGAAAACATCTCCATGGCATGATGCTGCCACCACTATGTTTCACTGTTGGGTGGGATTGTATTGGGCAGGTGATGAGCAGTGCCTGGTTTTCTCCACACATACCGCTTAGAATTATCATCAAAAAGGTCTATCTTCATCTCATCATACCAGAGAATCTTATTTCTCATAGTCTAGGAGTCCTCCATGTGTTTTTTAGCAAACTATGTGCGAGCTTTTATATGCCTTCCACCGAGGAGAGGCTACCTCTCTCAAAAAGGCTCTTCTCCCATGATTGCTCAGTTAGGCTGGACAGCCAGATCTAGGAAGACTTCTGGTAGTCCCAAACTTCTTCCATTTAAGTATTATGAAGGCCACTGTGCTCTTAGGAACAATGAGTACTGCAGAAATTCTGTTGTAATCTTGGACAGATCTGTGCCTTGTCACAATTCTGTCTCTGAGCTCCTTGGCCAGTTCCTTTACCTCATAATTCTCATTTGGTCTGACATGCACTGTGAGCTGTGAGGTCTTATATAGACGGGTGTGTGTCTTTCCAAATCAAGTGCTATCAGTTTAATTAAATGCAGCTGGACTCCAGTGAAGGAGTAGAACAAGCTCAAGGAGGATCCTAGCATTTCTTTTGCGGTGTTACTATCAGTGTGTCAAGAGTGGGAGAAGAGGGTTGCATTGACAATCCAACACAATGGGCAGCACTTTGAACACATTTTATAAGTGGTCATAAACTTGTAAATAACTCATGAAGGAATAAAGTTACATTAAAACCAAGCACACCATTGTTTTTATTGTGAAAATAATGTTGTCATATGACCCTCTTCCCATTGAAAAAAAATAAAGTTGGATCCAAATTGGCGGCCTTCAAAATGGCCTCTGTGGTCACCACCCATCTTGAAAAGTTTTCCCCTCCCATATACTAATGTGCCACGAACAGGAAGTTGATATCACAAACCATTTCCCATTTTATTTAGGTGTATCCATATAAATGGCCCACCCTGTATATAAAGTTTAGGGATTCTGTATTCCCTTCTTTTGTTCTGGGATTCTGTCATCTTTCCTGGGATATGGTGATATATTATGTTAGAAATGTTACCTGCTACAGCTTAACAATATTATTAAGGAAATTTTTGTATGGACATACACAACATCAAATTAATGGTAGATGCTACTGTAAAGGCCCCAATATCGACAGTTTCAGCAGACAGTTTCATGTGTATGGGTGCCCCCTATTTTTTCCTGACAGATGATGTAAAGGGAGATAAGAATCCTTTTTGCTTTTAAAGAGATAAACCGCCATTGAAAAAGTATGGCAGCGGCTCTCTCGTCAAGATTACAGTAGTGATTGGCAGATTGAGTATTCCTGTGCATGGGAAGTCAAGCGAGATGGTTGCTGGCTAAAGAAATCGTCGAAATAGCTTGGCCAAAAGCTATATATTGGAGCTTTAACACATACATCCCAGTGTATGTTAATTGGCGCTAAGGCCACTTTCACACATTGAGTATTTGGTCAACATGAGTGGGTGAAAAATGCAAAAGTGGTGATGTGTGTTAGGGCTAGCGGAACGCACCAAATAATAAGACAGATAGAGTATGGTGCGTTCGCAGCCCGGGGTCCACCGTGCAGAGATGGAACCTGCTGCCAAGTAATGACGGACTATATGGCGGTACTCATAAGTATACACACATGGGTTAAACTTCACCCAGCATGAAGGAAGCGATCCTGTTGCATCACAGGACCGCGGTACCGCTCATAGAGCGCGAGCAAGTAGTCAGCGAACTCAACCCCAACTAGGATTGAAGTCCGATTAGACACTTGCTGGCACAACACCGCAACTGGGTGTGTAAGGAAACTAAATAATAATATTAAGGCACAAGAGTGCATGCGGTGCCGCACTGACGAACGCCACTAACCACCCAGGCTTGGGTAAGGAAAGCACAGAGGAAGTGCACGGCGCCGTACTGGCGGTCACAGCAACTGGACGCTGTAATGTGTGATTAGTGCTGTAGGATAAGTCGGGCGCTAGATAGCAAACATACACCTTCCGCGAACAGACATTCAATAGGGAGGGTTATTTAAAGAGCGACTTTCACTCACAACATACACACATTAACAATTGTACACTAGCGCATGGCCGTGCGGTCATGCGCAGTTTATATAGTTGCAGCACAGGAAGTGGCCACGGAAACTTTGCCCTTCCAAGACCTGCCAAGAGGACCAATGGAATGTGCTGCAGAGCCTGAGCACATGACCCTCGATCTCCAACGGGAGATCTTGCCCTGGGCGTGCTCAGTGTGTGCAGACAAGGACTTAGTCCCAGAGAAGTCCGCTCGCTGCTGACCAGCACTGGCTTTAATGGCAGAAGCTGAAGAAGCAGCAGTAACTCTCTGTACAGAGTGAGACTGAGCAAGACGCTGGGACCGACGTCCCTGCTGAGCAGACTCCACTGCGGCTGGATAAGAATGGGAGACCGCAGCGGAGATGGCTCGAGATTCCCCCTGTGCAGAAGCGGGAACTCGAGACCTAACAATGTGTTTCTGTTATACTTTTCCCCTGATTATTCCGCTCATGATTTTGGCTTACAAATACTGATGCAAAATACTGATCAAATACTGAACATGTGAAAGTGGCCTAAGAGTGATCTTAACACAAAATTTTTTATCATAAATTTTCATGGTTTACATATGTATATTGTGGGGGCATATTTTGCATACTTATAAGTTCAAGGAACAATACAGATTTAATTAAGGTTCTAAATCAAATTAAGGAAAAAAAACATTTTGCTATAGCAACCAACACATTACAGAGTTAGACAGGTGGCCATCTGTTCAACATTTAATGCCGTCTATTTAAAAATTTCAGTATGTGCTCATCTACGAATAAAACATTTGACATTTGATCGGCCTTGGCGCACTGCCATGCAAAAGGTGATAAATTTACAGAACTCTATTATTTTTTTTTACATATTTTAGATAAAAAATGACATAAAATCATACATTTATAGGAAAGACAAAGTGGTATAACTATAGCATTTAAGTGTGAAGGGTCTATTATTCAGGATGTGTGTAGAATATATTTTGCATACGATAACCTTTTTCGATAAGAAGATGCTACCTTAGCACTATATGACTATATGCAATCATTCTGGCACTATATGTCTTTCACTTTGGTGTATTGATTTTTCAAGTAATTTGCGGAATCGCTCTGTGACAAATAACCTTTCACATTTATGTCAAGTGGTAAAATAATGAGCAATGCATAGGAATCTTCAAATCCAAACAAAGTACCATGCTACCACAATAAATGAAATGTTACATGCAATAAATAATATATACTAAAAGGAAGCCCTAAAAAAGCCTAATGCGCACTTGTGTTACACATAGTCTCTTACTGAATGCATTTTGTAAGTTTTAACATTGGATACATCATTATGGATTAAATATTGCTAACGGCCAGAGGCTGTAATCTGCATAAATCAGTAATCTGATGCATGTATTGTTATACTGTATAATACAATCAATTGGTAAATGAGTATTCCGGCTCCGTCGCACCATATTAGAGGTGAGCGATGCCAAAGATGATGTTGACACCTAGTGCTACATATGCAAGATTGGCAGGTTTCATGCATGTGTCTTGGCAAGTATGTGTGGTTTTTAATATAATCTCCTTTGCACATGTAACCTGCACTGAACATCATCCCCTTATAGTAGTAAAGAGAAAAGATTGACACCAAATTTCAAAATGTTGGAATTTGTGTTGATTTTATCTAACCTCCTTTCCGACATCTGCCGTACATGTACGGTGCAAGTTGAGATCAGGTGTATGTACAAGCAGCACGACTCATTCCTGGCAGATGATGGCTGTGTTATTCTTTTTTTTTCACCACAAAAATAATACAAAAAACTGGATAAGTTTGGTATTGTCATAGTTGGTCTCACCTGGATGCCCGTAATGCCAATTTGTTTTGATCCTACAACAAACTATTTAATTTCACTGTATTTGGAAGTTGTTTTTATTTGTTTGGAAAAATGAATTGGATCATTCAAAATCACTCATTATTGAAAAAAACAATCCACATACAGCTATATTTATAGAAAAATAATAACGTTATGGTTACTGGAAAAGGGGGGGAAAATGTGAAAGCAAAACTTGGCAGTGTCGGGAAGGGGTTAAATATTTGACTTACAGTACAGACCAAAAGTTTGGACACAACTTAACATTTAGAGATTTTTCTGTATTTTCACAACTATGAAAATTGTACGTTCACACTGAAGGCATCAAAACTATGAATTTACACATGTGGAATTATATGCTTAACAAAAAAGTCTGAAACAACTGAAATTATGTCTTATATTCTAATTTCTTCAAAGTAGCCATCTTTTGCTTTGATGACTGCTTTGCACACTCTTGGCATTCTCTTGATGAGCTTCAAGAGGTAGTCACTGGAAATGGTTTTCACTTCACAGGTGTGCCATGTCAGGTTTAATAAGTGGGATTTCTTGCCTTATAAATGGGGTTGGGACCATAAGTTGTGTTGTGCAGAAGTCTGGTGGATACACAGCTAATAGTCCTACTGAATAGACTGTTAGAATTTGTATTATGGCAAGAAAAAAGCAGCTAAGTAAAGAAAACATGTGGCCATCATTACTTATAGAAATGAAGGTCAGTCAGTCCGAAAAATTGGAAAAACTTTGAAACTGTCCCCAAGTGCAGTGGCAAAAACCATCAAGCACTACAAAGAAACTGGCTCACATGAGGTACGCCCCAGGAAAGGAAGACCAAGAGTCACCTCTGCTTCTGAGGATAAGTTTATCCGAGTCACCAGCCTCAGAAATCGCAGGTTAACAGCAGCTCAGAGTAAAGACCAGGTCAATGCCACACAGAGTTCTAGCAGCAGACACATCTCTACAACAAATGTTAAGAGGAGACTTTGTGCAGCAGGCCTTCATGGTAAAATAGCTGCTAGGAAACCACTGCTAAGGACAGGCAACATGCAGAAGAGACTTGTTTGGGCTAAAGAACACAAGGAATGGACATTAGACCAGTGCAAATCTGTGCTTTGGTCTGATGAGTCCAAATTTGAGATCTTTGGTTCCAACTACCGTGTCTTTGTGCGATGCAGAAAAGGTGAACGGATGGTCTCAACATGCCTGGTTCCCACCGTGAAGCATGGAGGAGGAGGTGTGATGGTGTAGGGGTGCTTTGCTGGTGACACTGTTGGGGATTTATTCAAAATTGAAGGCATACTGAACCAGCACAGCTACCACAGCACCTTGCAGCGGCATGCTATTCCATCCATTTTGCGTTTAGTTCGACCATCATTTATTTTTCAACAGGACAATCACCCCCAACACACCTCCAGACTGTGTAAGGGCTATTTGACCAAGAAGGAGAGTGTTGGGGTGCTATGCCAGATGACGTGGCATCCACAGTCACCAGACCTGAACCTAATCGAGATGGTTTGGGGTGAGCTGGACCACAGAGTGAAGGCAAAAGGGCCAACAAGTGCTAAGCATCTCTGGGAACTCCTTTAAGATTGTTGGGAGACCATTCCCGGTGACAACCTCTTGAAGCTCATCAGGAGAATGCCAAGAGTGTGCAAAGCAGTCATCAAAGCAAAAGGTGGCTACTTTGAAGAACCTAGAATATAAGACATAATTTCAGTTGTTTCACACTTTTTTGTTAAGTATATAATTCCACATGTGTTAATTCATAGTTTTGATGCCTTCAGTGTGAATGTACAATTTTCATAGTCATGAAAATACAGAATAATTTTTAAATGAGAAGGTGTGTCCAAACTTTTGGTCTGTACTGTACATCACAGGTTACAATTGTTCAGACAAAAAGAAATAAATATAAAAGATTAGTTAATAATAATGGCAGTCTATCTGTCCATCCATCCATACACACATACATCTATATATCCTTCTATATATATATATATATATATATAGTCAGGTCCAAAAATATTTGGATTTGAATAACATTTTTTTTTAATTAAAATGAAGCAACTGAGATGAAATTGAAGTGTAGACTTTTAGGCTTATTTAAAGGGGTTGAACAAAAAAAATCTTGTGAAACGTTTAAGAAATACCACCATGTTTCTACAAAGCCTCATCCTTTCAGGGGCTCAAAAGTATTTGGATAACACAGGTCTGCAAAAAATAAAATTTCAAGAGCTGATATGGCTATTACACCTAATCTTTATGTTTTTTGGTGTGCTGAATATGAAAATGACCTCTGTTTTGTCATAGAACATCACGTTTCCTCACAATTTATGTAACTATGCTAAATAAGGCAATACAGTGAAATAAATGAAAATAGACTTAGAAAATTAAGTTTTTACTACAAATTTTTCATGAACATAATTTTTGAACTGGAATGAGCTCACTAATATTCATTAACATCTATTTTTTTCCCTGTGAGGCTGCTCTTGATACATTTACGCTTGTGAGTAGCATCTGGAATGTCTCTTTGAAGCATCCAACAGTAGTTTGCCATCTTTGTAATGCTTCATTTTCCCTGGTATCTTCTTTCCATCTCTTTAATGTCCTGGTGGAATCGTTCACCTTGCTCTTCACTCACAGCTCCCACATTTTCATTAAAGTAGTCAAAGTGGGAAGGGAGGAAATGCATTTTCAAACTCATCAAGCAACCTAAAGCTTGAAATGCTTTCAGCATTCGTCGAACAATCATTTTGTAGTCAGGATCTTATTTATTGCCAAAATATTTCTCTACCACCTCTTTAAATGCAATTCACCCTTCTTTTTGGAAATCCATCATAGTATTGACAAATTCTTTATCAACTATAAGCCTTCAAAATGTCTAGTCCGACGAACACACCTTCCTTCAATTTTGCCTCCGCGATGCTTGGAAACTTGGTGACCAAGTATTTGAAACATTCCCCATCTCTTGGAAGTGATTTTACAAATTGCTTCATCAAGCCCAATTTTATGTAGAGAGGTGGAAAAAGAACTTTATAGGAAGGTACCAAAGTTTCTTGGCAAACATTTTTTTCCCTCACTGTGAGCACCCTCAGCTGCCAAATCTTCTTGGTCCAGTGATTTTGTCGGTCTCGACTGTCCCACAGACACAGAAAGCTAGGGTATTTGGTATATGCAGCATGTTTCCTGAGCAGCATGCGCAGGATCTTCAAATCCTCACACACTTGCCAACCATGGTCTACATATTTAAGTTTATGAAGAACCAATTCCAAGGTCTTGTAGGTTTCCTTCAAATGTACGGAATGATCTGCAAGGATGGAAGCATAAAAACTGCCATTGTGGAGTAAAACTGCTTTGAGACTTCTTTTTGAAAAATCTATAAAAAGACGCCATTGCACTGAATCATATTGGATTTTGAATTGACCCATCAAACCTTCGACACTGATGCAATAAACCACCTTGTCTTCTTGGGCAAAGTAAGAAACAATCTCCTTTTCACAATGTCTGAACCATGAAAAAGACACTCCCTGTAACATTAAATACCTACTTTTGAGCCTTGGTACGAGTAACTCAGTGGCATCTTTGGGAAGATTCAAGTCTCTTACTAAATCCTTCATCTCCTCCTAGGAAAAAATGTTAGTCTTGTATCATCTTCAAAGTCAGAACTTGATTCATCATCTGGTTCAAGTATGATTGCACCTTCATTGGAGCTAGGTATCTCTTCCAAGGTAGCAGGCTCCTTTGGTACTGGTATATCTGTGTCATGGGGGATTGGATGAATTGCTGAGTGAAGATCAGGGTATGAAATGGAATGCTTCCATTTGGAATTACACCCTTTTGCATTGCATGTCCAAAAGTAACAGTTGTCACTATGGCTCTTTTGCTCTTGCCATACCATAGGAATCCCTTAACGGAAAGCTTTATTCTTACTCTTGAACCAATTTTGGAGGTCCTCAACACACTGGTTGCACACTTTGAGGCCCCCAAACTTTATCTTGATCTCCAAGTTTTAGTCCGAAGAGAACAAAGTGTACGTTTTTCATGAAGTTTATAATATTCAGCTGTTGATTCAACACTGTATATTCACCTCAAATGAAACAGAAATGGTCAGGTGGATTTAAAACATGTCCGCAAAGTCATAAAAATAGTTTGGGGAAACATGGTTGATGAATAAAATTCCAATGCAAATTTCTTGAAAGCATAAGGACTTTCATTATGTAACTAACCACCTGATTGCCAACACTCAATCATGCAGTGCCAATTGATGTTAAAGGAGAAAGAAAATAAGCTGCCTGCCGATGATTCACACCAGAGTTTACAGAAGAACCTACAGGTTTGTGGACATTCCTGATGTTTAGGATTTTTTACAATATTTTTTTCGTTATTAAAATACCAAAATACATTGAAATTATATGAAAATAATCAAACAGCTTTTTAGTCGCAGACCTGCGTCATTAAACTTTGCCATAAATAAAATATTCATTTTTAATGCTTTGTAGAGAATCCTTTTCAGGCAAAACTGCCTAAAGTCTGGAAGCCATGGACATCACCAAACATTTTATTTCCTCATTTGTGATGTTAAGCCAAGTTGTCACTTGTTTGTAGGTCTTTCTGATTAAAGTTTTGTTTTAAGCATGTGAAATGCATGCTCAATGCTGTTGAAATTGCATCAGCCATTGCTGAATATTCCACTTATTTGCCTTAAACCGGTTTTCCCACAAAAAAAGTACATTTTAATCAATAGATTTTGGAATAAAAATAACTTCCACAATGAAATATTTTTTTTTAAATATTCCTTTGCTGAGATAATCCTATAAATGAGCCCCTGCTACTGTATGTATCTATGTCTGACCATGCAGCAACATGCTTTGAACATACCACATCTCGTGGGCAGGGGAAGAAGCAAAGGAATGTACAGACATTACAGCAAAAAATCCTGGCTGATTTTATTTGCAAAGTACAACATTTCCCTGCCTGTTTTTAAGCAATATTTTAACTTAAAAAAGAATCATTTGTGATCCCATGCTGTCCTGTCTGTATACTTTTTTGCTTCCTTCCCTGCCTGGGGGATGTGGTGTGTTCAGACCATGACCCTGTTAAAATTAACTTTAAACACGGGACAACACCTTTAAAAAACATATGAGTTGCTTTCCCAGTATGATTTTGGTCATTTGTCCATCTGTACTGTGTCCCATCATCCTTGCTGCATTTGATTGAATCTGAGCAGAAAGAATAGCCCAGTATACTTTAGAACTCATCTGGCTGCTCCACTATGTTTCACAGAGGATGTGGTGTATTTTGGATTGTGAAAAGTTCCAAGCCATCTCCATACTTTTCTTTCTCCCATCATTCTGGTACAGGATCTCTTTGCCTACATCATGCTGATCTCAAATAAGCCAATGATACAGTATGAAATGGAGTACTAGGTCCACAAATGCTTAAAAAGGTATAAATGTAATTAAATACATGATAAATACACAGACATTTCATCAAAAAATAGACATAATGTACAAAAATAAGTATGAGAGACACAAAGGATCAGGTAGATGATGGCTACTGTGTCCTGGCTAGAATGAGCAAGAGCATAATATAAAGTGCTAGTGCCTATAAACCCAACATGGGAGTAAAGGGGGTGGATAACAATGTATAAGACAACTCGTCCTGTTAATCCATATATGAACCATACCTCCAAGTACTATCCCCTCTCCCAAAAGTGCTTATCCATGCTGCCATTCAGGCAGGAACACACTCCACTCTGCCACCGATGCGCGTTTCGCATGAGCTTTATCAAGGTGCGGTAGTGTCATGTGTGTCAGGCTGGGGTTTATATATCCCTCCTCCAGGTGCCCTTCGTATCAGCGCATGTATCCAGTGAATGCGTGCCGGATGTTCTCAAATAAGGTAGCAAAAACTGCTGAGAGATACCCTTTATTGTTAACCCTCTGTATATGCTCTCATGAAGTCTTCTCTTTATGATAGACTTTTATACTGAAACGTACTTCCTAAAGAGTGTTCTTCGCTTAGGTGGATGTTGTGAAGGGATTTTTTTCACCAAGGAAAGGATTCTGCAATCATCCTCCACTGTTGTCTTCCATGGATGGCCAGGCTTTTTTGAGTTCTCAAATTCACCAGTGCGCTCTTTTTCTGCAGAATGTTCCAAACTTGATGTGGTGACTCCTAATATTTCTGCTATCTCTCTGATGGATTTCATATTTTTTTCAGCGTAATGATGGTCTGTTTCTCTTCCATTGAGAACTTCTTTGACACCATGATATGGATTCACAGCAGCAGCTTCCAAATGCAAATGCAACACCTGGAATCAGATCCAAAGCTTTTACCTACTTAATTGGTGATGGGTTAACGAGAGAATAGGCGATACAACCCATTAAATAGTTGCTGAGATAAGAAGGCCATCCATACCAAATGTAAACTCCGAAAAACAAACAACAAGAGCCAATACACCTTTAGTACTGAATTAATATGCAGGGCCACAAATACACTGTGGCATACAAACACACTCATGCACTGTGTGTCAGCATTAATGTGTTTGCACTGTGATTTATGAACACATATACTATCTACTACACATGAACTATCATCTGTAAAAATTCTAGAAAATCTGGGTATTATTGTTTTTATTCCAACCAGAAATCTGTGAATTGACAGCTTGGTATGTCCTTCATACTCACACTGTTCAGTTAGTGCTGACAGCTTGGACAAAGGAAATGTGTAAAACCAGTACCTGCATCCCTGCATGACTACCCATCCCCAACCATGCAGGAACACCGATGTATTCACCACCCCAGGCCGTGCAGCAAGTTTCTTGTCCTCTACACTCTCTGACAGAAGTTATGTCGCCTATCCATGTTATGTAAATAAAAGCATATAACCTGACATTAAATTCATCCATGGGTTGTATAAATTATTCTTTTGAAAGTTGAAACCCTCCGAAATGTGGTTTAGGTTAAGAAAATAAATTGGCATCAATGCAGAAATATTGATCAGTTAATGGACACAGAATGGTCAGATTTTTGCAAGACAAAAGTTTTGTCACCTGGTCATATAATGCACCCAATCCTAGTTTATATCCTCACCTGTGCTCAGTAAATGATCGGTTAATTAGTGTGTGTAGAAAAAGAAACACAGCACCCCTGACATTCACTTGAACTGCAACTTGAGCTCTGACAACATGCCAAAAATCCACCCTGCGACCAAAGCCTGGATTATCAAGAGGCTGAAGACCAGATCCATTGCAGAGGTGGCTGGCACCTTTAATGTGTCTCAGCATCTAGTACAAAGAATTAAAAAATGATTTGAAGAGACTGGAGATGTGTTTGACAAGCCTAGGTCCGGCAGACGCCACAAGACAACTGCTCAGGAGGAACGCTTGTTGGTTAGAAAATCCAAAGAAAGCCCCTCTTCCACTGCAGCAGAATTCCAACAGACCTGGTCACCTCAAGTCCCTGTGTCAACTAGAATAGTTTATAGGATTCTGTCTCGAAATGGCCTCCAAGGTCAAATCAGTGCCCAGAAGCCAGCACTAAACAAAAGGCAAATAAAAAACCGTGTGGCATTTGCAAAGTCCCACAGCCTGCTAAACAGAAGCTGGAAAAGTGGCAGAAGGTGGAGTTCTCTGTTGAATCTTCAGTAGAATTACACCACAGCTGCAACAAATACTACAGGAGACCCACTGGAGACCGTATGGATCCAAAATACACCCAGAAAACAGTTAAATTCGGTGGTGTGCGAAACATTTGCAAAGTGGAAGGCAATATCAATAGCCTAAAAAATCAAGAAGTATTAGCTACCTCTTATATTCCAAATCATAAAAGGGGTCAAATTCTGCAGCAGGATGGTGCTCCATCTCATACATCCATCTCTACAACAAAGTTCCTCCAGGCAAAAAAGATTAAGGTGCTCAAGAACTGGCCAGCCCAGTCACCAGACATGAACATCATTGACCATGTTTGGGGTAGGATGAAAGAGGAAGCTTGGAAGACAAAACCAAAGAATCTAGATGAACTCTGGGAGGCATGCATGACTGCATTGTTTGCTATTCCTGATGACTTCATTAATTAATTGCATGAATCGTTTTGAACCGCATGGATGCAGTCCTTCAAGCTCATGGAAGTCACACAAAATATTAAATATGACTCTAATAGCACCACAACTTCATTCACCAATGTTATGCAACATATATTTGTATTTTAAGTTAATTATTTCTTTGAATATCACATTACTTTCTGTAGGCGACATAACTTTTGTCTTGCCAAAATCTGACCATTCTGTGTTCATTAACTAATTAATATTTTATATAAATTGATGCCAATTTATTTTCTTAACCTAAACCACAATTCGGAGGGTTTCAGCTTTCAAAAGAATAATTTATGCAACCAATAGATGAATTTAACATCAGGTTATAAGCTTTTATGTACATGGATAAGCGACATAACTTCTGTCAGGTGTACTTGCTGTGTGCAGTTAACTCCTGATCCTCTGCTTGCTGTACATGCTTAGGATGCACTCATGGGAACATCCAGATTCTTAAAGGGAAGGTGCCATCAAAAAAAATTTTTCCAGCGATTGAAAAAATGTAAAGAATTAATGTTTACGTTTTCTTAAAAAATATTATAATTTGTTTATAATTTAGTAAAATATGAAAAATTATTTTAAAAGGTGCACACTGCAGTAATTATGGGCGGAGTCTGCTGACATGGGTGTGATGTCACACCTCTCCTCCTCTCCTAAGGGGAAATGGGTAAAAATGAAACTGAAATGTATCAGACAATTTCTGCTGAACGTGGCATTACCTCATATGTGGATGTACTGTACTGCTTAGCTAAAGAGTGAGACTCAGGAGGAAAGGAGTGCCATTTGAGTTCTGGAGAACAAATAATTATAGAACAGGTTGCAGACTATATGTGTCTCCGCACCTCGACATGCTTAACATGTCACTCTCCGCAAGGAAAAACAATACTTCTTGGATCCCGGGCAGATGCCTCTCAATCAGCCAAACCAGTTCTCCACTTTGCACTGACGAGGGGCATGAACCCGAAACACAGTGTCTGCAAATTGAGATTCTGGTTTGGCATTTATCCTAAGTCATGTGACAAGGCTCGTTAAAGGGTCAACATTGACTGTGTTAGGATTGCTGCTTCCAATAGGTGGCACTAGAGTTCTAGTCCTCTTCCTCTCTGAAGAGACAATTTGCATATTTCCCAGAGGAGCATTGCGGCTTTAAGTCTCCTCACCTCAACATGCTTAACATGTCACTCTCTTCAAGAAGAAACTATACTTCTTGGATCCCGGTCAGACGCCTCCCAATCAGCCAATCCAGATCTCCACTTTGTACTGACGAGGGGCAGTACCCCGAAACACAGTGTCTGCAAATTGAGATTCTGGTTTGGCTTTAATCCTAAGTCATGTGACAAGGCTTGTTAAAGGGTCGACATTGACTGTTAGGATTGCTACTTCTAATAGGTGGCACTAGAGTTCTAGTCCTCTTCCTCTCTGAAGAGACAATTTGTATAGAACTCTTAAATGCCAGAAGAGCAGGATCCACTCTCAAGTGAGCCCATTTTGGAAATTACATCTCTCTGGGAATTTATCTACAGGTGCAATGATGATTTTGACTCCATGGGTGTTTTTGAGAAGCATGCAGTATTGGATATCGCTGAGTGAAAATTGCAAATCTGACAGTGAAGTGCCCAGTGGCTGAAAAAAAAATTAATAATAAGAAAAATATTAAAGTTAAAAAATGTAAATTTGTATTAAAAATAGTTGTTTATATAAACTATCATTTTTAATACAAAAAATAAAATGCAGCACCTTCCCTTTAAAGAGACAGTGCGTGTGCTCCTATTATGTCCTCAACCTATTGCTGGGAGGCACTTAGTACTTAAGGCACCTTCAACTTTTGGAAGGTGCCAGAGCAGCATTCTCCTCCAGTGTGTGTGCAGCTACTGAGTTGCCAGGTCCTGTCATGTTTCTGACCTTGATTGAACCTGTTTCCCTGGGTCTGAATACCCAGGTCTTAACTCTGAATCTGTACCTGTATCTGATCTTTCCTGCTTCTGCCACCTTGGGGGCTGATTACTCAGGCCTGAGCCTTGAACCTGTACCTCTGTTTGTCCTTGTCTGAATTAGGACCCATCCCTTAACCTGTTTGTAGCTCATCTGGATCAATGCCTACCTTTAAAATCCACATTGTCTGAAGAAGTACCTACTGTATAGCTAACTTGCAATGTCTGAACCAGTACCTATCTCTATTCCATTGTCACTGTGCAGCATTAGGTATCTGTACACAGAATGTTATCACCCAGTTGTCAATAGAATAAAGTTCTAAGAAATCATAACTCAGAATTATTATTTTATTGAAAATCCAATCATTGGACAACAGCAACTCCAATTTTCAATGATGTTTTCCCTATTCTTATTAACATTCATGTTTGCATTGCACAAGTATAACCAAAAAGGAATCCAAACACAAAACTCTGTATTGTATGAGGAGTCCCAATTGTCCCACTTCTACATGAAAGTGTATACCTCATACTTTTAAGGCATGTCCCTAAGACCCACACCTTTATCGGGAAAGGGGCCTTATTTTTGTCATCGTGAATGACAAACATGAGCATTACTGAACCTTCTTAAATGTCGGAACTGAAAATTTTCAGCACAATAGTGAAGCAAAGTTTTGTTAAAGCATCATTTCACCACAGTCTGATATCCACAAACTTTTTGTAACTCATTGGTATGTTGCATGAAAAGTGAGGCAGCTTTATAAACATGGTGTTACAGAACCCCCCAGCACCAAGAATGTTATGCAGTATATGTATGTATAATAGTTTCCATGTGAAATGCATCAGTCCACAGGCTGCGCCCCTGGACAAGATATTCTCTATCTGACCTCCCCCACCTTTGTAATTCCCACAGTAAATATCAGCAGGCTCCGGCCCCCTGCGGCTATTGTAATGTATGTCTGGCCGGCTGTTTTCCTATTGGCCTGCCCTGTGTATCTGTGTTATATATTCTGTTTGCTGTGAATAAAGGGTGTTTTTAGACTGGAAATACATGGAGAAGCAGTCAGCTTTTATATGCTCTCATGTAATCAAGAAATTCTTGCCATCGTCCTTCATTCAGAATCTAGCAAAAGCAGAAATGGACCTCCTGAAACACGGGGGGGTGCTAAAAGAGGTACTCCAGCACAGTAGACCCCATTACACATGGCATCAGTACATGGGAATCAATGCATTGATAATAACCTCTATTTTTTTCTAAAGAAGCCATTGATAATTTCTTCTTCATTGCATTATATTCTGAAATGGTATCAATAATCTGAATTTTGTAACTTGTCTTTTTACTTATTTATAACAATGGTTTATTAGCAGAGAATGCAAGTTATCCATCTATTTTATAGCAGGGAAGCCACAAATCATGCAGGTACATTGCAACATAAGAATATGAGATTCATTATTAAAATATTACAATACGCATGGTTTCTCTTAATTTTGGCGAGTTAATGCAACACTAATGATTTACAGCTGGTCTCTGTTTTTTGCATGTAGGAGAGAATCATTTCCAAATCTAGAGTTAATTGGTCTCTGAAAGGCCTTGTTATCGCTTCACAAAAGGTTGCATTATTTTTTTGTTCCTGGAAACAGGTGCTAGTTACATTGTTAAATTGCTACCAATATATATCTTCTCATGATCTGTGCTCATGTCACCATTTCCGCCTACCTGCTGGGAGTAAATTGCTTGCATGTAATCATTGGTAAGCGGCTTCCACTGAAAGCAGCTGTGGCAGCTGGAATGAGACTAAAAAGCAATGGCTTTTCGATAAGTCTCATCTGCTATGGATGACAGTCCTCTACTAGGAAATTTGGATCATGTAATATCATGAAGGCTCCCCTTGACTTACAAGATTACAAGACTTTTTATTATGGTAACTAGGGAAGAGATGTTGACCATTGTCCCCCACCAATAAGTTGATAGCATCTAATAAGAATTGATAGGAGTGTTTTATTAGGATGTCAGCATCTATTGTAATAGTCTTCCCAAGCTGCTAATGAACATCTCACTATTTTAGTAACTTGAAAGAACAATGGTTTGCTCATGAAAAATGAATTATTTTCGTGTCTGTTCTATTTGTTTGTCCTTTTCATAGCAGTTTGACTCCATTGTAGAAGAACTCCTTCTTTGTTCAAATAATATTTTTATGCACTTGCCAAGTGTTTGTTTCACTATTGGGGGCAGGATCAATGGCAATTCCATAGTTACAATATGTCTGGTTAAGTGGCATAGTATGGTTTGCCAGCCAAGCACCAGGACAAGGTAAGTATTTTGGCCTACCTAAACAATAGACCAGTAGTCCCCAACTTTTCTACCTAGAGAGCCATATTCAGCTTTGAGAGAGGATGGCGAGCCACATCCAAACCTCCCTGCTCTCTCTAACCTGGAGTAGGGACGTCCTACTCCCTCCGCCTACAAAGTAGTGACACTCAAAGCCACCTTTAGCAGTATACTGACATACAAACTTTCCTCGTCGCACCAAGACGTTCTGCTACTTTATCTTATAGGTAGTATACTTACATCTAGGGGTTCCCACAATATCCCGATTTGGCATTCTCTCATTAAGCACCTCCACCAACTGGCAGTATCATTCTATCTCAAGAATACTATACTTGATTTACTTCTAAACCACTAAGGTCAGTGTATGCTCATCAAGATCTGCTCTGCTGTTTTGAGCTACTCACAAAACTCATCATTTGAAGTCCCGATTGTCATACTTTTTTACTAGCCATGGTGCTAATGCACTAAGCTGGAAGAAAGCCGTAAGCCACAAATCTTAGGCGCACGAAGCACAAGTGGCTCTCTAGCAAAAGGTTGTGGATCCCTGCCATAGACTCATAGCACTTCCTGAGTCTCTTCCTCCTTGCCAGTACTGAACTTCGTGTCTCCCAAAAACGTGTACTGTATTTAAAAAAAAAAAAATGCTTATGTAGTTATATTTCGCCCTTTGGCCTTCAAGCTTTTCTTTTTTGCTTGTATGTTGAAATCTGATATAACATTTTAAAGGTCTGACATAACATTTTAACTATTTTATTACCCTAGCCTTAATGATAGCCTTAACTTTAGCCCTAGCCCTAACCCTAGTTAGTCTTTAACCCCTTCACAACATTTGATATGAGTTTACATCATGGTCGGGAAGGGGTTCCCATAAAATGATGTAAATTTATGTCATGGCAATCATGCGGGCACAGGAGTAGTGCCCGTACTATTGATGTCTGGAACTCCAACTTTCACTGCCAGGAGCGGAGTCCGCACCCCCGAGTCATTTAACACCTCCCTCTTTTATCCAATCGGCACTCGTGGAACATCATCATGAAGGCCCAATCATTGCCATGCCAACCGAGGTCATCATGTCTGCCAGCTATGGAGGCCTGTTTAGACCACGCCCATAATATGGTCTCAAAGGTGATCTCTCACTGCATCATTGACAGGTATAATGCAATACAATGCATTATATTAGTGATCAGAGTAGTAAAGATTAAGTTAAAAAGTTACAAAAATAAAAAAAATGAAAAATCATTATTAAAATATAAAATAAACAAAAACTGAAAAAATCTCAAACCAATAATTAGGTATAGTTATGTAAAAAAATAAACAAAAAAATTAGACATATTTGGTATCACCACAACCACGAGACGACCTATAAAACCGTCACACTATTTATTTATCACTTCAGTGAACATCGTAATTTTTTTTATAAAAAATGTGTAAAAAAATGCATTTTCATCATACTGCCAAATAAAAGTGGCATAAAACATGATCAAGAAGTCAAATGTAAATAAAAATGAAATCACTGAAAACCTCATCTTCTCACACAAAAGAAAATCTGCCATGCAGCTCTGTCATCAGAGAAATAAAAAAGTTATAGCTCTCAGCATATAATGATGCAATAACAATTATATCTTCTATAAAATAGTTTTTATTGTATGAGAGCAGTAAAAACAATGATATACCATAAATGTGGCATTGCTGTAATTGTACTGAACCAAAGAATAAAGCTGTCATAAATTTTACCATATGGCAAACAGCATAAAAAAACTCAGTAGATAATCCCTGAATTGCTGGTTTTTGTTCTTTCTGCCTTCCAAAAATCGGAATAGAAAGGGATCAAAAAATGTTATGTGGTTGAAAATGGTACCAAAAAACTTAACTCATTTTGTCTTCAAATGATCTCAGAGGAAAATTATAGCTCTTAAAATATGGCGATGCAAAAACTTTTTTTGGAAAAAAAAACTTTTACTGTGTGATAGCAGTCAATCATAAAAAAATTACATAAGTCTCATATCGCTATAATCGCACCAACCAGAAGAACAAAGCCATCTAATCACTTTTTCCGCATGAGGATCTGCATAAAAAAATAAATAAAAACTATACGTGATTCAGATGGGACTCCTGTCAGGAGATTCCCTTTAATGAGGAAGATGAACACACTGCGATCTGACTGGCCTTTGATCTGACTGTGTCCTTCTTTTTACGCGTGCATAAAAGCGTGGTTGGCTACAGTTTTGTTTACCTCTAAAATGAAAGCCACCACTGAACAAAGGCCAGACAGATTCCATAGTAACTCTGCTTCCTCATTACAGTGAATGGACCCATCTGGGGTTTCATCTGAATCACGTCATTTAGAGAATTAAATGGAAACCTTATATAATTGATCAGCATAGAGCACAGGATACATGTGATCCAAAATGTTAAATAAAATGTTCCAGCAAAGCTTCATCTCATTCCACAATAAAAGCAAACTTCCTCTCACCTCCGTCATCTGTCAATGGAAATATAGAGAGTTTCCATGTTACAAGTAGCTGAAAGACTCTGGAAGAGCTATCGCTCCTCGTTCTCAAAAGAAATCCAGCAAATTCTGCTTTTCACAAATCCAAATGCCCCTCTCACTTTTGAGCCCCACAGTGCCTGAATCACATTTAGCATACACATATTTGGAATTTCTCTAGCTATGAGAGCCACCCTTAAATTATGGGTGCATGTCTCCAGAAGCACAAGCTGTGCATAATGTATGGGCACTACAATGTACTGGGCACTTCACTGTCAGATTTGCAATTTTCACTCAGCGATATCCAATACTGCATGCTTCTCGAAAACACCCATGGAGTCAAAATCATCATTGCACCTGTAGATAAATTCCCAGAGAGATGTAATTTCCAAAATGGGCTCACTTGAGAGTGGATCCTGCTCTTCTGGCATTTAACAGGTCTATACAAATTGTCTCTTCAGAGAGGAAGAGAACTAGAACTCTAGTGCCACCTGTCAGAAGTAGCAATCCTAAAAGTCAATGTCGACCCTTTAACAAGCCTTGTCACATGACTTAGGATAAAAGCCAAACCAGAATCTCAATTTGCAGACACTGTGTTTCAGGGTACTGCCCCTCGTCAGTACAAAGTGGAGATCTGGATTGGCTGATTGGGAGGCGTCTGACCGGGATCCAAGAAGTATAGTTTCTTCTTGCAGGGAGTGACATGTTAAGCATGTTGAGGTGAGGAGACTTAAAGCCGCAATGCTCCTCTGGGAAATATGCAAATTGTCTCTTCAGAGAGGAAGAGGACTAGAACTCTAGTGCCACCTATTGGAAGCAGCAATCCTAACACAGTCAATGTTGACCCTTTAACGAGCCTTGTCACATGACTTAGGATAAATGCCAAACCAGAATCTCAATTTGCAGACACTGTGTTTCGGGGTACTGCCCCTCGTCAGTGCAAAGGAGAGATCTAGTTTGGCTGATTGAGAGGCATCTGCCCGGGATCCAAGAAGTATTGTTTTTCCTTGCGGAGAGTGACATGTTAAGCATGTCGAGGTGAGGAGACACATAGTCTGCAACCTGTTCTATAATTATTTGTTCTCCAGAACTCAAATGGCGCTCCTTCCCTCCTGAGTCTCACTCTTTAGCTAAGCAGTACAGTACATCCACATATGAGGTAATGCCACGTTCAGCAGAAATTGTCTGACACATTTCAGTTTCATTTTTTACCCATTTCCCAGTGTGAAAATGTAAAATGTGAGACTAAATCAAAATTTTTGTGGTAAAAATGTAATTATTCCTTCACTGCCCAATGTTAAAAAATGTTGTGACACTTGTGGGGTCAATATGATCACGGCACCCTTAGATATATGCAAATAGAAATGTAGTTTGTAAAATGGGGTCACTTATGTGGGGTTCTGCTGTTCTGGCACCTCAAGGGCTTTTCTAGCACGTAAAAGCCATAATAACAAAATCTGCTCTATAAGTTTTTCTACTTCCCTTCTGAGCTTTCCACTGTGCCTGAAAAGTATTTCTTGGTTGCATGTAGGGAATGACGTACTCAGCAGAAATGCCATAACAAACTGTGAGGTCCAGCTTTTCCTATTAGCCCTTGTGTTATGGCATCTGCAATATATTCCAGCCAAAATTGAGGTTTAAAATTCAGTTTTGCTCCTTGCCTTCCGAAACCTGCCATGTGCTCAAACAGTAGTTCTCAGCATGCGTGGGGTATCGTCGTACTCAGGAGAAATTGCACAACAAATTTTATGGTCCAATTTCTCCCGGTACCCTTGAGAAAGTGAAACATTATGGAAAAAACAATGATTTTGTGAGAAAAATGTATTTTTCATTTTCATGGCTCAATGTTATAAAATTCTGTAAAAGCATCTGTGCATTGAAGATGCTTACCATACATGTAGATAAGTTTCTTGGGGGATGTAGTTTGCAAAAAAATTATGTTTCATATGCTTAAGTTAAGTAGACACGTAGTAAATGCTATTTATTGACTATTTTTTGTTATATACAGTGGGTACGGAAAGTATTCAGACCCCGTTACATTTTTTACTCTTTGTTTCATTGCAGCCATTTGGTAAATTCCAAAAAGTTCATTTTTTTATCATTAATGTACAATCTGTACCCCATTATGACTGAAAAGAAAACATAAATGTTGGAATTGTTGAAAATTTATTAAAAAAGAAAAACTGAAATATCACATGGTCATAAGTATTCAGACCCTTTGCTCAGTATTGAGTACAAGCACCCTTTTGAGCTAGTACAGCCATGAATCTTCTTGGGAATGATGCTTGTCACACCTAGATTTGGGGATCCTCTGCCATTCTTCCTTGCAGGTCCCCTCCTGTATGGTCAGTTTGGATAGTGAACATTGGTGGACAGCCATTTTCAGGTCTCTCCAGAGATGCTCAATTGGGTTTAGGTCAGGGCTCTGGCTGAGCCAGTCACGAATGGTCACAGAGTTGTTCTGAAGCCACTCCTTTGTTATTTTAGCTGTGTGCTTAAGGTCATTGTCTTGTTGGAAGGTCAACCTTCAGAAAAGTATGAGGTCCAGAGCACTCTGAAAGAGATTTTCATCCAGGATATTGCTGTACTTGGCTGCATTCCTGTTTCCTTTAATGACAACTAATCGTCCTGTCCCTGCAGCTGAAAACACCCCCATAGTATGATGCTGGCACCACCATGTTTCACTGTTGTGATTGTATTGGGCAGTTGATGAGCAGTACCTTGCCACAATTCTGTCTCTGAGCTCCTTGGCCAGTTCCTTTGACCTCATGATTCTCATTTGGTCTGACATGCACTGTGAGTTGTGAGGTCTTATATAGACAGGTGTGTGACTTTACAAATTAAGTCCTATCAGTTTAATTAAACACAGCTGGACTCCAATGAAGGAGTAGATCCATCTCAAAGAGGATCACAAGGAAATGGAAAATATGTGACTTAAATATGAGTGTCTGAGCAAATGGTCTGAATACTTATGACCATGTGATATTTCAGTTTTTTTTTTAATAAATATGCAAAAATTTCTATATATCTGTTTTTTCACTCAAGATGGGGTGCAGAGAGTACATTAATGAGATTAAAACTACTTTTTTGAATTTACCAAATGGCTGCAATGAAACAAAGAGTGAAAAATTTAAAGAGGGCAGAATACTTTCCGTACCCACTGTAACTCTCTGATTTATGGGCATAAAAATTAAAAGTTTGAAAATTGCGAAATTTTCCAAATTTTCATCAAAATTCATTTTTTTTCACAAATAATCAAATCATGAAATAATCAAATAATGAAAGTCAAAGGGAAACTCAATCTTTTTTCCAGAAGACCCCAACAGGAGGGCTGAGGAAGCAGCAAAATTGTTGAAATGGATGGAAACATTACTAAAATACAGGGTGGGTCATTTATATGGATACACCTAAATATAATGAAAATGGTTGGTGATATCAACTTCCTGTTTGTGGCACATTAGTATATGGGAGGGGGAAAACTTTTCAAGATGGGTAATGACTAGTGATGAGCGAATATACTCGTTACTCGAGATTTCTCGAGCATGCTCGGGTGTCCTCCGAGTATTTTTTAGTGCTCGGAGTTTTAGTTTTTCTTGCTGCAGTTGAATAATTTACATCTGATAGCCAGCATAAATTCATGTGGGGATTCCCTAGCAACCAGGAAACCCCCACATGTACTTATGCTGGCTATCAGATGTAAATCATTCAGCTGCGGCAAGAAAAACTAAAACTCCAAGCACTAAAAAATACTTGGAGGACCCCCGAGCATGCTCGAGTAATCTCGAGTAACGAGTATATTCGCACATCACTAGTAATGACCATGGCAGCCATTTTGAAGTCGGCCATTTTGGATCCAACTTTATTTTTTCCAATGGGAAGAGGGTCATGTGACACATAAAACTTATTGAGAATTTCTTTCATGAGTTATTTACATTGTGTTGGATTGTCAATGCTACCCTCTTCTCCCACTCTTGACACACTGATAGAAACACCACAGAAGAAATGATAGCACAGGCTTCCAGTATCTGTTTTTTCAAATGCTGCACATCTCATATCACAGCATAGACAATTGCCTTCAGATGACCCCAAAGATAAAAGTCTAAGGGGGTCAGATTGGGAGACCTTGGTGGCCATTCAATTGGCCCACGACAACTAATCCAGTTTCCAGGAAACTGTTCATGTAGGAATGCTTGGACCTGACACCCATAATGTGGTGGTCTATGTGGTGGTCTATGCCCACCCTGTAGAATGGGAACAGCATGGGGAAAATGCCTGACCCCCAGGTCGCTGCTGGAAACAATGTTGTCAAGTCTTACTCCAAGTTTACAGACTGACAATAGAACATACAATACCAAAGATAATATAGATTTTACAGGAAAAAATGTTAGGAAGCCTTCTTTCCTGCATAGAGACAAAAAAAGGCCTACTCCACCCCTTAATAGTGGGGTCATCTCCCACCATATTTCTCTGTTGCCTTGGACTACAGTGGATGACATAATAGAGGGGGAAAATAAAACTACAACCACTGGTAGTGACCACTAAATGGAATTTTAACATTTTCCCTCCTTATCTAGGCATGTGTTGTGTGTGACATAAAAAAAAAATCAGACACCTTCTATGTAATTTTTGAAGGAAGGACTCTGAAAGTCAAATGCATGACCTGCCTAAAATGATAAGGAAGAGGAGCACCATTAAGATACACACTGTGTTAGACATAAAGGAAGACGTCATACACATTCAGTTAAAATTATTTAGTGAGACTCCTGGACTCATAAAACCTCTGCACTAAGTGTAAGGCCTGCCAAAAATTAGAAGGACGTACTGCAATACACCCTGGAAGACACATAGAGGAGGGCCTCAGAAAAAAAGTTTTTCCCCATTTTTAAAAAGTGGGACTCCTAGACTGGTAAAGCCTATACTGTAAATGCAAGGACTGAAAAATATTTACCCCTGGGGTATACATAAATGTAAAAGAATTGTAAAGGTAGGCCTCATACAGAACATCTAAAAATTATGAATGATGGCCACCTGATGACCCTCTAAAAATTACGAGCTCAAGCCACGTGTTTACCCTCTAAGTATTATGAGTGAGGGTTGCCTGTATACCCTCTGAAAAATTAAAGCAAAGGCCGCATGATGACCCTCTAAAAATTACGTCCTAATTCCACATCCCTTACTGCACTCCTTGTGCAATTTTAATTTGGTATATATAATATACGCCTGCAAACTTTCTGGTATTAATAGAAAAAAGAAAATATGCAGCCCTGAAAGAACTTTTGTTTTTAGGTTGCAGCAACAGAATACATATTGAAGGACTGCAGGGCAATAAACCCTACCTAAAGGCCTCCAATCCAAAACTATCCCTCCTCCACCAACTATCCCTACACTGAATACAGGTAACAGTGGTTTTACTAAAGAAAGGACAGAATGTAGCCTGATAAGGACTTTTGTTTTTATGGTGCAGCAGTGATATACAAGTGTTTCACAAGCAATTAAACACTGCCTGTAAGCCTTCTCTAATCTAAGCTCTCTCTCATAGAACAACTCTCTTTCAGTTGCTTCTAGAGGAAAGTGTGCCGAGCATCACATCACTGTGTTTTATATACGATGTGATGATGCTATACGACCAGATAATAACAGTAATATCAGTAGCCAACATGGCTACGGTACTACCGTGAATGCCATGCCCTCCCCACATGTTTATTGGCTTCCAATAGCAATCCCCCAAGCAGAAAGCTCGCTGTCTTGGAGTCATATTTGGCATCCAACTTTCCTTTATTTTCTATATTCAATCACTCACTCGCCCCTGTCACCTTCACTTCAAAACCATCTCCAGAAATAGACTTTTTCTCACCTGTGAAACTGCAAAAACTCTTACTGTCGCTGTTATTCACTCTTGTTTGGACTACTGCAACTCTCCTCTGCTTGGTCTCCCTCTATCCAAATTTTCTCCTCTCCAATAGATCCTGAATGCAGCAGCCAGGGTCATATTTTTGTCCAACCGCTTCACCAATGCCTCTACCCTGTGCCTGTCACTACATTGGTTACCCATTACTTCAGAGTCCAATATAAACTCATCTCCCTCATTTCTGCACTGCCCTATATCTCATCCCTCATTTCTTTTTATCGCCCTATATGTGACCTCCATTCTGCAACTGATCTAAGACTAACATCCTCCATAATCCGGACCTCACAGCGCCATCTCCAAGACTTCTCTCATGCTGCACCAGTCTACTGGGATGTACTACCCCAAACGATCAGACTGATACCTACCCCCCATGTTTTTAAGTATGATTTAAAAATACATCTCTTTAGACATGCCTATCCCCTCAACTCACTAACCTAACTCTCACCGCTCCCTCCATCTAAATATTAATCATAATCTGCTCCTTCTTATTCATCTGCCTCCACATCCTCCATGCACCCAATAGCACATGGCAACTGCCCTTAGACAGATTACGCAACTTAATATGAAAATTAGTCAATACTCATGGACAGGCCGTGAGGCAGAAGAGTCAGATGTTCTGAGGTCAATACCAAGAGAGTATGTGGATAACTAAGGGAAAACACAAAGGCGTAAGTCAGGTCACAGTCCAGGGTCAATAACAAGACATAGCAGATCAAAAGCCTAAGGAGAAGACAAAGGGATAGTCACAGCATAGTCTAAAGATTCAGGCCAGCAGAAGATCAGAACTCAGAGCAACATAATCAGGCTAATGCTTACCAAGAAACACAAACTACCTCTGGCACAGGCATACAGCTCAGTTAAGTAGCTGGGCAATCAACAGAACACCAAACACCTGAAGAAAGTCCTGCAAGTCCCAGTCACAGTTTGGACAGCAGAGTTGTCAATAAAGGCACCGGCAGCCCAGCAAGCCCATCACAATATTGGATAGCCAAGCTATCAATCCAAACAAAGACAACTCAGCAAGACAGTTTCCATAGAACAGCATAACAATCACTCACTGAGCGGTGGAATCGTGACAAAAACCCTTATTATTAGGGTTGAGCGACTTTTACTTTTATAGGATCAGGTCGGGTTTCACGAAACCCGACTTTTTCAAAAGTCAGGTCGAGTGAAATCGGCCGATCCTATAAAAAAGTCGTGGTCGGGGTCGCCCGAAACACGAAACCCAATGCAGTGCATTGGGTTTCCAATGGTTCCCAGGGTCTGAAGGAGAGGAAACTCTCCTTCAGGCCCTGGGATCCATATTTAAGTGTAAAATAAAGAATTAAAATAAAAAATATTGCTATACTCACCCTCTGACGCGCCCTGGTACTAACCGGTAGCCTTCCTTCCTTAGAATCAGCGCGTGAAGGGCCTTAGATGACGTCGCGGCTTGTGATTGGTAGCGCGACCGCCCATGTGACCGCTCACGCGACCAATCACAAGCCGCGACGTCACCGAAGGTCCTTCAAACCAGGCATGTAAATGTGAACTAGCCACTGCACCCTTTGAATCCTATGTACTTTTATCCCTCTTCTAACTGCTGGTATGTGCGAACTGTCTCCTAATATGAACTAGCCACTGCACCCTCTGAAAATGGCCGACCCGTTTCGCTCAACCCTACTTATTATAATAATAATGGTTGGACCATACATAACAAGCACGTTCTACCTATTGTGTCCCCCTATTTCATTATAGATTGTAAGCTTGAAAGCAGGGCCCTCACTCTAACTGTAACTGTTGAAATGTGTTACATTGTATTGTTTTTATCTGTACATGTCCTCGCTTAATTGTAAAATGCTGTGGAATATGTTAGCGCTATATAAATAAAAATTATTCTTATTATTATTTACTGTCTAACAGCCACAAAGCTTGCAGGGTGAGAACTCAGCATGGTTCTTGAGCACCCACAATACTCGATTGAGTAACGAGTGTACCTGAGCACCCCGATGCTTGATCAAGTATCGAGCAATGGCGAGAACGCTCACGCATCACTATTTCTATTATTTGACTCCAGCCTCTATATCTTCCAACTTCATAAGTACAATGTTTGACAAAGGTCTGACCTTCAGTATAAAATATCTCACAACTGTTTGAACAAAGTACTTAATAAAAGTACAGCAAGTTCTGTGCACACCAATAATTGAGTCACAGATCAAAAATATCTTGAGCCTTAAATCTGTGACGATGTGAAATCTAAATAGGAGAATTCACTGCACACTCTGGGTTTTTCGTTGATGCAAAAAGTTTATTTTATCTGTATAGGCAAATTTAAACACACAGGTGATGGGAGACATTCGGCAAAATAGACTTAACGTTTCACCCAGCCTGGGTCTTAGTCAAAATGCAATTGATTATGGAGCAGGATTACATGTAAAGTTTCTATATGTAGATGAAAAATGTTTTTGTAAAGATTATGTGCTGTTTAGTCACTGGTACCTGGCATATTATGTACAATGCTGAGTGGTCACGGTTATCAGCGGCACTCCCGTGCCTGTCAGTGTGGTTTCTGGTGTGTCAAACCCAAATTGGGTCAAAATGATTTCTATTTTGTCACATATCTCCCAGCTCTTGTGTGTTTAAATTTGTCTTCACGGATATAATAAACTTTTTGCATCAACAAAAAACTCAGAGTGTGCGGGGAATTCTCTTATTTTAGACTACAGGTTACTTACCCAGTTGCACCTGCACATCGCTGGATGAAAGACTGGACGCAAATCATCTAATTAACTATGTGATTCCTGACTAGAGATTAGCAGAAAGATCCACGGATGTTTGACTTCCAGTCGAATTTCCTAAAATTTGCAGTCTCATGCAAATTCAATTATTTTTAGATTTACTTCAGAGTTCACAAAAAATTGCCTGCACCATTTCCCACACAGCTGAAGCATCAGAGAGCAAACATCATATTGCTTTTCTGCAAGGACCCCCCCCCCCATACTGCCCTGCAGCTATGATGGCTTACTAATTATCTTACGGTAGTAAGTACTTGGACAACACAAACTATCTTTTCCTAGTGGAGCACAGTTTGTTTTGCACTTATTTTCCATCTCCAGTCACTGGGTAAGTCTCCTGTTGAGTGTAAGTTCTTATGGTCAGTGGGGTTCTCTTTCTGTCCTGTAGAGTGTAAGCTCTTATGATTATAGTTGACCTTTCTCTCTTTTCCTCTCCTGCAGAGTGTAAGATGCTATGGTCATTAGGGTCCTTTCTCTCTTCTCTCTAGAATGTAAACAATTATAGTCAGTGGAGTCTACTCTCTCTCACTCTTTGTCTTGTAGACTGTTAGCACTGATGTCAATGGGGTCCTCTTTCTGGCTCTTGTAGAGAATAATCTATCCAGCTGAAAGGGGTCATCTCTCTCTCTCCTCTCTCGCTTGTAGAATGGAAGCCCATATGGTCAGCTGGTTACTTTCTCTGTCACTCTCTTTTTCTCTTTTTGCCCCACGTGTATTCTCCGAACAATTACAACATTTCCAGTATTGAGATTCATGCAAATTTATTCTCCAGAAACCAATTTTTTTGTGAAAATTTGATAAAGTCATCAAATTTGAATTTCAAAAGATCCACTTATCTCGATTCCTGACACATGTAATAAAGCGTTGTGAGCCTTTTGACAACTATCTCTAATTAGATATGAGCGGACTGTTTTAAATTCAAATTCACCAGCTTCACTGACTCTTCTAAAAAAATTTGATGTGTGGCAATTTTATTTAAATTTATGTGAATGGAATAACTGCAAATTCTCCAATTGCCCTCAAAATCTATGCTTAACACTTAGAGGTCCCCTAGGACTGTATTAAACCCTTTTGAGCTCTTTAAGGCAATAAAGCTGTAAAGTCTGAGGTAATACAATCACTGTGCCACGGACCGAGGAAAGCCTTAAGGGGCATAACTAGGCGAACACCTGACTCTTCACTAGGGCTCTTGAAGGTGTGGTTAGACGTGGCTCCATATGTACACCACGTGCTACTCAAGGATGGACCTCGGACACATGGCAGCTGACCCCCAAATTGGCAGGAAGCTGGAATGGCCAGTAACGGCAAGGCTCGGCTAGTACAGGCAGGCATGGTAGGTGTTCTGGAAGAAAAAGCAGATGGACGCAGGTATGGCTGGTACACAGACTGGTACGGCAGTTTGAAGCAGGTATGGCCAGTATAAAGTCAGGCACGGCAGATGCAGGCAGGTATGGCTGGTATACAGGCAGGCACAGCAAGTGCAGGCAAGTATGCTGAAATACAAACTAAAACAGCAGGTGTAGGCAGGTATGGCTGACATACAGGCAGACATGACTGATATAGGCAGATGCAGGCTGGTGTTCTAGCACTGGGGACCTGAGAACTAGCAAGCATGCAAACAAGTAGAGTGAACACGTTGCTTACGCACCTCCCAACAGATGAAGGTGCCTTAAATAATAAGTGTCGACCAGCCAATGGCTGGAGACACTTTAGGATGGTAAGCACTGTCTTTTTAATGGGCGGTGAGCACGCACGCACCCTATGCACAGTGCCCTGGGATCTGCTAGACATGCACAGATCCCTGTACAGCAGGAACTGGCAGTTATGGCTGGTATACAGGCAGGCTTGGCAGATGCTGGCAGGTACAGCTGGTATACAGGCAGGCACAACACATGCACGCTGGTAAGGATGGTTTATAGGTAGGCACAGAAGGTGCAGGCAGCTACAGCTGGTATGTAGGCAAGCATGGCAGGTGCAAGCAGGTGTGGCTGGTATATAGTCAGGCACGGCAGGTGCAGGCATGTGCGGCTAGTATACAGTCATACATGACAGGTGCAGGCAGGTACGGCTGGTATGCAGACAGGCACGGCACGTGCAGGCAGGTATGACTGGAATACATGCAGGTATGGCTGGTGCAGGCAGGTATGGCTGGGATAGAGAGCAGAGTAACACATTGCTCAAGCACCTCTCAACAGGTGGAGGTTCCCTAAATAAAAAGTGTCTCCCAGCCATTGGCTGGGGGTGACACCTTAGGACAATGTGTGCTGTCTATTTAAGAGATGGGAGCGCACATGCGCCCTATGCACAGTTCCCAGAATCTTCTAGGCTTGCACAGACCCTGGGAGGCAGCAGAAGTAAAATGAAGTGCTCATCAAGGGTCGAGGTGGTGAGTCACTTCCCTGCCAGAGAAGAGGAGGATGGAGAATGCATGGATGCTGATGCTACAAAAGCTTTATTAATATCCAACGTATCTGTGGGGAAAAATGGATGCTTACCAATTGTTACGAACCACAGTATTCGGGTGGCATGTACAGGTCTAGTATTTGACCTTTACAACAAGCAAGTTGGCAAAAGAGATTTTTTACAACACACATAATTTGTGAGGTAGACAGTTTTATTTCAATTTGTAAATAATAGGCCCCAATTCATATTCGTCTTGGAGCATGTTTTTTTGTCTAGTTTTGGGTGTTTTGCCTTTTTTTTCTTGCACTTACAGTACAGACCAAAAGTTTGGACACACCTTCTCATTTAATGATTTTTCTGTATTTTCATGACTATGAAAATTGTACATTCACACTGAAGGCATCAAAACTGTGAATTAACACATGTGAAATTATATACTTAAAGGGACTCTGTCACCTGAATTTGATGGGCTACGTAAATGCCCTGTGTCCGGTCCGATGGGCAGTGTTTCCTCTTCTTTCATTCACCCCTTCCTTTCCCACTGTCCACAATATTTTCTTGAAGTTGAGTAGGTTTCCTCCGTAGCTCACAAGTGCGCAATGCAATCTTGCCTTGCGCACGTGCAGTATGCTTTGCCCAACTGTGGGCAAAGCCGAAAAGCATTACTGCGCATGCACCGCCCCACTATGTCCCAGAACACAGCTAAATACTTCCGGGACATAGTGCGGTGGCGAATGCGCAGTAATGCTTTTCAGCTTTGCCCGCAGTTGGGCAAAACATACTGCGCGTACGCAAGGGAATATTGCATTGCACACGCATTAAATATGGAGGAAACCTACTCAACTTCAAGAAAATATTGTGGACAGCGGGAAAGGAAGGGGTGAATGAAAGAAGAAGAATCACAGCCCATCAGACCGGACACAGGGCATTTACATAGCTCGCCAAATTCAGGTGACAGAGTCTCTTTAACAAAGAAGTGTGAAACAACTGAAATTATGTCTTATATTCTAGGTTCTTCAAAGTAGCCACCTTTTGCTTTGATGACTGCTTTGCACACTCTTGGCATTCTCTTGATGAGCTTCAAGAGGTAGTCACCAGGAATGGTCTTCCAACAATCTTGAAGGAGTTCCCAGAGATGCTTAGCACTTGTAGGCCCTTTTGCCTTCACTCTGCGGTCCAGCTCACCCCAAACCATCCCGATTGGGTTCAGGTCTGGTGACTGTGGAGGCCAGGTCATCTGGCATAGCACCCCATCACTCTCATTCTTGGTCAAATAGCCCTTACACAGCCTGGAGGTTTGTTTTGGGTCATTGTCCTGTTGAAAAATAAATGATGGTCCAACTAAACGCAAACCGTATGGAATAGCATGTCGCTGCAAGATGCTGTGGTAGCCATGCTGGTTCAGTATGCTTTCAATTTGGAATAAATCCCCCACAGTGTCACCAGCAGAGTACCTCCACACCATCACACCTCTTCCTCCATGGTTCACGATGGGAACCAGGCATGTAAATGTGAACTAGCCACTGCACCCTCTGAATCCTATGTACTTTTATCCCTCTTCTAACTGCTGGTATGTGCGAACTGTCTCCTAATGTGAACTAGCCACTGCACTCTCTGAATCCTATGTACTTTTATCCCTCTTCTAACTGCTGGTATGTGCGAACTGTCTCCTAATGTGAACTAGCCACTGCACCCTCTGAATCCTATGTACTTTTATCCCTCTTCTAACTGCTGCTTGCTAAATGCATATTGATGTGCACATTTTCCTTACACCTACCTCTATCCTCCCATCTTATAATTTCCTTCACCAACCTTGATGCTAATCAAATGTACTATTAACTACAACCTGTGAATTACTCCCTGCTGTGAACTCCTCCCTCTTCCTCTCTCACCTGGCTTCATTTCATGGACTCTTCAAATGGTATAAGTTGCATGATGTTGGTCAGATATAGCCTTGGTCAAATGTGACATCATTTGAAGTGACATATTTAAAGTGGCATCAGAAATATAGCAGAAATAGTCCAGAAATCGGCCAGACGGTCAGACAAATCACTATCTTCAAAATTTACTTGATTTTCTTTTCCTCCCCTGCTCTTTAACCATGCTCACATTTCCCCCACCGTTTTTGCTCCACTAATCATCACTTTCCTTCACCCACCTGTTTCACTATCTCTGCTTATTCTCACTGCTGGTGACACATCCCCCAATCCTGCCCCCCATTTCCTACATTACTAAGCCTCACCCTATCCTTCTCACACTATGAGAAACTTTTGCTACCCCTCACACTTAAAACCTGTGCCACTGACCCCCACCCCTCTGCTTCCTCTCTCTGGGGCACTTTGGAATGCCCGCTCTGTCTGCAACAAGCTCCACATAGTCCATGATCTCTTCACTTCCCGCAACCTTTCCTTCTTGGCCCTCACTGAGACCTGGCTGACACCCTCTGACACGGCCTCGCCTGCAGCACTGAGTTACGGTGGCCTCCAATTTACCCACACTCCTCACTCTGGCAACAGACATGGTGGAGTGGGTATCCTTGTTCCTAAAAATTGCTCCTTCAACCCTATCCAACCCCCACCCTCCCTTATCCTCCCTTCTTTCGAGGTTCACTCTGTCCATATTTACGCTCCCTCCAATCTCCAAATTAGCTGTCATATACCGACCACCTGGCTCAGCCACTGCCTTCATCGACCAATTCTCCACCTGGCTCCTTCACTTTCTCTCTGCCGACATCCCCACCATCATCATGGGTGACTTTAATATCCCTACTGACACCCACCAGCCAGCAACCTCCAAACTACTGGCCCTTACTTCATCCTTTGGACTCACCCAGTGGTCCTCCACAGCCACCCACACAGACGGACATACATACATAGTAACATAGTAACATAGTTAGTAAGGCCGAAAAAAGACATTTGTCCATCCAGTTCAGCCTATATTCCATCATAATAAATCCCCAGATCGACGTCCTTCTACAGAACCTAATAATTGTATGATACAATATTGTTCTGCTCCAGGAAGACATCCAGGCCTCTCTTGAACCCCTCGACTGAGTTCCCCATCACCACCTCCTCAGTCTAGCAATACGCTAGACCTCATCTTCACTCACCTCTGTCCCTTATCTAATCTCACAACCTCTCCCTTCCCCCTATCTAACCACCATCTACTCACCTTCTCATCCTTGTCCCCCTCACCTGCCCCCCAGGTCCAGCCACTACCACATCCTCGCAGAAACCTCGCAAACCTAGACATTCACAGACTCTCAGGCTCTCTCCTAACCCTGTCCCCCATATCTTCACTCCACGACACGGACAGCGCCACCACTTTCTATAACTCCACCCTCACATCAGCAATAGACTCAGTCGCCCCTCTCATGCATGGCAGAGTGCGACGAACCAATAGGCAACCCTGGCATAACAATCTCACAAAATAACTTCGACAAGCATCCAGGGTCACGGAACGGCGTTGGAAGAAAACACGCCTGCCAGACGACTTCACTGCTTTCAAACAAGCTACACTTGACTTCAAATCAGCCCTCACCTCTGCTAAACAGACCTATTTCACCAACCTTGTATCTTCTCTATCCTACAACCCAAAACAACTGTTCAGCACATTTAACTCTCTCCTCCGCCCACCACTGCCATCTTCAACTCCCTTCATCTCTTCCGAGGACTTTGCCACCTACTTCAAAAACAAGATCGACCAAACAAGGCAAACCTTTACTTGTCCACCACCCCAACCACTCCATATACCAGATCTCTACCCTTCCCTAATAACCTCCCTCTCCAACATCACTGAAGGAGAGCTTACTCGCCTCTTTTCCAAATCACACCTCACCACCTGTGCACTTGACCCCATCCCTTCCCACCTGCTCCCCAACCTCACTAACACGCTCATTCCAGCTCTAACCCATCTCTTCAACCTATCGCTCTCTTCCGGTACCTTCTCCTCTGCCTTCAAACATGCCACCATCACACCCATCCTCAAAAAAACTAACCTTGACCCAACTGCTATGCCCAGCTATCGCCCCATATCACTGCTCCCGTTTGCTTCAAAACTCCTTGAGCAGCATGTCCATGCTCAACTTTCCTCCCACCTCTCATCTAACTCTCTTCTTGACAACCTCCAATCTGGCTTCTGCCCCCACCACTCCACCGAAACTGCCCTGACAAAAATTACTAATGACTTTGTCACAGCCAAAGCTAACAGACAGTTCTCCATCCTCCTCCTTCTTTACCTGTCCTCTGCTTTCGACACAGTCGATCACTGCCTACTGCTACAGATTCTTTCTTCCCTTGGCATCAAAGACCTTGCCCTATCCTGGATTGCCTCATACCTATCCAACCACACATTTAACGTTTCCCACTCCCACACTACCTCCTCATCCTGCCCTCTCTCTGTTGGAGTCCCTCAAGGCTCTGTCCTAGGGCCCCTACTTTTTTCCATCTATACCCTTGGCCTAGGACAACTCATAAAGTCCCATGGCTTCCAGTACCACCTGTATGCCAACGACACTCAGATCTACCTCTCTGGCCCAGATGTCACCTCTCTGCTGTCCAGAATCCTGAAGTGTCTGTCAGCCATATCCTCCTTCTTCACCTCTCGCTTCCTTAAACTCAATGTAGACAAAACCGAATTCATCATCTTTCCCCCACCTCACGTATCCCCCCTACCTGATCTATCTATTATGGTAAATGGCATCACGCTCTCTCCCGCACCTGAAATCTGCTGCCTCGGGGTAACTCTCAACTCTGCCCTGTCCTTCAAACCACACGTCCAAACTCTTGTCACCTCCTGTCACCTCCAACTCAAAAATATTGCCAGAATCCATTCCTTCCTCAGCCCACAATCTACCAAAACTCTTGTGCACGCTCTCATCTCCCGCCTCGATTACTGCAACACCCTCGTCTGTGGCCTCCCAGTTAACTCTCTTGCACCACTCCAGTCTGTCCTCAACTCTGCTGCCCGGCTAGTGCACCTCTCTCCTCACTACTCCCCTGCTTCTCCCTTCTGCAAATCCCTTCACTGGCTCCCAATTCCCCAACGAATTAAGTTCAAACTACTAACACTGATCTATAAAGCCATTCACAACCTGTCCCCTCCCTATATCTCTAAACTAATCTCCCAATATCTTCCCTCACTTAATCTTCGATCCTCCCAAGACCTCCTACTCTCCTCCACACTTATTCGTTCCTCACACAACCACCTCCAAGATTTCTCCCGAATGTCCCCCATCCTCTGGAATTCCATGCCTCAACACGTCCGATTATCCACCACCCTCGGATCACCGCCGCCAGAGCCGCTGCCTCACTGCCGCCAGAGCCGCCGCCTCACCCCTACCTTCTGTCTCTTCCCCAATATCCCATAGAATGTAAGTCCGCAAGGACAGGGTCCTCTCCCCTCTGTACCAGTCTGTCACTGTAAACCTGTTTACTGTAAAGTATGTAACCCCTTTCTCATGTACAGCACCATGGAATTAATGGTGCTATATAAATAAATAATAATAATAAATAATAATAGAGTCCATCCGTTCACCTTTTCTGCATCGCGCAATGACACGGTGGTTGGAACCAAAGATCTCAAATTTGGACTCATCAAACCAAAGCACAGATTTCCACTGGTCTAATGTCCATTCCTTGTGTTCTTTAGCACAAACAAGTCTCTTCTGCTTGTTGCCTGTCCTTAGCAGTGGTTTTCTAACAGCTATGAAGGCCTGCTGCACAAAGTCTCCTCTTAACAGTTGTTGTAGAGATGTGACTGCTGCTAGAACTCTGTGTGGCATTGACCTGGTCTCTAATCTGAGCTGCTGTTAACCTGCGATTTCTGAGGCTGGTGACTCGAATAAACTTATCCTCAGAAGCAGAGGTGACTCTTGGTCTTCCTTTCCTGGGGTGGTCCTCATATGAGCCAGTTTCTTTGTAGCGCTTGATGGTTTTTGCCACTGCACTTGGGGACACTTTCAAAGTTTCAAAGTACTACTTGGGGGATCATTTCTTATTGTTGTTTAGTCACCATTAAGTGATGTAAGTGAATACAGTAGTACATTGCCCACGATGTTGATGGGTGATATTATTTTGGGCAACTCATTGTGAATACATACTTCTGATACTGAATATTATGGTGAGGATGCAGGAGAGCTTTTTTGATGACTCTTCCCTGAAGACCATATTTGTGCAGGAGTCTCTGAATAGTGGAGCAATGTGTCACAACTTCAAAGTCTGCTAAGTCTCTCTGAAGGCCTTTTGCATTCAAGCGGTGGTTCTGATTTGCCTCTCTAGCAATCCTATAAACAGCTCTCACTGAAATTTTGCTTGACCTTCCAGACCTTATCTTGACCTCCACTTTTCCTGTTAACTGACATTACTTACATTTCGAACAGATGAAAGGGCAACTTGAAACTATTTCTTCTTATAGCTTTTTGCAGATTTGTGGGCCTTCCAGATCATTTTAGATTGTTTAACTGTTCAAAATAACAGTAATTTTGACCAGGTGTGAACAAACTTTTACATGACACTGCATCTCGGCTCTTCTGTGTCTCCTGTTAGTAAAGGAAGGGGGTGTTCAAGATAGATAGAAATCAAGTAGGTGGGAGGGTGCGCTAAACTGTTTAGCCTGCCAAGAGTCAACCAAGTGCCTTTGCTTGGTTTGTACAGTCATTTTGTACTGACAAACTCTGTTTAGTGTCCACTGCATGTAAATAAACCTTAACATATTGGTTGTAGCATTACTAAATGTCATAAAATTATGAATCCATTTACAAAAAAATCTAAAGAAAAAGTGTAAAATGTTTGTTTAAATCTATAGTGTAAAATAGTGTTTCTGATTAAAATTGAAAACAACACATTTTTCCTGGGGTGCTTCTATTCCCATACTGTCACATGCCTTGGTAATGGAAACAAATAGGGTAGGAGGCATAGATACTACTGTATTACTCAGGACCTGATTATATAAAGGTGAAAGTGAAGAGGAGGCAGTGGAAAACTGAATTTAGATGAGTAGAGTGCGAAAGATGAAGGGAGGAAGAAAGCAATAATACATTTTATATTCCACATCAAATTACTTTTTTAAATACATTTTTGCACAATAGTCATAAAACTCCTATATTTTGTCTTCATATCATTAATCAATTTTGTAATGAGAACTTGTATATAAATACTTTAAGTCTTAATGCAAAATTGTTGCAATTCAGAAAATCCAATTCGAAGCTTTGCTATGGAGCCTAGGGTTGGGTATTATAGCCCTGTCTGCTCCAATCATGAGATCAATTGGCATTTTTCAACTACTTGTTGCTTAACCTGCCAGCTTCTCTAGTGATACGTGAGTTAAAATTAAAGGAGCAGGTCATACATGTAAGGTAAAAACAAATATATACAGTATGTAACATTTTTAAGTCTCTGTGTTACATATAGTTATTGTTCAATGAATGCTGGTGAGATGAATGATGCTCACCAATATGTACAAATTCTTCTTGCAAAAAGTTGATATTTGTGCGAAAAAATAGCCGGAGGCCTGTTGTGGTTATTATTATGGTAACAGCTTCATTTTTTCAGAAATGCATAAAATACATTTCACACAAATAAATTACTGCAAACACATCAATTCTCAAGCTTAAATTCTGCAAAGAAAAGCAGGAAGATGATGATCTGTTACAAATGCCCTAAGGTGCAGAAAAAAAACCTATTCTCTAGACAGGAAAATTGTAAATTCAATCTGTTCTACAGGTAGAGCATTTTACTTTTCTGTGCCGCTATTGAAATCAAGATAGAAAGAAATCTATATTCTTGGGTAATAAATCTTATGAATGTTTTTCATGTATGATGTCCTGTATCTGGTCTGCCAGACAATACTATTATTTTATGCAGTAGTTAATATGTTGATATGGAGGAATGTAAGTCTACTGTAGGATGTTACAAAAGCAACTGCAAATCTCAAGGTCATAGCGCATTTTCCTATTTTAGAATTTCACTTTCATATTATAGCCATTCATAGAACCTTTCAATAAGACAAGATATTTTCTGTATTGAGCTGCAATCAGTACACTATGGAAATAAACAGCTAACAATTGTGAAGAGGTGTATGTTTGAGACAGGCTGAACTGGTGAAAATTCCAATTTGCTTACAATAGGTAGTCTTGTGATTGCTGCTCCTTCTAAGGTCTGAATTATTGGAATTACAATGTTACATGGAGGTTATGAAAGGAATCATAAATAATATGCTTAAATTAAATTAAAGATTGTAGGCACAGTAGCAAAATGTAAATCAAAGACTTGAAGGAAAACTTTTTATCAGAAGAGTGGCACAGGGGTGTCTTCAGAATTTATCTATTGTCTTTATCATTACTCAATTATTCTGCTTGAAGAAGCACTCATCCCATCAAAGATTTTATCCCATTAATATATTGCAAGCATGATATTATATAGCACTGTGTACCGAAAATTGCTTATTTTCCGTTTCTATCCAGTTAATTCTTTTCATTTATTTGCACTATGTAGAAACAGGATGTTATGGCTGGCGGAATGCACTGAATAGATTAAAGATGGTAAAGGTGCATTCGCAGCCCGGGGTCCACCGTGCACAGATGGAACCTGCTGCTAAGTAATGGTGGCACTATATGGCGGCACTACAACGAAGTAAACTCTGGTTCAGACACCCAGTAAGAACTAAAGCAAACTCTGTTGCTTCACAGAGTCGCAGTGAAACAAATGAAACGCTGTGCCCTGTTAGCGAACACAGGATGCAGCAGAAGAACGCTAGTGGGATCCCTGAGACTCACTTCCACTAAGCTGGTGATTGATCCCGCTCTGACCCTCGGTGGCTTTTGAGCCAGCGCCTGAGACACCCCGAGTCAGATGCAGGGATCAAGCGGGAGTTTCCACCCTACACTGAAAAGTTGTCAGGATAAATTAAGATATCAGCACAGAGTGCATGCAGTGCCGTGCAGGCGGACACTGCTAGTGACGCAGTACAGATCGTGTTCTGGTGCAGGATAGCACTGTCAGGTGCTAGGTAGCTCCAACATTCGTGAACATTCAACAACACAAGGAATGGGAATGATTAAGGAGCAATCACCAGAACAAGCACACATCCATAAACACACGATAATAGGTTTATACTAGCGCATGGCCATGCAAATCTTTTATAGCTGTAGCACTCAAGGACCTTCCAAGTGGTCCAATAGGAGCTGCTACAGGACCTGAGCGTGTGACCTCCGACCTCCAATGGAAGGTCGTACAGTGGGCATGCTCAGTATGGGAAAAGCAGGACTTAGTCCCTGAAATGCCTGCTCACTGCTGATCAGTACTGGCTACAAAGAGAGAGCCTGGAAAGGCAGCAGTAACCAAGCACACAGTATCAGCTTGAGCAAGACGCTGGGACCGACGTCTCCACTGAGCAGGCTCCACTGCGGCTGGAGGAGAATGGGAGACCGCAGCAGACATGGTTTGAGATTCCCCCTGTGCAGCAGCGGGAACTCGACTCCTAACACAGTCTTTGCATGAATCATTCCCTTCTTCAAATGCTGACACAGCTGCTCCCTCTTCACCCCTGCCAGGGACTTTTGCAGTGACTCATGATTCATGCAGAGAAAATAGACTTCCCGCTTCTTCATAGAGCTTAGAAGAAGTCAGCTAGTCAGTTTTTAATCACATGATGTCATAAAACTAATGGAAAAGAGAAGAATTAACTAGGTAGAAGGGCAAAATAAGCAATTGTAAATACACAGTGCTATATAATATGATTGCAATATATTACATTTTGATCAATCAGTGATTTGTTACGGCTGTCAAACATAGATGAATATAGACTAGAAAAAATATCAAGAGTAGAAATGTCTAGGATAAGTATTGTGAGCATGACAAGAACAATCTGCTGTAGATATTTCCTCACCTCTGTACAAGCGCAACTGCAGAGAGCGTTTTGGTGACAAAGTTCAATGTGCCTGACCAAAGTGTGTAGACATCAATAACAGAGTTTTCTAGTGAATGGTGCTAAGCTCCAAAATGAGATACTGTATTCCCAAGTTTAAATCAAAAACACTATTCACACCCATAACTTAATTCATGCTAGTGCATATCATATTTACTGTGACCATTTGAAGTCTTACAAACTTATGCCCAATTGTTACTCACTTTACCCAGTTTCAGTAGCAAGCAATGTCTGCAAGTCCATTTCTTTTTTTGCACTTTGGATTACTGTGGCAATTAGAGATGGGGAACTCTAGCAGCAAACTTCATGGTCCATATCAAACACCTAGTGTTCGAACATGGACACCAAAAACGAACTTCTCCAAGAAGTCGGTGTTACTGTTTGGGTTCGGCACCCCAATTATTGGATGTTTCCCACACTGTCATCTGCATGACATCTTGAGAAATACCGGTGGCTCAAATCGGTGGTAAGATTATTATTGCCAGTCAAAATGCTGCGGTTCCCATCCTGTCAGATGACAGAGTAAGTCAGCAGCTGTTCCCAGAGATAAAAGGTTTACCTCTGGTCACAGGCATCAGCTGATGAGAGAGTACCACTCCCATCAGCTTACGCATGCTGTCAGTGATACCAGTGAGAGCAAGCGCTGCTGATAGGAGTATTTATCAGCCAGCGCCTGTGCAATTAATATTTTTTTAAATGACGTGTGCTCTCTTCTATTTTTGATAATAAGCACAGACAAAACTGACAGCTGCGAGCTGCAACCCTTAACTATCAGCTTTAACATGACTAGTTATCAAGAATATAGGGATCCCGCCATTTTTGACAAACTGCCAAGTTAAAGCAGACAACTGGTGGTTGGTATTCTCAGGCTGGCTAGGGGCCATGGATATTTGCCCCCAGCCTAAAAATAGCAGCTCCCAGAAAAAGATCATCTATTAGACCGCTCAAACGACCAATCACAAGCCGCGACGTCATCGAAGATCCTTCAGGCGCTCATTCTTAGGAAGGAAGGCTGCCGGAGAGAACCAGGGCGCGTCCGAGGGTAAGTATATCAATATTTTTTATTTTGATTCTTTATTTTACACTTAAATATGGATCCCAGGGCCTGAAGGAGAGTTTCCTCTCCTTCAGACCCTGGGAACAATTAGAAACCCAATGCACTGCATTGGGTTTCGTGTTTCGGCCGACCCCGACCCCGACTTTTCTATAGGATCGGCCGATTTCACTCGACCCGACTTTGGAAAAAGTAGGGTTTCGTGAAACCCGACTCGATCCTATAAAAAGAAAAGTCGCTCAACCCTACTTGTCACCAATAAGAAAAAGAAATAGTAAACAACCATATCCCTCAACTGTCTGATGTGACAATAATCCATAATGTCCCATGATGATTCGGATGATTTGGAGAGCAGTCACATCAGTGACCAGGGAAATTGGCCCTCCTCCCAGGCTAAGGACATTATCCCTCAGCCTCCCCAGAAATGTCACATCAGCAAGATGCTCCAAATCTTGCACTTAGCCTCGCTCTTCCCACTTGCCCTGTGATGATGGCAAGGGAGGTAATATTTGTGGGGATGATGTCACCTTTGTATTGTTATGTGACAACAAGCCAAGAGGGATAGTAAGTCTATAAGATGCCCCCATTAATAGCCCCTTAGTAAGTTTGGAAATAATCACACAGCCAGAATAAAATACTTTATTTGAAACAGAAATCAACACCCAGTTTTATAAATTTATTTAAAAAGTTCCATTAAAGCCTTTGTCTCCTGTAAAAAAAAATAATAATAAACAATAATATCGCTCACCTGTCTGAAGTAAAGATAAGCCATACTGTTCCACACTGTTATCCATCTCTGCAATAACTGGTTTACAACCTGAATGGCAGCATGATGCAACTGTCCAGGCTGAAAACCATGGGAAAATGATGTTCTGTGACAGCAGTTTTGGTGACTAGCAGTGACATAATTGAGGTAACCGCAGGTCACTGAGGCTGCATTTCCAGCGGGATGTGAGCAAGGATGATGAACTATGGCGACCTCAAAAGCTGACATCAACCCCATAAATATTACCTCACTTTCCACTGCATTAGTACAAGTGGGAAGAGCGGGGCAAATCAGAATTGGTGAATCTAATAGATACATCTGTAGGCATCTGTAAGCCCCAAAATCCTTGGCTCCTGACCAGCCTGAGCATAACAGCCCACCAGCTGTCTGCTTTAACCTGGCTGGTTGTCAAAAGCATGCAGACTCCCATTTTTAAAAATTATTTATTTAAACATTTTTTAAAAATGGCACCCCTCTATTCTTGATAACGAGCCATCGAAAAACCTTACAGCTGGTTATCAAAAATAGAAGAGACTCTGCATTTTCTTTTACATTTAATTTATAGCATGTATTTATAGCACAGGCACCATCTGTTTTCAGCGACAGCAGGAGTTGGTTGATGGGAGTAGTACAGTCGATGCCTGTGACGAGAGGAAACCTTTATTCACCGGTCACAGCTACTGGCTCATGCTATCATCTAACACTCATGAAAAAGGAGTACACTAGGAGCGTATAGGTAGTCAAACAGTAGAAATACTTTATTAAATTACATATAATTTACATATAATAATAAAGTGCAGACAATATCCAAAATATACTATTATATTACAGTGCTCAAGGAAGATTAAAAGTAAGTGGGTGTCCCCCGGTGTCCACTGTCTAAGAGGCCAACATGCATACCAATAATAGAAAAGGCGTGCTGCTATAAGTCCATGTCTAGCTATGTATACAAGATGCCATACGACGTGAGGTGACAGGTTTACAGAGCAGCTCTTACCAATGCGAGGCACCAGGACAGGGCACACCGGATAGGATCCACAGGCACAACCACCAACGCGTGTTTCGCCCACTGATGAATTAGCTTTTTCAAGGGGAGATGACACTGAGTATGCATGGCGCCCTTAAGTGCAGCCGGTCGGCGACCATGTGACCGATCACCTGCTGGGTATGGGCCAGTAATCGCGGAGTGTTCAGCGCATGCGCGTGCTGCACGCCGAGTCCAGCATCACAGAGGGCATCATGCATCGCGGGGGCGCCTGGGAAAGGAAGGCCCAGAGCGCAAACGCGAGGCAGGTAAGATGCCGCTGCGACGGAGGACAGGAGGAAAAGCACAGCGGATGCGCACTGCTGCGGAAGGCCAGACGCAGAATGTGAAGCCGCCCACTCCTCAGGCCAAAGTATTGCCTGAAATGAGAGGAGGGGATTGGCCCAGGAACAGTCCGGCCCCTAATATCCACATACAAAGCCAGTGCGTAATATGACATGAAAAATAAATAATAGCGGCTAGTATGCATGAATGACCCAAATCTTCAACCACAGTAATAGTACAACTAAAGCATCATAAACCACAATAAATAGAGGACTTGTACGTCAGATTCATGTTGATTGTGGGAAGATCGTATTTTCAGCGTAATGGAAAGGGTATGCTCCAGCCAACAATGATGTATAAATTAAGAGATACCAGCAACTCAGTCATCAAAAAGGTTGCAACTAAAAAACATGCAAAAAAATAACCATTAATAAAATACATTAAAAACATAATATAAAAAAGAAGATCCCAAATGGGTACCCACTCTAAAGGGGAGATGTAAATATGGAGGGCAAGAGATGCACAGGAACAGAAGAACCATCACAAAAATATATGACTCAAGGAGATCAAAACAGTCACATGCCTGATGGTTAGGGGGGCACCACCATAAGGCACCAATATTAATAAAGGGAGTTTTAGAGGAAGGAGGAAAAACTTAAGGACTCATTTAGTCCTTTAGGTACCATCATCACACGCCCCCGGATGAAGATACGATCGAAACGCGCGTAGGGGTTTCCTTGAGTGTGCTTCAGTGAGGTGAATATGCTTTTCTGTGCTCTATACTTACCATCTTCTTAAGTTTAGTACGTGCGCATTATATGGGGATATTTTATTGGGGCATGTGCCACAGAAGTTGCGTTATGTACATGCTCTTGTATATCTATGCATGGTACTATGATAGTTCTTTTGCAGCTTAATTTTAGCACGTAAACTACTATTCAGCACATTTGCACTTTAGAGAGTTCACATTCAAGCAGTCACCTTACAATACGATACCTAAAACCTATATAGCATTTTTATGCAATAATCTGACCTATGACATAGTCTTACATCAAAGTCAGCATGTTGGTTGGATATAATTACTAAGCACACATCAAGGTTGTTTTTGGAATAGAGGTTCTTGCATAAGTTTTTGTATTATATGTTTTTTAAAAAAAAAGTTGTTTCTATATATTAATAAAGTTTATATATTTTGAACTAAACATTCTGTGCCCTGAATAAGATTCTTGTGGGCCTGTGGGTAAGATCAGTTATTTGAATGTGTTCTAACAGAGGTTCCAAGGACTAATATGTATAAATATAGTGGGCATAGAGCCAATTTTACAACCACAGCTATAGACACAAGACAGATTTCATCTATATCAATAGAAAAGAGCACAGTCTGGATAAACGCTGTGCACTCATCTTATATTGTCAAAAAGATGCCAGTTAAGCTCAATAGGGTACTCATCGTTGTATGATGTTCTGAGGATAAGTTCCTCATGCCTCAAAGGCAAAGAGACTGTGCTCTTTTCTATTGATATAGATGAAATCTGTCTTGTGTCTATAGCTGTGGTTGTAAAATTGGCTCTATGCCCACTATATTGTAGTTTATCCATAGGGCCACTGTTAGGGTGAGCCGTCGAGGAGTGGGGGCGCCGTTTCCGCTGTACAGTAGGGTGCCAACCTCCACAGTTAGGTAGGCTGCCAGAGCAGGGAACAGTTATAGAGAGGTACTCTATGCATGTTATGCACTTTTTTGCACTTTAATTAAGTTTGTCATTCACTCTACCTCACACTGTCTATTTGATTGCTATGGATGACAAACGTTGAAAAGCAATCACTGTCTTTTTCATATTTTTCCCTGTCGTGTTTGATTGGAGTTTAACTGCATCACATTATTATCAGGGGCTGGACAGGAGTAAAAGGGACAGCCACCGTGGAGCGGGGGCGCCAATCTCGAACAATTGTAGGGTGCCAATCTCTGCTGCATAGGCAGGGAAATTCAGAACATTTACAGTGTGAGGGTTATGTTGTAGCTAAGCACGGTTGTTTGTATGGTGAGTGTGTTCAGTATTTTAAGTAATAAAAACGCAGTTTTATTCAGTATTGGCTAGTTGCAAGGTTTCCTGGTATAGTTTTCTTAAAATAAAGAATTAAAATAAAAAATATTGCTATACTCACCCTCTGACGCGCCCTGGTACTAACCGGCAGCCTTCCTTCCTAAGAATCAGCGCTTGAAGGACCTTCGGTGACGTCGCGGCTTGTGATTGGTCGCGTGAGCGGTCACATGGGCGGTCGCGCGACCAATCACAAGCCGCGACGTCATCTAAGGTCATTCACGCGCTGATTCTAAGGAAGGAAGGCTGCCGGTTGGTACCAGGGCGCGTCAGAGGGTGAGTATAGCAGTATTTTTTATTAAAATTTTTTATTTTACACTTAAATATGGATTCCGATACCGATTTCCGATATTGCAAACATATCGGAACTCGGTATCGGAATTCCGATACCAGATTCAGAAGATCGCCGACCTCATGGCCGACCCCACACAGGGGTCGGGTCGGGTTTCATGAAACCCAACTTTGCCAAAAGTTGGCGACTTCTGAAAATGGCCGACCCGTTTCGCTCAACCCTAGCCCCTAGTACTAAAGGGATTAGTTATAGATGGAACATAATGACTGCGGACAAGCAAACTACCCAAATTCGGGGATCTTTTGGTGGTCATTAACGGGAAGTCACCCAAGGCTTGGGCCAGGGAAGGTTCGGTCATCAAAACCGACCAGTGCCTTTTCAATATATCTCTCATGTTGGACCATTCGTGGTTATATGTTGCAATAAACCTAATTTTCTCTCCATCTGTCCTCCTCCTCCGTCCACTGGTGTCAGTATACAAAAGGTCCCTATGGGGCGTCCTCCTGGCTTTCTCAAAACCCCACCTAATACTTCTACAACTGTATCCATGGTCTCTAAAGTGCCCCTCGAGGTCTGCCGCCTGCGCAAAAAATCTATCATCAGTAGAGCAAATCCGCCTCATTCTTAGGAACTGTCCGACCGGGACAGCCCCAATGGTGGTGGGATTGTGTGCAGAGTCAGCATGCAGTAAAGCATTGACTGCTGTCTACTTCCTGAAGATGTCAGTCTGGATTCGGCGTGTACTGTCGATTTCAAGCTTGACGTCCAGAAAGTCGATATGCTGTAAATCAAAGTTGTATGTCAATCTAATATTGAAAGGATTCTCATTAAGTTGGCTCATGAAATCCCCAAGCTGCTGCGCCGTCCCTCCCCACAGGAAAAGAACATCATCTATATATCTAAACCAGCACAGCACATGGTCCACGGCCCGCACCCCCGTCGCCAAAAATAGATCTCTCCCATGAGCCCAGGAAGAGATTGGCATACGAAGGGGCACAGGCCACGCCCATGGCTGTGCCGCGTTTCTGTAAATAAAATCCATCCTTAAAAGTAAAAAAATTATGGGTCAGGACTCGTGTTGAGCATTCCGATACCGCAAGTATCGGGTATCGGCCGATACCGAATTCCGATATTTCCCGCGTATCGGATACCGTTATCGGAAGTTCCCAGAATTCAAAACTGCACGCAGCAGCCAATGAGGAATGAATGGAAGTGTGGGCACATCCTGTTTAGCATGGTGGGCATGTAAGTACTGGCAAGGCTGTGATTGGCTGCTGAAAAGATGTCACTATGCACTATAAAAAACGCTGCCGCCATTTTGCGCTCACTCTGCTGTGATTTCAGTTAGGGACAGGACGCTGTGTTCTAACTGAGGGCCAGTTGAGATAGCGAATTGCTTCATTGCGCTTTTCCCAGGCTAATTTAGCAAACGCTGTGTGTTCACCTTGCTTTTGCCTTGCAGCGCTGTTTTAACAGCGTTCTGCAAGGTCTCTCTCAGTGTGTGTGTGTGTGCAGCTCACTCTGTAGTCTGTGTGCAGCCATATACCCGGTTGTATTCAGCTCAGGGGGGGTTCACACTGCCTCATACTGTTCTATCCATTGTCCTTTTTTGCTCATAGTGCAGCCTTCTGCACATTTTTTCTAAAATTTCCTATTAGTGTCTTTCCACCCATCTCTAGCTAAATTGTGGAAAAACACTACATAGGATAACCTATAGGAGGGTTTTTGGGCCTTGCAGCGCCGTTTACGGCTGTCTGCACGGTCTCTGTGTGAGCGCAGCTCGCCCTGTAGTCTGTGTGCAGCCACAGCCGGTTGTATTCAGCTCAGGGTGCGTCACTGCCTCATACCGTAAAATAACTTTTCCTTTTTTGCAAATAGTGCAGCCTGCTGCAAATTTTTTCTAAAATTTCCTATTAGTGTCTTTCCACCCGTCTCCAGCTAAATTGTGGAAAAACACTACATAGGATAACCTAGAGGAGGGTTTTTGGGCCTTGCAGCGCCGTTTACGGCTGTCTGCATGGTCTCCGTGTGAGTGCAGCTCGCCCTGTAGTCTGTGTGCAGCCACAGCCGGTTGTATTCAGCTCAGGGTGCGTCACTGTTATGACCTGGTGGTTAAGAGGCCACACTGAAATGACCTGGTGGCTAAAACGCAACATGGAACGAGCTCTGAGAAGGTGGTATCTCTACTGACCGCAGTCCCTAATCCTAACAACACAGCTAGAAATAGCCGTGGGATGTTCCTGACACTCCCTAGACACCTCGTCACAGCCTCAGATATAACTACCCCTAAAGAAGGAAATAGAAAGCTATCTTGCCTCAGAGAAACCCCCAAAAGGAAAGACAGCCCCCCACAAACATTGACTGTGAAAGGAGAGGGAAATGACGAACACAGAAATGAAATTAGATTTCAGCAAAGGGAGGCCAAAACTAAACTAGATAGACAGAGAGCAAAGGATACTGTGCGGTCAGTATTAAAAACTACAATATCCACGCACAGTTTACAAAAAAGAACTCACGGTGTGGAGGGGCAAATCTGCTTTCCCAGAGCTTCCAGCTAGCCTGAATAAGACATAGTGACAAGCTGGAAAAAAGAGACAAAATGCAAAGCAATAGAGTCCAAGCAAATGGACAAACAAAACTAGCAAAACTTATCTTTTGCAGACAAGGACTGGCCATATGAGAAATCCAAGGGAAGAATCAAATCCAACCAAGAACATTGACAGCAGGCATGGACTAAGGCCCAGAGCAGGTTTAAATAACAAACCCAGGCAAGGCGATTAGTGAAGGCAGCTGCCACAGCTACCTAACAGAGCAGCAGTTCCACTTGAAACCACCAGAGGGAGCCCAAGGGCAGAACTCGCAAAAACACCATTAGCAACCACAGAAGGGAGCTCCAGAACGGAACTCACAACAGTACCCCTCCCTTGAGGAGGGGTCACCGAACCCTCACCAGAGCTCCCAGGCCGATCAGGACGAGCCAAATGGAAAGCATGAACCAAATCGGGAGCATGAACATCGGAGGCAACAACCCAAGAATTATCCTCCTGGCCATAACCCTTCCACTTGACCAGATACTAAAGCTTCCGCCTCGGAAAACGAAAATCCAAAATCTTCTCTACCACATATTCCAATTCCCCCTCAACCAACACCGGAGCAGGAGGATCAATGGAGGGAACCATAGGTACCACATATCTCCGCAACAAGGATCTATGGAACACATTATGAATGGAAAAGGAAGCTGGAAGGGCCAAACGAAAAGACACTGCATTGATAATTTCAGAAATCTTATGAGGCCCAATAGAGCGAGGCTTGAACTTAGGGGAAGAAACCTTCATAGGAACATGACGAGAAGACAACCAGACCAAATCCCCAACACGAAGCCGGGGACCAACACACCGACGACGGTTAGCAAAACGCTGAGCCTTCTCCTCAGACAACGTCAAATTGTCCACCACATGAGTCCAAATTTGCTGCAACCTGTCCACCACGGAATCCACACCAGGACAGTCAGAAGGCTCAAGCTGCCCTGAAGAAAAACGAGGATGAAAACCAAAGTTACAAAAAAAAGGCGAAACCAAGGTAGCCGAACTAGCCCGATTATTAAGGGCAAACTCGGCCAACGGCAAAAAAGTCACCCAATCATCCTGATCAGCAGACACGAAGCATCTCAAATAGGTTTCCAAGGTCTGATTGGTTCGCTCCGTTTGGCCATTTGTCTGAGGATGGAATGCAGAAGAAAAAGACAAATCAATGCCCATTCTAGCACAAAAGGACCGCCAAAACCTAGAAACGAACTGGGAACCTCTGTCAGACACAATATTCTCCGGAATACCATGCAAACGAACCACATGCTGAAAAAATAATGGAACCAAATCAGAAGAGGAAGGCAACTTAGGCAACGGCAACAAATGGACCATCTTAGAAAACCGGTCACAAACCACCCAGATGACAGACATCTTCTGAGAAACAGGAAGATCAGAAATAAAATCCATGGAAATATGCGTCCAGGGCCTCTCAGGAATAGGCAAAGGCAAAAGCAACCCGCTGGCACGGGAACAGCAAGGCTTAGCCCGAGCACAGGTCCCACAGGACTGCACAAACGAACGCACATCCCGCGACAAGGAAGGCCACCAAAAGGACCTAGCCACCAAATCTCTGGTACCAAAAATCCCAGGGTGACCAGCCAACACTGAACAATGAACCTCAGAAATTACCCTACAAGTCCATCTATCAGGAACAAACAATTTCCCCACAGGACAGCGGTCAGGTTTATCAGCCTGAAACTCCTGAAGTACCTGCCGTAAATCAGGGGAGATGGCAGAAAGAATCACCCCCTCCTTGAGGATCCCAGCCGGCTCAAGAACTCCCGGAGAATCAGGCAAAAAACTCCTGGAAAGGGCATCAACCTTCACATTCTTAGATCCAGGAATATACGAGACCACAAAATCAAAACGTGAGAAAAACAAAGACCACCGAGCCTGTCTAGGATTCAACCGCTTAGCAGACTCGAGGTAAATCAGATTCTTGTGATCAGTCAAGACCACCACGCGATGCTTGGCTCCCTCAAGCCAATGTCGCCACTCCTCAAATGCCCACTTCATAGCCAACAACTCCCGATTGCTGACATCATAATTACGCTCAGAAGATGAAAATTTTCTGGAGAAGAAGGCACAAGGTTTCATCAAAGAGCCATCAGAATTTCTCTGAGACAAAACGGCCCCTGCCCCAATCTCAGAAGCATCAACCTCAACCTGAAAAGGGAGACAAACATCTGGCTGATGCAACACAGGGGCAGAAGTAAAACGAGGTTTAAGCTCCTGAAAGGCCTCAACAGCCGCAGAGGACCAATTCACCACATCAGCGCCCTTCCTCGTCAAATCGGTCAGAGGCTTCACCACACTAGAAAAATTAGCAATAAAGCGATGATAAAAATTGGCAAAGCCCAAAAATTTCTGAAGGCTCTTTACAGATGTAGGTTGAGTCCAATCATGAATGGCCTGGACTTTAACAGGGTCCATTTCAATAGCCGAGGGAGAAAAAATGAAACCCAAAAAAGAAACCCTCTGAACTCCAAAGAGGCACTTAGACCCCTTCACAAACAACGCATTAGTACGAAGGACCTGAAACACCATCCTAACCTGCTTCACATGAGACTCCCAATCATCGGAGAAAACCAAAATATCATCCAAATACACAATCATAAATTTATCCAGATAATTCCGGAAGATATCATGCATAAAGGACTGAAATACCGATGGAGCATTAGACAGCCCGAATGGCATTACAAGATATTCAAAATGGCCTTCAGGCGTATTAAATGCTGTTTTCCATTCATCACCTTGTTTAATACGCACAAGATTATACGGCCCTCGGAGGTCGATTTTAGTAAACCAACTAGCACCCTTAATCCGAGCAAACAAATCAGAAAGCAAAGGAAACGGATACTGGAATTTGACAGTGATCTTATTGAGAAGGCGATAATCTATACAGGGTCTCAAGGAGCCATCCTTCTTGGCAATAAAAAAAAATCCCGCTCCCAACGGTGACGAAGACGGGCGAATATGCCCTTTCTCCAAGGACTCCTTTACATAACTCCGCATAGCGGCATGCTCTGGCACAGACAGATTGAAAAGTCGGCCCTTAGAGAACTTACAGCCAGGAATCAAATTAATGGCACAATCGCAGTCCCTATGAGGAGGCAGGGAACTGGACTTGGGCTCATCAAATACATCCTGGAAATCCAACAAAAACTCAGGAACTTCAGAAGAAGGGGACGAGGAAATGGACATCAAAGGAATATCACTATGTATCCCCTGACAACCCCAACTAGTCACAGACATAGATCTCCAATCCAGCACTGGATTATGTTCCTGTAACCATGGAAAACCCAGCACAACAACATCATGCAAATTATGCAACACCAAAAAACGAATATTTTCCTGATGTGCTGGAGCCATGCACATAGTTATCTGTGTCCAGTACTGAGGTTTATTCTTGGCCAATGGCGTAGCATCAATCCCCCTCAAGGGAATAGGACTCTGCAAAGGTTCAAAGGAAAAACCACAGCGCTTGGCAAATTCTAAGTCCATTAAGTTCCGGGCAGCGCCAGAATCCACAAATGCCATAACAGAAAAGGACGACAATGAGCAAATCAGGGTAACAGACAAGAGAAATTTAGGCTGCACAGTACTAATGGTAACAGACCTAGGGACCCTCCTAGTATGCTTAGGGCAGTCAGAAATAGCATGGGCTGAATCACCACAGTAAAAACACAGGCCATTCTGACGTCTGAATTTCTGCCTTTCTGCTCTAGTCAAAATCCTATCACATTGCATAGGCTCAGGACTTTGCTCAGAGGACACTGCCATATGGTGCACCGCCTTGCGCTCACGCAAGCGCCGATCAATCTGAATAGCTAGAGACATAGATTCGCTCAAACCGGTAGGCGTAGGAAAGCCCACCATAACATCTTTAAGGGTTTCAGAAAGACCTTTTCTGAAAATAGCAGCCAGCGCCTCTTCATTCCATTTAGTGAGCACAGACCATTTTCTAAATTTCTGGCAATATAACTCTGCCGCTTCCTGACCCTGACACAGGGCCAACAGTGTTTTCTCAGCATGCTCTACAGAGTTAGGTTCGTCATACAACAATCCGAGCACCTGAAAGAATGCATCTGCATTCAATAATGCTGGATTCCCTGTTTCAAGAGCAAATGCCCAGTCTTGAGGATCACCACGCAGTAAGGATATGATGATTTTCACTTGCTGAATGGGATCACCAGAAGAACGGGGTTTCAAAGCAAAAAACAATTTGCAGCTATTTTTAAAGTTCAAAAACTTGGATCTGTTCCCAAAAAACAAATCAGGAGAAAGAATTCTTGGCTCTAGAGCCGGAGTCTGAACAATATAATCTTGGATACTCTGGACTCTTGCAGCAAGTTGATCCACACGAGAAAACAAACCCTAAACCTCCATACCAGAGCATATATCCAGCACCACCCAGATATCAAGAGGAAAAAGAACACAGAACAGAGCACAGAAAAAAAATGGTTCAGAACTCTTCCTTTTTCCTTCTTTTGAGATGCATTCAATTCATTCTTGGCCTGCTGTACTGTTATGACCTGGTGGTTAAGAGGCCACACTGAAATGACCTGGTGGCTAAAACGCAACATGGAATGAGCTCTGAGAAGGTGGTATCTCTACTAACCGCAGTCCCTAATCCTAACAACACAACTAGAAATAGCCGTGGGATGTTCCTGACACTCCCTAGACACCTCGTCAGAGCCTCAGATATAACTACCCCTAAAGAAGGAAATAGAAAGCTATCTTGCCTCAGAGAAACCCCCAAAAGGAAAGACAGCCCCCACAAATATTGACTGTGAAAGGAGAGGGAAATGACGAACACAGAAATGAAATGAGATTTCAGCAAAGGGAGGCCAAAACTAAACTAGATAGACAGAGAGCAAAGGATACTGTGCGGTCAGTATTAAAAACTACAAAATCCACGCACAGTTTACAAAAAAGAACTCCACACCGACTCACGTTGTGGAGGGGCAAATCTGCTTTCCCAGAGCTTCCAGCTAGCCTGAATAAGACATAGTGACGAGCTGGAAAAAAGAGACAAAATGCAAAGCAATAGAGTCCAAGCAAATGGACAAACAAAACTAGCAAAACTTATCTTTTGCAGACAAGGACTGGCCATATGAGAAATCCAAGGGAAGAATCAAATCCAACCAAGAACATTGACAGCAGGCATGGACTAAGGCCCAGAGCAGGTTTAAATAACAAACCCAGGCAAGGCGATTAGTGAAGGCAGCTGCCACAGCTACCTAACGGAGCAGCAGTTCCACTTGAAACCACCAGAGGGAGCCCAAGGGCAGAACTCGCAAAAATACCATTAGCAACCACAGGAGGGAGCTCCAGAACGGAACTCACAACACGTCACTGCCTCATACCGTTAAATAACTTGTCCTTTTTTTGCAAATAGTGCAGCCTGCTGCAAATTTTATCTAAAATTTCCTATTAGTGTCTTTCCACCCGTCTCCAGCTAGATTGTGGAAAAACACTACATAGGATAACCTAGAGGAGGGTTTTTGGGCCTTGCAGCGCCGTTTACGGCTGTCTGCACAGTCTCCGTGTGAGCGCAGCTCGCCCTGTAGTCTGTGTGCAGCCACAGCCGGTTGTATTCAGCTCAGGGTGCGTCACTGCCTCATACCGTAAAATAACTTGTCCTTTTGTGCAAATAGTGCAGCCTGCTGCACATTTTTTCTAAAATTTCCTATTAGTGTCTTTCCACCCGTCTCCAACTAAATTGTGGAAAAACACTACATAGGATAAACTAGAGGAGTGTTTTTGGGCCTTGCAGCGCCGTTTACGGCTGTCTGCACGGTCCCCGTGTGAGTTAAAGTTGCTCTGTAGCCCGATCTGCAGAAAAAAAAAGTAAAGTTCACCAAACACCACTGAACACTTGTGTAGGCCACATTTTATCAATAATAAAGTCTAGTCCACACTTTACAAAATTAGTGTTTCTTACACCTGTTAGGAGGAGCATTTCAGGAATAAGCACACTAAGGCCTTAGTACTTTTCTGCTTATCTTTATCTGTCAACCAAGATGAAGAGGGCAGGGAGTAAGGCACGTGGGCGTGGAGCAGGGAGAGGAGCAGGGAGAGGGCGCGGTGATTCTGTGCCTGCTGCGGGCACCGGTGACTCATCATCACTCAGTTTCAGCAGGGAACAGTCCTTCATGCGCAGCTTTGTCGGAGAGCGCCGTGCACCGCTGCTACGTGAAGATCAAATTGAAGCCGTTGTCGGATGGATGGCAGCTAACGCATCGGCATCGACTTCAATTAGTGCCACATCCTCTCAGGCACAGACCACTGGAGAGCAGCCATCTGTCTCTTCACCACCTGCCAAATTGGCCAGGCAGTCAGAGAGCCCAGGACAGGAGCCGTCTCTACTTCTGTTCTCTGAATCTCTTGGCTTGGAATCAGGGGGCCAGCCAAGCAGCATTGGAGAAATGGAAGAAGAGGCAGTGTGCAGTGATGCCCAACAGCTTTGTCTCTCTGACTCTGAAGAGGCGGGTGGGCCAGTGCCTGCGGTGACCACAGCACAATACGCATCTGATGATGAAACTCAGGTGCCGCTTTCTGGTGCGTACTGTGCTGCCGAGACTACCCAGGAGGAGCAGTTGGTGGCAGAGGGTAGTGGAGATGATGAGGTCCTTGACCCATCGTGGCGTGAGGAACAGGAAGGTGGTGGGAGCAGCTCTGAGGAAGAGATTCCCCTAACGGGCCAAAGAGGGAGAGGGAGGGGGAAGACTGCGGAGCCTGTAGCCTCCACTTTGGCACCCGTTAGGAGCCTGTCTCTTCCAAAAGCCAAAAAGGGCGCTCCCAAGACTTGCAGTGCCTGGTCCTTTTTTGACACAGTTGCAGATGACATTTGTTTTGTCAAATGCAAGCTGTGTCATCAGAAAGTAAAAAGAGGTAAAAGTGTCAGCAACCTCAATACCACAAATATGTGGAAACATGTGCGGACCAGGCACGCGGTGGAGTTACAAAAACACACTGAAGACCTAGGCCAACCAACAGCGGCAGCTACCACCTCTTCAGCTCGTGTTGCCTCTTCCTCCAGCTCACGCACAGCTGGTTCGGCTTCCTCCCAGGATCGCCATGGAAGAACCTCTGGCACTGTTGTCCAGAGACCTAGTGTAATTCCACCCACAGCACCACGTTCCCAGTCATCCCCACACTCCCAGCCTAGTCTACAGCCATCAGTAGTACAGGCACGGGAGAAAAGGCGGGCATTCTCGGCCAACCACCCCCAAGCACAGGCTCTGAATGCAGGCATTGCCAAACTTCTGTCACTGGAAATGCTCTCATTCAGGCTGGTGGAGACTGATAGCTTCCGTGACTTGATGGCATTGGCAGTCCCACAGTACAAGGTGCCCAGCCGCTTTTACTTCAGCAGGCAAGCTGTCCCTGCCCTGCACAAGCATGTGGAGGGACACATAAAACATGCGCTACTGAACGCCGTCAGTAGCAAGGTCCACCTCACCACCGATGCGTGGACCAGTCAACATGGACAGGGGCGATACCTTTCCCTCACTGCCCATTGGGTTAATGTTGTTGAGCCAGGTACAGATCGTGCGAGTGGCGCAGGACATGTCCTGCCCACTCCAAGGATTGCAGGAATCCAGTCTGTACGCATTGACTCCTTCTCATACACAAGTTCCTCAGAATCATCGCTGCAGGAGCCGTCACAGTCCACCTCCACATGGACCCGTGAACGTTTACCTGTTACGACCGACATGAGCACAGCCGTGGCCAAACGTCAACAGGCCGTCTTGAAACTAGTTTCTTTGGGGAATCGAAGCCACACAGCGCAGGAGCTCTGGAATGCCATCAAGCAGGAGAGCGATGTGTGGTTTGTGCCAGCGAATCTCCAGCCAGGCATGGTAGTGTGTGACAATGGCCGAAATCTGGTGGCAGCTTTGGCCATTCGCAACCTCACTCATATCCCATGTCTGCACATGTGCTCAATTTGGTTGTGCAGAGTTTTCTGAGGGACTATCCGGATCTTGATGCACTGCTGCACAAGGTCCGCCTAGAGTGTGCTCACTTGCGGCGTTCCAGCTTGGCAAGATCCCGCATTGCTGCTCTGCAGCGCCGATTCCGCCTTCCGGAACACCGCATCATATGTGACCTACCTACCAGGTGGAATTCCACGTTACATATGTTGGAGCGGTTGTGTGAGCAGCAGCAAGCAGTAATGGAGTACCAGCTGCATCAAGCGCAAAGAAGTCGCAGTCAGCGCTGATCAGACTTCACAACCACAGAGTGGGCCACTATAAAGGACGTCTGCCAGGTTTTGCATCCTTTCGATTATTCCACGTGGATGGCAAGTGCAGATGATGCACTAGTCAGCATGACTGTCCCCCTTATCTGCCTGCTTCAACAAACACTGCAAGCGTTAAGGGATGATGTTGTGGAAGAGGTGGAGGATGAGGAGTCACCTTTTCCATCAGCTTCTGGATAGACAGCACCACGTGATTCCTCACAAAGGGGTAGGCAGGGCCACTTTGTAAGGAGGATGAGGAGGAGTCAATGGAGGAGGAAGAGCTCCGTCCAGAGGAGGGAGTTACACAATTGTCCAGTGGTCAGTGTGTACAGCGAGGGTGGGGTGGTGACGAGCGGACAGAGATCATGTCTCAAGCAGGGGTCAGCGTTTCTGGGCCAGTTGGCAGTCTACAGCACATGGTTGATTTCATGCTGCAGTGCCTGAGAAACGACCGCCGCATCGACCACATTCTCAACATGCCTGATTATTGGGTGTTCACCCTCCTCGATCCTCGCTACCGGGACAACGTCCAAAACCTCCTCCCAGCGTTGACCCGGGAGCGTAAAATGCGGGAGTACCACGACACACTGGTGAATTCCATCATCTTCTCCAGTCCAACTGAGAGGAGTGCTGCTAGTGCTTTACAAAGCAGCTCAGTGCGTCGAGGCAGTGGAGGAGGCTCTGCACAAAGAGGGAGCAGAAGCAGTGCTTCTGCCCAAGGCAAGACCAGTATGGCACAACTGTGGCAAACTTTTGTGTGCCCGCCCCAAATGTCTACACCATTACCGGCGGCTCCAGTCAGCAGGAGGCAACGGTTCCGTCAGATGGTGACAGACTACATGTCTTGCCCTCTTAGTGTACTCCCATACGGCTCTTCCCCGTTCAAGTTTTGGGTCTCTAAGCTGGATACATGGCCAGAGCTAAGCCAGTATGCATTTTAGGTGCTGGCTTGCCCTGCGGCTAGTGTCTTATCGGAACGTGTCTTTAGTGCCGCAGGTGGTGTACTAACAGACCGTCGCTTGCGACTATCCTCCGATAACGTTGACCGGCTTACTTTTCTGAAAATGAACCAGGCCTGGATCTCGCAGGAATTTGCCACTCCTCTGCCTGATTAAGTAATTGGGTGTCATCCAGGTCTCCTGCTGTGTTCATCTTTCTACCACCTGAACTGCTATTCCTGGGCTCCAACACCACCAGTTGCGGCTCAGAAGTGCAGGCTGCACAGTCAAAATATACGACCCAGTGTTATTGGGTTTCAGTAACGTCAGCTGATCCCCAGCTGTGTAGCCGGCAATGTGTCCTGCGACCGCCACGCTGGCACAACAACCTAAATGTAAGGGAACCTGCCCCCCCTGGCGTTTGTTACTTAAAGAGCCACCTTGTGCAGCAGTAATGCTGCACAAGGAAAAAGTAGCTCTTTTAGTTTAGCTTCTTGCACATGCAGAACTTAACACTTATAAAATGTGTTCACTGATACCGTTATACCGTCCCGGAGCTGGGACTTTCCTTCGTAATGTGACGCAGCACAGCCGTCATTCCTACCACCTTGGTGCCGTGCGCTGCCTCCTCAGCGTTGTTTTAAGCTGTCACGGACCCTGCGCTGTTCTTTTATCCCTTGGCCATGCCCAATTTGCGCTGCCTGTCTTCTGACATAATTTGGTGTCAGGCTGGCTGCGCCTGTGCGGCCGCGCTGCCCGAGATCCCGCCTCGCAGTGTCTTCTGATTGAATCACACTGCGGGCCTGGGATCCATGGGCATGCGCAGTGCATATCTTCCCCTCAGGCTCTCGCTCATCTCCCTCCACCTTCATCAGACTGTGCGCCGTCAGCTGATCCCTAATAGCATGCCACGGCCGTGACGCCGCACAGTCTGAAGAAGAGGGAAGGAGGGGAGTGAGAGTCGAGGATATGCACTGTGCATGCCCATGGATTCAAGGCCCGCAGTGGGATTACATTAGACGACACTGCGAGGTGGGATCTCGGGCAGCGTGGACACACAGGCACTGACAGCCTGACACCTAAATGATGTCAGAAGACGGGCACCGCTAAGTGTGCATGGCCAAGGGATAACATAACAGCGCAGGCTCCGTGACAGCTTAAAACAACGCTGATGAGGCAGCGCACGGCACCAAGGGGATAGGAATGACAGCTGTGCTGCGTCCCATTATGAAGGAAATTCCCACCTCCGGGACGGTTTTACGGTATCAGGGGACACATTTTAAGTGTTTACTTCTGTGTTTGCAAGGAGCATAATTAAAAAAGCAACCTTTTCCTTTTGCATCCTTAGTGCTGCACAAGATGGCTCTTTCAGCTATAAAACGTCTTGGGGGGGGTTAAAGGTTCCCTTTCAACGTGCTCCAATCAGGCTTCGGCCTACACTCTGTTCCTCTGCTACTCGTGCTGTCCCTGGGCTCTAACACCGCCAGTTGGTTCCTGGAAGTGCTGTCCGCACAGTCAAGAGTCGCTCCTCTGTCATTGGGGTTCAGTAACGTCAGCTGATCCCCAGCTGTGTGTGCGGCAATACCTCCAATCTGCTCCTCCTGCTGTCCCTGGGCTCTAACACCGCCAGTTGGTGCCTGGAAGTGCTGTCTGCACAGTCAACAGTCGCTCCTCTGTTATTGGGGTTCAGTAACGTCAGCTGATCCCCAGCTGTGTGTGCGGCAATACCTCCAATCTGCTCCTCCTGCTTTCCCTGGGCTCTAACACTGCCAGTTGGTGCCTGGAAGTGCTGTCTGCACAGTCAACAGTCGCTCCTCTGTTATTGGGGTTCAGTAACGTCAGCTGATCCCCAGCTGTGTATCCGGCAACGTGTCATGCGACTGCCACGCTGGCACAACAAAAATGTAAGGGAACCTGTTCCCCCCCCCTAGGCGTTTGTTACTGAAAGAGCCACCTTGTGCAGCACTAATACTGCACAAGGAAAAGGTTGCTCTTTAAATTATGCTCCTTGGAAATGCTGAACTACACACTCATGTAATGTGTCCCATCACACCGTCAAACCGTCCCGGAGGTGGGACATTCCTTTGTAATGTGACACAGCACAGCCGTCATTCCTACCCCCTTGGCTCCATGCGCTGCCTCCTTAGCGTTGTTTGATTCTGTCACAGACCCTGCGCTGTTATGTTCTCCCTTGGCCATGCACAGTTTGCGCTGCCCGTCTTCTGGTCCACATCCTGGTTCCAGCACCGTCAGCTGGTTCCGGGCAGAGCCTTTGACTTAGGTGCCTCCTTCTGGGTATCTGAGTTCCGCCAACGCCAGGCGGTCCTTGGTAGTGCTTTTAAGCACGGACACCTACAGCTTAGTAACCGGGTTCCAGCACCGTCAGCTGGTCCTCGGTTGTGCCATTGGCTCTTGCACAGTTGGCCAACGCATCCGGGTTCCAGTACCGTCAGCTGGTTCTCGGCAGTGTCTTTGTCACGGGTACTCCCTCGTGCCCAGCCTGGCTCCAGCACCGTCAGCTGGTTCCGGGTAGTGTCAAGGTCACTTAGACGCCTATGCGTTGCCCCGTCTTGTTGCAGTCGGGTTAGCCAACTTCATGGTGCCTCCAGTTTAGGAGTTTCCTATGTGGGCTGCGGGAATTGGCAATCAAGGCTGGTTCTGTAGTGCCAGTAGGCCAAGCTCCCCCTGTAGGACTGTTGGTGTGCGGTAACTGCGGCAGCCTCGTGGCCTAGCTGTTCTCTCCTCTCCTGTGGACCTTCTGGTCCACATCCTGGTTCCAGCACCGACAGCTGGTTCCGGGCAGAGCCTTTAGCTTAGGTGCCTCCTTCTGGGTATCCGGGTTCCGCCAACGCCAGGCTTTCCTTGGTAGTGCTTTTAAGCGCGGGTACCTACAGCTTTGTAACCGGGTTCCAGCACCGTCAGCTGGTCCTCGGTCATGCCATTGGCTCTTGCACAGTTGGCCAACGCATCCGGGTTCCAGTACCGTCAGCTGGTTCTCGGCAGTGTCTTTGTCACGGGTACTCCCTCGTGCCCAGCCTGGTTCCAGCACCGTCAGCTGGTTCCGGGTAGTGTCAAGGTCACTTAGACGCCTATGCGTTTCCCCGTCGTGTTGCGGTCGGGTTAGCCAACTCCATGGTGCCTCCAGTTTAGGAGCTTCCTATGTGGGCTGCGGGAATTGGCAATCAAGGCTGGTTCTGTAGTGCCAGTAGGCCAAGCTCCCCCTGTAGGACTGTTGGTGTTCGGTAACTGCGGCAGCCTCGCGGCCTAGCTGTTCTCTCCTCTCCTGTGGACCTTCTGGTCCACATCCTGGTTCCAGCACCGTCAGCTGGTTCCGGGCAGAGCCTTTGGCTTAGGTGCCTCCTTCTGGGTATCCGAGTTCCGCCAACGCCAGGCGGTCCTTGGTAGTGCTTTTAAGCGCGGCTACCTACAGCTTTGTAACCGGGTTCCAGCACCGTCAGCTGGTCCTCGGTCGTGCCATTGGCTCTTGCACAGTTGGCCAACGCATCCGGGTTCCAGTACCGTCAGCTGGTTCTCGGCAGTGTCTTTTGCTCTTGTACCTTCTGCTCCCCATCCTGGTTCCAGTACCGTCAGCTGGTTCAGGCAGAGCCTTTGGCTTAGGTGCCTCCTTCTGGGTATCCGAGTTCCACCAACTTCGGGTGGTCCTTGGTAGTGCTTTCAGGCACGGGTACCTCATGCTTAGTAACCGGATTCCAGTAATATCAGCTGGTCCTCGGTAGTTCCATTGGCTCTTGGACCTTCGGCTACACATCCGGGTTCCAGTACCGTCAGCTGGTTCTCGGCAGTTTCTTTTGCTCTTGTACCTTCTGCTCCCCATCCTGGTTCCAGTAACGTCAGCTGGTTCCGGGCAGAGCCTTTGGCTTAGGTGCCTCCTTCTGGGTATCCGAGTTCTGCCAACATCAGGCGGTCCTTGGTAGTGCCTTTTAGCACAGGTACCTCCTGTTAGTAACCGGGTTCCAGTAACGTCAGCTGGTCCTCGGTAGTTCCATTGGCTCTTTGACCTTCCAGTTCCAGTTCCATCAGCTGGTTCTCGGCATTTTCTCAGCCTTCTTGTACCTTCTGCTACATTTCCAAGTTCAAGACCCTAAAAACGACGACCCGGAAGACCACCCCTAAGATGATGACGACACCATAGACGACAACCACTGAGATGACGATGACCCTGGAGATGACGACCCTGAAGACCACCCCGATGACGACGATGATGGCGGAGACAACGACGGCGGAGACGACGACGACCCTGGAGATGACGACCCTGGAGACGACGACTGTTATGACCTGGTGGTCAGGACAATAATGGACCTGGTGGTTAAGAGCACACGGAATGACCTGATAGTTACTGATAATAAAGGACGAGCTCTGGGATGTGGGAACTCTGCTGACCGCAATCCCTAATCCTATCAAACACACTAGAAATAGCCGTGGATTGCACCTAACGCTCCCTATGCAACTCGGCACAGCCTAAGGAACTAGCTAGCCCTGAAGATAGAAAAATAAAGCCTACCTTGCCTCAGAGAAATTCCCCAAAGGAAAAGGCAGCCCCCCACATATAATGACTGTGAGTAAAGATGAAAATACAAACACAGAGATGAAATAGATTTAGCAAAGTGAGGCCCGACTTACTGAACAGACTGAGGATAGGAAAGGAAGCTTTGCGGTCAGCACAAAAACCTACAAAAAGACCACGCAGAGGGCGCAAAAAGACCCTCCGCACCGACTCACGGTGTGGAGGCGCTCCCTCTGCGTCCCAGAGCTTCCAGCAAGCAAGACAACAATAAAAATAGCAAGCTGGACAGAAAAAAAGCAAACCAAAGAAAATACAAGCAGGAACTTAGCTTCTGCTGGGAAGACAGGTCACAAGAGCGATCCAGGAGTGAACAAGACCAATACTGGAACATTGACAGGTGGCATGGAGCAAAGATCTAAGTGGAGTTAAATAGAGCAGCCAGCTAACGAATTAACCTCGTCACCTGTGGAAGGAAACTCAGAAACACCCACCAGAGGAAGTCCATGGACAGAACCAGCCGAAGTACCATTCATGACCAAAAACCCAGGAAGTACCATTCTAGCAAAAACCCAGGAATTTTCTTCCTGACCATAACCCTTCCACTTGACCAGGTACTGGAGTTTCCGTCTCGAAATACGAGAATCCAAAATCTTCTCCACCACATACTCCAACTCCCCCTCAACCAACACCGGGCAGGAGGATCAACGGATGGAACCACAGGCGCCACGTATCTCCGCAATAACGACATATGGAACACATTATGGATGACAAAAGAAGCAGGAAGGGCCAAACGAAATGACACAGGATTGATATCCTCAGAAATCTTATACGGACCAATGAAACGAGGCTTAAACTTAGGAGAGGAAACCTTCATAGGAACATAACGAGACGACAACCAAACCAAATCCCCAACACGAAGTCGGGGACCCACACAGCGCCGGCGGTTAGCGAAACGTTGAGCCTTCTCCTGGGACAATGTCAAATTGTCCACCACATGAGTCCAAATCTGCTGCAACCTATCCACCACAGTATCTACACCAGGACAGTCCGAAGACTCAACCTGCCCTGAAGAGAAACGAGGATGGAAACCAGAATTGCAGAAAAACGGCGAAACCAAAGTAGCCGAGCTGGCCCGATTATTAAGGGCGAACTCAGCCAACGGCAAAAAGGACACCCAATCATCCTGATCAGCAGAAACAAAGCATGTCAGATATGTTTCCAAAGTTTGATTAGTTCGTTCGGTTTGGCCATTTGTCTGAGGATGGAAAGCCGAGGAAAAAGACAAATCAATGCCCATCCTAGCACAAAAGGATCGCCAAAGCCTCGAAATAAACTGGGAACCTCTGTCAGAAACGATGTTCTCCGGGATACCATGTAAATGAACCACATGCTGGAAAAATAATGGCACCAAATCAGGGGAGGAAGGCTATTTAGACAAAGGTACCAAATGGACCATCTTAGAAAAGCGATCACAAACCACCCAAATGACCGACATCTTTTGAGAGACAGGGAGATCCGAAATAAAATCCATCGAAATATGCGTCCAGGGCCTCTTCGGGACCGGCAAGGGCAAAAGCAACCCACTGGCACGAGAACAGCAGGGCTTAGCCTGAGCACAAGTCCCACAGGACTGCACAAAAGAACGCACATCCCGTGACAAAGACGGCCACCAAAAGGATCTAGCCACCAAATCTCTGGTACCAAAGATTCCAGGATGCCCAGCCAACACTGAACAATGAATCTCAGAGATAACTCTACTAGTCCATCTATCAGGGACAAACAGTTTCTCCGCTGGGCAACGGTCAGGTCTATCAGCCTGAAATTTTTGCAGCACCCGCCGCAAATCAGGGGAGATGGCAGACAAAATTACCCCCTCTTTGAGAATACCCGCCGGCTCAGGAACACCCGGAGAGTCAGGCACAAAACCCCTTGACAGGGCATCAGCCTTCACATTCTTAGAGCCCGGAAGGTACGAAACCACAAAATCAAAACGGGAGAAAAATAACGACCATCGAGCCTGTCTCGGATTCAACCGTTTGGCAGACTCAAGATAAGTCAAATTCTTGTGATCTGTCAAGACCACCACTCGATGCTTGGCTCCTTCAAGCCAATGACGCCACTCCTTGAATGCCCACTTCATGGCCAACAACTCTCGATTACCAACATCATAATTACGCTCAGCAGGCGAAAACTTTCTAGAAAAGAAAGCACATGGCTTCATCACCGAGCCATCAGAACTTCTTTGCGACAAAACAGCCCCTGCTCCAATCTCAGAAGCATCAACCTCAACCTGAAACGGAAGCGAAACATCTGGCTGGCACAACACAGGGGCAGAAGAAAAACGACGCTTCAACTCCTGAAAAGCCTCTACAGCTGCAGAAGACCAATTGACCACATCAGCACCCTTCTTGGTCAAATCAGTCAACGGTTTAGCAACACTAGAAAAATTAGCGATGAAGCGCCGATAAAAATTATCAAAGCCCAGGAACTTTTGCAGGCTCTTCACAGATGTCGGCTGAGTCCAATCGTAAATATCCTGGACTTTAACAGGGTCCATCTCGATAGTAGAAGGGAAAAAATGAACCCCAAAAATGAAACCTACTGAACTCCAAAGAGACACTTTGACCCCTTCACAAGCAAGGAATTCGCACGAAGGACCTGGAACACCATTCTGACCTGCTTCACATGAGACTCCCAATCATCCGAAAAGACCAAAATATCATCCAAATACACAATCAGGAATTTATCCAGGTACTCTCGGAAGATGTCATGCATAAAGGACTGAAATACTGATGGAGCATTGGAAAGCCCGAATGGCATAACCAGGTACTCAAAATGGCCCTCGGGCGTATTAAATGCTGTTTTCCATTCATCGCCCCGTTTAATACGCACAAGATTATACGCCCCTCGAAGATCTATCTTGGTGAACCAACTAGCCCCCTTAATACGAGCAAACAAATCAGACAGCAACGGCAAACGATACTGAAATTTGACTGTAATTTTATTAAGAAGGCAGTAATCAATACAAGGTCTCAAAGAACCATCCTTCTTGGCCACAAAAAGAACTCTAATCCTAACGATGATGACGACGAGCGAATATGGCCTTTCTCCAAGGATTCCTTTATATAACTCCGCATAGCGGCGTGTTCTGGCACAGATAAATTGAACAATCGGCCCTTAGGAAACTTACTACCAGGAATCAAATTAATTGCACAATCGCAATCCCTATGAGGAGGTAGGGAACTGGTTTTGGGCTCATCAAATACATCCCGATAATCCGACAAAAGCTCTGGAACTTCAGAAGGAGTGGAAGATGAAATAGACAAAAATGGAACATCACCATGTACCCCCTGGCAACCCCAGCTGGACACAGACATAGATTTCCAGTCCAATACTGGATTATGAACCTGTAGCCATGGCAACCCCAAAACGACCACATCATGCAGATTATGCAACACCAGAAAGCGGATATCCTCTTGATGTGCAGGAGCTATGCACATGGTCAATTGGGTCCAGTACTGAGGCTTATTCTTGGCCAAAGGCGTAGCATCAATTCCTCTCAATGGAATAGGATACTGCAAGGGCTCCAAGAAAAAACCACAGCGCCTAGCATACACCAAGTCCATCAAATTCAGGGCAGTGCCTGAATCCACAAATGCCATAAAAGAATAGGATGACAAAGAGCAAATCAGAGTAACGGACAATAGAAATTTAGACTGTACCGTACCAATGGTGGCAGACCTAGCGAACCGCTTAGTGCGCTTAGGACAATCGGAGATAACATGAGTGGAATCACCACAGTAAAAACACAGCCCATTCCGACGTCTGTGTTCTTGCCGTTCAGCTCTGGTCAAAGTCCTATCACATTGGATAGGCTCAGGCCCATGCTCAGATAGTACCGCCAAATGGTGCACAGCTTTACGCTCACGCAAGCGTCGATCGATCTGAATGGCCAAAGACATAGACTCATTCAGACCAGCAGGCATGGGAAATTCCACCATGACATCCTTAAGGGCTTCAGAGAGACCCTTTCTGAAGATTGCTGCCAGGGCACATTCATTCCACTGAATGAGCACAGACCACTTTCTAAACTTCTGACAATATATCTCCGCTTCATCCTGACCCTGACACAGAGCCAGCAAGATTTTCTCTGCCTGATCCACTGAATTAGGTTCGTCATAAAGCAATCCAAGCGCCAGGAAAAACGCATCAACATCACGCAATGCCGGATCTCCTGGCGCAAGGTAAAATGCCCAGTCTTGAGGGTCACCACGTAACAAAGAAATAATGATCTTTACTTGTTGAACAGGGTCACCTGAGGAGCGAGGTTTCAAGGCAAGAAACAATTTACAATTATTTTTGAAATTCAAGAACTTAGATCTATCACCAAAAAACAAATCAGGAATTGGAATCCTAGGCTCTGACAAAGAAAATACAAGCAGGAACTTAGCTTCTGCTGGGAAGACAGGTCACAAGAACGATCCAGGAGTGAACAAGACCAATACTGGAACATTGACAGGTGGCATGGAGCAAAGATCTAAGTGGAGTTAAATAGAGCAGCCAGCTAACGAATTAACCTCGTCACCTGTGGAAGGAAACTCAGAAACACCCACCAGAGGATGTCCATGGACAGAACCAGCCGAAGTACCATTCATGACCACAGGAGGGAGCCCGACAACAGAATTCACAACAGACGACCCTGGAGATGACAACATGGAAGACCGAGAAGCAGAAGAACAAGAGGCTGCAGAACAAAGAGCAGAAGAACATTAAGCATAACACTTAATATCAGAGCAAAAGGTATTATCTAAATTATATGCAGAAGAAGACTAAGCAGTGTATGGGGGTGAGTCCGTTCCTCCTCGTGGTGCCCCTGGATAAAGCCTGATGCTGCAGGCCAAACTGAACGCCGACAAATGTAACTTTTGTGACAGGCAGAACGGAAGGTGTAATCTTCAAACTTTTATAGATAACAACTACGGGAATATGAGAACAACTATGAGAATATGATGAAGAAGTAGAATAGGAAGAATAATAATAGTTGAAGAAAATGATTATGAAGAATGTAATAAAAAAATGTAGAAGATGAAGAAGAAGATGAATAAGGTGAAGAAGAAGTTGATGTCAAAGATGATGATGATGATGATGAAGATGAAAGTGTGGGAAAAGTAAAAAAAAGAAAGGGAAGGGTGTGGAATAGTGAAACATCAATATCTGACAAAATAAAAAAAAACTTTACATAGTCAATATCTTTGTACCTCCGAACATCTTTAAAAAAAATTAAAATTCCTGCTATTCTATTTGATTGGGCTAAACCTCTATGCCTTTAATGTCTCCGCCACCTCCCCAAATACATCCTGCATTATTCTTAGTTGTTTTCCTTCATGTAGAATGAACCTACAAGGAAAGAAAGGGTTTATTTTAATTCCGATATTTTGGTCCCATTGACTTGTATTGGGATCGGATATCGGTATCGGCGATATCCGATATTTTTTGAATATCGGCCGATCCAATCCGATACCGATACTTTCCGATATCGGAAGGTATCGCTCAACACTAGTCAGGACAAAGCGCAGCAGCTCGAGGATTAAATCACACATGGGGCCGCCCAAGTCGGAGGTCCCCAAGAAGAGGCGCACTGCAGCTAGACCGTGTTCATGATCAATGCACGTGTATAATGTTTGCACATCGGCGGTGACCAAGAGGATGCCAGGATCCACAAGGACGCCGTCAACCCGTGTAAGGACGTCTGTCGTCTCCTTGACGTATGATGGTAATACCTCTACCAGAGGTTTTAGGTAGAAATCAATGAATTTGCAAATTGGGTCACATAAACCCTGAATGCCTGACATGATCGGACGCCCCGGTTGGTTGACGGGGTCCTTGTGGATCTTTGAAAGCAAGTAGAATGTTGGTGTCCTTGGGGACCTCACCGTCAAACCCTCCAGAATTTTCCTATCTATAATCCCTTCATCAAAGGCCCTGCCCAGTATCTAATATGTTGCCTGGTTTTGCTATTATCATCTAACACTGTATAATCCACAGCTCTCTGACCAGTGGTAATAATCTTACCATCGATCAGAGCCTGTGTTTGCCTCGCTGTCATATAGATGAATGGAGTCCAAGTTCAGGTTTGGATACCATTCGGGTACCCGAACCAAACATTTCTTAGATGTTTTGCCAAACTGGACAGACCTGTGGGTTTACCCATAACTAGTGACAACCCAACATGCTCCAAGGATGTCATCAGCCAGAATAATTTATTTCCAGTTCACGCAGCAGGATACTACCTTTGTATTTGTGGCACCCCTAGGGGTATTTGCCACAAAAATAGTTACTGACAGTAAGTACAAATACTAAAATAGCAAGACTGCACTACCACCTCCGGCCAGAAGGGGGAGCTCCAGAGACTCCCCTTGATCCATTCTGGTCTGAGAGAAGAAATGGCAGTTGGGCTAAGGAGCTGAAAGTGAGAGGTCATACAGTTGAATCTCTAACAGCCCTGTGACTGTTACCAGGCCTAAATCACCGGCCTGAGGAGAAGAGGGATAGAGAAAAAGGACATTGTGAGAACCGGGTAGCATTAATCACTACCCAGAACAGGCGCAAAGACGGATACCGGATCCGTGGCTGTATTCATTATATATAATACAGCAACCGGAAAAACGTGAGGTGATATCAGCTTCACTAGGGTCGGATGCAGCAACAGACACAGAGTTCAGCGGTACTCCCAGAGGGGGTAAACCGATAAAAGGACTCGGGTTGCCCGTCGAACCAGGACCCGGAGGGGACAGATTGGGCCGGCAGCCAGTTCACATACAGCAGCAGGGCCACACAGAAATTGCGCACAATAAGAGGCGAAGACCCCGGCAGGGTCAAAGTCCCTTTTTGGAAGTGCATTTGAACAGCAAGGTTGATTGCTGTTGAGGGGAACTAGAAAAAAAAAATCTATAAATCTTCAGCAGAGCGAGTGTGAGCGAGCTGAGTGTGTCCTGAGCGTAAGTGTGGACGGCGGTAAGTGTGACTTGTGATTCAGTGAAGAGGTATTTGGAAAGCCTTTAACAAATACCTGTGTGAATTGGTGTGAGTTGCTGAATTGGGGGTAGGTATATTCATAAGGGTTAACTTAGGGTGGGGGCTCATAGTTAAGGGTTTATAAGGGGCAGCTGTTTGGGGCTCAAGTCCTTTTTGGAAGTGCATTTGAACAGCAAGGTTGATTGCTGTTGAGGGGAACTAGAAAAAAAAAAAATCTATAAATCTTCAGCAGAGCGAGTGTGAGCGAGCTGAGTGTGAGCTGAGCGCAAGTGTGGAGGGCGGTAAGTGTGACTTGTGATTCAGTGACTTTGGATTCAGGGAGTTTCCAGGGGAGGAATTGCTGTCTGATTTTTATTAATACTTTGTATTTATTTATTTTTTTTTTTTTAATTGAACTGTTCTGTCTGGTGCAATCCCCATTAGGAAATGTGCTCCACGATTGTTAATGCCATCCAGTGCACATCTTGCCACATGTATGCAGTCCTTGAGCAGCCGATCGAGGGTGCATACTGCTGTGCGAGATGTGAGCACGTTGTGCATTTGGAAACCCAGATTCTGACTCTAAATGTGCAGCTGGCAACACTGAGATCCATAGACAATATGGAGAGGAGTCTTCTGCTCACGGAGCAGACGCTCAATGGGACAGATGAGGGGGGTGATGGTGGGATGGAGCTGCAGGACAATGAAGTAGCAAGCTGGGTGACAGTTAGGAAGCGGGGTAGAGGGAAGAGTGCCAGGGAGGCTAGTCCTGATCTGGAACACCCCAATAAGTTTGCTAAGTTGGCAGATGAGGGGGGTGCCAGTACAGGGGTAGCACTGCTGCAGCCAGGCATGTCCTCTGAAAGCCGGAGGAGTGACTGCTCCAGTAAGGAGGGAAATAGGAGAGCAGGGCAGGCCAGACAGGTGCTGGTAGTGGGGGACTCAATTATTAGGGGAACAGATAGGGCAATCTGTCACAAAGACAGGGATCGTCGAACGGTGTGCTGCCTACCTGGCGCTCGAGTCCGACACATCGCTGATCGGGTGGACAGATTATTGGGAGGGGCTGGTGAGGACCCAGCGGTCATGGTGCACATTGGCACTAATGACAAAGTTAGAGGTAGGTGGAAGGTCCTTAAAGATGATTTCAGGGAATTAGGCTGCAAGCTGAAAGCAAGGACCTCCAACGTGGTATTTTCCGAAATACTGCCGGTACCACGTGCCACGCCAGAGAGGCAACGGGAGATTAGGGAGGTTAATAAGTGGCTCAAGAATTGGTGTAGGAAAGAGGGGTTTGGGTTCCTGCAGAACTGGGCCGACTTCTCAGTTGGCTACAGGCTCTACGCTAGGGACGGGCTGCACCTCAATGGGGAGGGTGCAGCTGTGCTGGGGGAGAGAATGGCTAGAAGGTTGGAGGAGTGTTTAAACTAGGAATTGGGGGGGAGGGTATTCATTTTATAGGAGGGGAAGATAGTGCAGACAGAGACCTGGGCACAAATAAGGAAGTTGGGGGTGGCGGTGGCATGGGGGTTGGGGTCAGAACAGTTAATAATTTAAGAAATAGAAGTACAGAGAGGAACATAAAGTGCATGTATACTAATGCCAGAAGCCTCGCCAACAAAATGGACGAATTAGAACTAATGTTGTTGGAGCATAATTATGACATGGTGGGGATATCTGAAACGTGGCTGGATGAGAGCCATGACTGGGCTGTTAACTTGCAGGGCTACAGCCTGTTCAGAAATGACCGTACAGATAAGCGAGGGGGAGGGGTGTGTCTATAAGTAAAATCATCCTTAAAACCCATCCTGCGCGATAATATAGGTGAATTTAATGAAAATGTAGAATCCCTGTGGGTGGAGATAAGGGGAGGGGGAAAAAATAATAAATTACTGATAGGGGTTTGTTATAAATCTCCAAAAATAATGGAAGCAATGGAGAATATCCTCGTAAAGCAAATAGATGAAGCTGCGACTCAAGGAGAAGTCATTATTATGGGGGACTTCAACTACCCTGAAATAGATTGGGGAATAGAAACCTGCAGTTCCAGCAAAGGTAATCAGTTTTTGACAATTATGAGAGACAATTACCTTTCACAACTGGTTCAGGACCCAACAAGAAGGGGGGCACTGCTAGACCTAATATTAACCAACAGGCCAGACCGCATATCAAATATAAGGGTTGGGGGTCACTTGGGAAATAGCGATCACAAAATAATAAGTTTTCAAGTATCCTTTAAAAAGATGTGTAGTAGAGGGGTTACAAGGACACTAAACTTCAGGAGGGCAAATTTCCAACGGATGAGAGAGGATCTTGGTGCAATTAACTGGGACGATATCCTGAGACACAAAAATACACAAAGAAAATGGGAGACGTTTATTAGCATCCTGGATAGGACCTGTGCACAGTATATACCGTATGGGAATAAACATACTAGAAATAGGAGGAAACCAATATGGCTAAATAGAGCTGTAAGGGGCGCAATAAGTGACAAAAAGAAAGCATTTAGAGAATTAAAGGAAGTAGGTAGTGAGGAGGCATTAAATAAATACAGAAAATTAAATAAATTCTGTAAAAAGCAAATCAAGGCAGCAAAGATTGAGACAGAGAGACTCATTGCCAGAGAGAGTAAAAATAATCCTAAAATATTCTTTAACTACATAAATAGTAAGAAACTAAAAAATGATAGTGTTGGCCCCCTTAAAAATAGTCTGGGTGAGATGGTGGATGAGGATGAGGAAAAAGCCAATATGCTAAATGACTTTTTTTCATCAGTATTTACACAAGAAAATCCCATGGCAGACAAAATGTCTAGTGATAAAAATTCCCAATTAAATGTCACCTGCTTAACCCAGCAGGAAGTGCGGCGGCGTCTAAAAATCACTAAAATTGACAAATCTCCGGGCCCGGATGGGATACACCCTCGAGTACTGCAGGAATTAAGTACAGTCATTGATAGACCATTATTTTTAATCTTTAAAGACTCCATAATAACAGGGTCTGTGCCACAGGACTGGCGTATAGCAAATGTGGTGCCAATATTCAAAAAGGGGACAAAAACTGAACTCGGAAATTATAGGCCAGTAAGCTTAACCTCTACTGTGGGTAAAATACTGGAGGGCATTCTAAGGGATGCTATACTGGAGTATCTGAAGAGGAATAACCTCATGACCCAGTATCAGCACGGGTTTACTAGGGACCGTTCATGTCAGACTAATTTGATCAGTTTCTATGAAGAGGTAAGTTCCAGATTGGACCAAGGGAACCCAGTGGATGTAGTGTATATGGACTTTTCAAAAGCTTTTGATACGGTGCCACACAAAAGGTTGATACATAAAATGAGAATAATGGGGATAGGGGAAAATATGTGCAAGTGGGTTGAGAGCTGGCTCAGGGATAGGAAACAAAGGGTGGTTATTAATGGAGCACACTCGGACTGGGTAGCGGTTAGCAGTGGGGTACCACAGGGGTCAGTATTGGGCCCTCTTCTTTTTAACATATTTATTAATGACCTTGTAGGGGGCATTCAGAGTAGAATTTCAATATTTGCAGATGACACTAAACTCTGCAGGGTAATCAATACAGAGGAGGACAATTTTATATTACAGGATGATTTATGTAAACTAGAAGCTTGGGCTGATAAATGGCAAATGAGCTTTAATGGGGATAAATGTAAGGTCATGCACTTGGGTAGAAGTAATAAGATGTATAATTATGTGCTTAATTCTAAAACTCTGGGCAAAACCGTCAATGAAAAAGACCTGGGTGTATGGGTGGATGACAAACTTAAATTCAGTGGCCAGTGTCAGGCAGCTGCTACAAAGGCAAATAAAATAATGGGATGCATTAAAAGAGGCATAGATGCTCATGAGGAGAACATAATTTTACCTCTATACAAGTCACTAGTTCGACCACACTTAGAATACTGTGCACAGTTCTGGTCTCCGGTGTTTAAGAAAGACATAGCTGAACTGGAGCGGGTGCAGAGAAGAGCGACCAAGGTTATTAGAGGACTGGGGGGTCTGCAATACCAAGATAGGTTATTACACTTGGGGCTATTTAGTTTGGAAAAACGAAGACTAAGGGGTGATCTTATTTTAATGTATAAATATATGAGGGGACAGTACAAAGACCTTTCTGATGATCTTTTTAATCATAGACCTGAAACAGGGACAAGGGGGCATCCTCTGCGGTTGGAGGAAAAAAGGTTTAAGCATAATAACAGACGCGGATTTTTTACTGTAAGAGCAGTGAGACTATGGAACTCTCTGCCGTATGATGTTGTAATGAGTGATTCATTACTTAAATTTAAGAGGGGACTGGATACCTTTCTGGAAAAGTATAATGTTACAGGGTATATACACTAGATTCCTTGATAGGGCGTTGATCCAGGGAACTAGTCTGATTGCCGTATGTGGAGTCGGGAAGGAATTTTTTTCCCCAATGTGGAGCTTACTCTTTGCACATGGGGTTTTTTTGCCTTCCTCTGGATCAACATGTTAGGTTAGGCTATGGGTTGAACTAGATGGACATATAGTCTTCCTTCAACCTTAATAACTATGTAACTATGTAAAGTAACTCAGAGTTCCCATACAGACTCCGGTGACAGGACTGGTTGTAAATCCTTTTATGTTAAAGTAAACTGGTTAAACGTTTCAGTGCCTCAGTCTTTCATTTGGACAATAGCCATCTATCCAGGATCGAGATCGTCACCGCTGGGAGAACCTGCTGCTGATCAAGTAAGTGCCTGTCCCCTCATGATACCCCTTACACTGTGCATTGCCTGAGGCCACAGCACCGGGTCAAGCCACCCGTGACATCCCCCTCAAGAGACAGACTCCATTGGTCCGGTGCTGGGTATCCCGGTCTCCTGGGCGTCACAATTGGCGTCACGAACAGGATCTAGCCAGCCCGTATACCGGGTATTGTGTGCCGTGATTGGAGCCCAAAACTGTGAAAACTGGGATGAAAAATCTTGAAAATTGACTTTATTAAAGAAAAATCCATTCCCCATTGAAAACTATTGAAAGTGACTTTTCCCCATTGGTTATAATGGAGTAAAGATGGCCGCCATCCCCTGAGGTAATCACTTCATAACCGTTAGGCACGAGACTGTTAATTGAGCTACGCCATCACCTGAGCCCCAGTCTAACTGAAAAACTTCAGAATCCGCCATTACAGAGCGCGGTGGGTGGGAGCAGCAGGGGGCGTGTCATTGTGGGCGGCACCAAGCTGAGCGCTCTGACATCAGAGCAAGGGGAAAATCGATCCTGCTGCACAGCGGAACGAATCTACACTATCCCGACGGAAGCGGAGGATCGGAAGGGTCCGGATTAACTAAGGGGGCACAGTATGTCGCAGCACGGAGACGCCGCAGCACTCGGCAACGCTAATGCAGCTGAAAGACAGAGTGTCAATAGAGAGTCCGGCAGCGCAGCGGTGCAAGGAGTGGCACCCATCATGCCGGTGCTGATGCCATATACCCCGGGTGGCCCATGGCTTCCAATGTATGAAGGTGAGCCTAATACCCTTGACGATTTCAGAGAAAAGATGCTGGCCCATTTTGACATGTTCCCTGTGGGTGAAGTTCAGCGTGTTAGTCTCCTGATGATGCAGTTAAGTGGCCATGCTAAGCGAGAAGTCACAGCATGGGCAGCTGATCTAAAAGGCACTGTTGAACGCATATTTGCTGGATTAAAAGCTACATTTGAAACCACGGCCAGCAGCAAAGCTAAAATACGATTCTTTAGTTGCAAACAAAAAGCTAATGAGGGCGTGAGAGACTTTGCCTTAAACCTGCAGGAAGCCCTTAAATCACTTACACTGGCTGAACCCATTTTTAACACCGGAGCGGATAAACTGCTAAGAGATCAATTTATTGAGGGACTCTACACCCCTTCTCACCGGGGGTATGTGAGCATGCTTGTTTTTAAGAACCCTGAATTGACATTTGCCCAATTAAAGGAGAGCGCTATACGTCTCCAGCTGGCAGAGGCACCTCGGGATCAGGATCCTGCGCAACCCATGGCAGAGGCACCTCAATAACAGGGAGTGCCAGTGACATCAGCTATGTCTGGGGCCATTGCTAAGCCCCTGGGGCCCAGTACTAATGAGGCTCTTCAACAAAAGGTTGACTCATTAGCTGATGTTGTTGCTTCAATGGCTAAAACCATGCAGGAGATGAGAGGACACAAGATGGAGTTGGCAAACTGTAGAGAGGATGTTCCATGGATGAGACCCCGGAGATACCCGACATGGAGAGGACGACCCCGCGACCGCTACCAACCGGATGGACAGCCCATTTGCCGCCGTTGCCAGCAGCCGGGCCACTTTGCACGAGATTGTGATTTAAACGGGAATCCCCTGGGAATGCGGGCCGCTTCGCAGGAATGAACTTTCAAGGCCCAACACCCTGGCACGACAGGTACATCGGAGGACGACCCATTATCCCTATCGTGCTGGACGGAATTCCCCTCAACGCTTTGCTGGACACAGGTTCCCAGATTTCATCTATACCGTATATCCTTTATAAGAGGTACTGGGCTGATGCAGATATTGATAAAGGGCCCTCTGATGTTGAACTAGATATATGGGCCAGTAATGGTAAGTTGGTACCGAAACTAGGATTCAGGGAGATGACCATAAAGATTGGTAAAGTAGAACTGAAGAAACAGGGTATAATTGTTGTTGATGTTGACCGGCGGAACTGTGAACCAACTGTATTGATAGGAATGAATGTGTTAGAGAACTGCTTTTCCGAAGTCATTTCTGTCTTACAGCAAATTGCTGAAACTGCCCAATCCTGCCAGCAGAGAGTTCTCCGGAGGGAAATAAAAGTATTGATGTTAAGGCAACAGGTAGAAGTTGCAGGTGGAGAAATCGGCAGTGTGAGGGTAAGTGATCCAACGTCTATTGTAATCCCACCAAAAACAGAAATGCTGGTATGGTGTAGAGCAGCCATTGGTACTAAGGGACGAGATTATCAAGCCTTAATAGAACCAGTGTACACCGACAGCAGGCCCACTATACTCACAGCACGAGGGATAGTCGAGGTACACCGGGGACGAGTGCCGGTACGACTTTTGAACTGTGGAGAGGAAGAGGTCACTTTGCCAAGGTATGCTACAATGGCAAAGCTATATACTGTTGACAACAATGCCATCACAACCATTGAGCCCTTAGAACCAACCTGTCAGGTGGAAGGCAATGGCTCAGATGGAGAAATGGAGGATTGGTGCCAACAGCTACACGTGGGCATAAATTCAACACCTACCCATCAAAAACAAGGGGTGTATAGGCTAGTGACGGAATATGAACAAGTCTTCAGTAAACACCCATTGGACTTCGGACGGATAGAAGGGGTAGAACACACAATCCCCACAGGTGACCATCCCCCAATAAAAGAAAGATATAGACCCATACCGCCCGCTCACTATCAATGTGCAAAAGATATGCTGAGGGAAATGAAACAGGCCGGGGTAATAAGAGACAGCTGTAGCCCCTGGGCGGCCCCTCTAGTGATTGTCAAAAAAAAGGACGGAACCATGAGAATGTGCGTAGACTACCGGAAGATTAATAACATCACCCATAAAGACGCCTACCCCTTGCCTAGGATAGAAGAGTCCTTAACTGCTTTGAAATCTGCTAATTATTTTTCCACCTTAGACTTAACAAGCGGGTATTGGCAAGTCCCTGTGGCTGAGAGAGATAAGGAAAAGACGGCATTCACCACACCAATGGGTCTATGTGAATTTAATCGCATGCCGTTCGGACTCTGCAACGCATCCGGTACCTTCCAGCGGCTGATGGAATGCTGCCTCGGACACAAGAACTTCGAGACCGTCCTCCTGTACCTAGATGATGTGATCGTCTACTCAAAGACTTACGAACAACACTTAGTAGACCTGGCAGAAGTATTCGAAGCCTTATCCAGGTATGGCATGAAAGTCAAGCCATCCAAATGTCACCTTCTCAAGCCAAAGGTACAGTACCTGGGACACATCGTGAGTTCGGAGGGAGTAGCACCAGATCCCGAGAAAATAAGCGCCATAAGGGATTGGCCAAGACCTACCAGCGCAAAAGAAGTGAGACAATTCCTGGGATTGGTGGGTTACTATCGCAGATTTATAAAAGGATTTACCAAGTTGGCAGCACCCTTGCAAGACACCTTGGTAGGGCAGACGAAGAAACCTTCAAACCGAAACCCTCCTTTTCAGTGGAACGACGAAAGGGAAGACTCCTTTGAACAACTAAAGAAGGCACTAACCGGAGAAGAGGTTCTGGCATACCCAGATTACCATAAACCTTTCATCCTCTACACCGATGCCAGTAATGTGGGACTAGGAGCGGTGCTGTCACAAAAGCAAGAAGGTCGGGAGAAAGTCATCGCCTTTGCAAGTAGAAAGCTCCGGCCTACTGAAAGAAATTCAGAAAATTACAGCTCCTTCAAATTGGAACTACTGGCAGTAGTTTGGGCTGTGACGGAGCGTTTCAAACACTATCTGGCCGCTGCAGAATTTATTGTCTATACTGACAACAATCCGTTGACCCACCTGGACACAGCCAAATTAGGTGCGTTAGAACAGCGATGGATAGCCCGGTTATCTAATTACAACTTCATAATCAAGTATCGAGCAGGTCGCAAGAATGGAAATGCCGATGCCCTATCCCGGATGCCACACTTGAGAGATGTAGAAGAGGAAACGGGGGAGCTTGAAGAAATTGAACTACCAGCCTTCCATCGTCCCAAGGCAAAACATCATCAGTCAAGTACCTATCAGAAACAACAAGAGGTGAATTTTAATCCGTTAGCACACCATAGATGGGCTGACACCCAAGACAGCAATCCGGCTGTGAAGTTGGTGAAGGAACTGTTGACTGAGCAAAGTGCATATCCCTATGAGGATGCCCCAGAAGAGACGCATCAACTCTGGAAAGAGAGAGGCAAAATGTTCCTGTATCAAGGGAAGCTCTGTAGAAGATACACCAATCCGAAAACACATGAATTGGTTTGGCAGATTATTGTGCCTAAACAAGATGTGAAGATGGTCCTCGAAGCTTACCATAATGGTGCTGGTCACTTCGGTTGGAAAAAGTTAGAAGTACTTCTAAGAGAAAGATTTTATTGGGTCGGGATGAGAAAATCAATCGAACAGTGGTGCAGAAATTGTGGCCCGTGCAACCTCAGAAGAAACGATCAAAAGAACCAAAGAGCACCACTGCAGCCCATAATCACCAAACAACCACTTGAACTTGTAGCCATGGACCACGTGAAGTTGACACCAAGCCGGTCCGGCTATGTCTATGCCTTGACCATCGTGGACCATTATTCACGTTTCTTGGTAGTAGTACCCGTAAAAGATCTGACAGCAAAAACAGCAGCCAAAGCGTTCCAAACGTACTTTTGTAGACCCCATGGATATCCGGAACAGGTTCTCACCGACCAAGGTACAGCCTTTGAATCAGAGATCTTCAGAGAATTCTGTAATATGTATGGTTGCAAAAAGATCCGGACGACGGCCTATCATCCACAAACAAACGGCTTATGCGAGAAGATGAACCATATTGTAATAGACCTACTAAAGACTTTACCTGAGACAGAAAGGAATCAATGGCCAGAGAAATTGCCTGACTTGGTGGATCTGTACATGTCCCGGTGAGCTCCACCAACTGCACCCCAGCTTACCTTATGCGTGCAAGACCCGGCCAATTACCAATCGATCTAGAAATGGGAATTCTGAAACCAGACACAGAAGTTCAAGACTCCAATTGGGATATCATACGGCAAAAGCAGTATCGCCAAGTGCAAGAGAGTGTGGAAAGAAGCCTTCAGCAAACTAGAGAAAGACAAGAGCGAACTTTCAACCAGAATGCTCTAGCGACCCCATTAAGACCGGGTGACCAAGTGCTCAAGAGAAATCGTCGAACCAATAAACTGGACAATCAGTGGGAAGCCGTACCCTACACAGTTTTACCAACAAGAGTGGATAATCCTAAAATGTGTCTCATTAGCAAAAACGGAGGCTTAACATCTGTACTAGTGTCAAGAGACAATCTTAAATTATGTCCGGAAGCATTGAAAGAGCCAGACGTTGTCCAGCCAGAACCAGAAGTTATTCAACCCATACAGGTTCAACCAGTAAAGGAAAAAGAAGAGGAAGTGTATCACACCTGTATAGGAGACTTTCCCAAAACCCTACTAACATACCATGGTGCAGTAGTGGTTCCCATGGTGGCCTTTTACCCAACACCGAACCCAATACCAGAAGTCCCAAGACAGGAAGAGGCTGACCCCGTACTACAGGAGGTTCCAGGCCAGGAAGAACAGATTCCTGGTCAGAGTAATCCCATTCACGGTGGACTTGCCAACTCCATAGTCGTGGAATTATCTTTAGCAGAGCGGGCAGATACTACATCCGCAGTAGACAGTAGTACACCACATGAAGAGACACCGCTATTACGTAGATCACAGCGTAGTACCCAGGGTCAATTACCGGCCAGGTATGCAGATTACCAACTATAAAGCTCATAATGTGAATTGTATATATGTTATGCCGTATATAGTTAAACAGAAAATGTAGTATAGTCATTGTTATCAGTCTGCAACGTTTAAGCCCAGTGCCTACAGAGACTTGTCTGTATGAACTTATTGCATATTCTTGAACTTTTTATCAGCCCGGAGGCACTAAATTAAAGCTCCGGAAAGACTGCTTTTTGAACTTTGCTTTTTGCTCTTTTTGAACTTTCTTTAGACTTTATATTGATAACTCCGCTGGAAAAATGGAACTAAATTCCTGGACACTAAGTACAGTGCCTTTCCTAATACCTTCAAGGATAGAACTGTATTAATGGACGCTATTTGAAGTGACTTTTTTTACAGAACTCTATTTTTGTTTCCTTGAGTGGTTTTTGTAACTTTTCATTTTTAAGACTCTGTACATATTAATTGTTATTTCAAAATGTTATTGTCCCACAGTCCCGGAGTACTGTTCTTAACTAAGGGGGAATGTGGCACCCCTAGGGGTATTTGCCACAAAAATAGTTACTGACAGTAAGTACAAATACTAAAATAGCAAGACTGCACTACCACCTCCGGCCAGAAGGGGGAGCTCCAGAGACTCCCCTTGATCCATTCTGGTCTGAGAGAAGAAATGGCAGTTGGGCTAAGGAGCTGAAAGTGAGAGGTCATACAGTTGAATCTCTAACAGCCCTGTGACTGTTACCAGGCCTAAATCACCGGCCTGAGGAGAAGAGGGATAGAGAAAAAGGACATTGTGAGAACCGGGTAGCATTAATCACTACCCAGAACAGGCGCAAAGACGGATACCGGATCCGTGGCTGTATTCATTATATATAATACAGCAACCGGAAAAACGTGAGGTGATATCAGCTTCACTAGGGCCGGACGCAGCAACAGACACAGAGTTCAGCGGTACTCCCAGAGGGGGTAAACCGATAAAAGGACTCATGTTGCCCGTCGAACCAGGACCCGGAGGGGACAGATTGGGCCGGCAGCCAGTTCACATACAGCAGCAGGGCCACACAGAAATTGCGCACAATAAGAGGCGAAGACCCCGGCAGGGTCAAAGTAACTCAGAGTTCCCATACAGACTCCGGTGACAGGACTGGTTGTAAATCCTTTTATGTTAAAGTAAACTGGTTAAACGTTTCAGTGCCTCAGTCTTTCATTTGGACAATAGCCATCTATCCAGGATCGAGATCGTCACCGCTGGGAGAACCTGCTGCTGATCAAGTAAGTGCCTGTCCCCTCATGATACCCCTTACACTGTGCATTGCCTGAGGCCACAGCACCGGGTCAAGCCACCCGTGACATCCCCCTCAAGAGACAGACTCCATTGGTCCGGTGCTGGGTATCCCGGTCTCCTGGGCGTCACATATTCAAGTATGCTGTGTTTTATTTTGCTGCTACAAATCTGCTGTACTATTCCATTTCTACTACATCAATCATTAATGGGCAAGCTCTGCAATATGTCATCACTACTACAGGTCTGCTACGTTAGTCATCTACGTTCCAGCTTTGCTACAAAAGTCAATGCTGTTCCAGCGATGCCATATCAGTCATCAGTTCCACATTTAATAAATCAGACTTCACTGCATCACTTCGGTATCACCTTTACAACCCATTACATGTTCAAAACCAGTTCACCAAATCTCAGTTGAACACTCACCTGTTAATGTTGCCGAAAAACTGCTCATCCAAAACAGGGTCTTTAAAGAACCTACTTCATCAGGTGAGACATAAATCATATGCAACTCTTTAACTATACAGATGTTTCTGTTTGTCAATGACATTCTATAAAACAAGACATATTTGGTGTAAGATGGTATTTGGTTTTTAACGGCATTGTTCCATATTGTTAAGAATGTGATTTCCCAATATATAGAGTACTGGCCAAATATTTGCCAAAAGTTCACCTTTTTGTCATATGTTTGACTATTCATGTCTATGGGCACATTTTTTTTTCTACCATATACTACAAATGTTCGCTAAAGACATGATGTGATTTTAGTCTTATTTAGAAAATAAACTTTTCTAATAATAAATATTGAGATCATCTAACCCACAAATGAAATTCAGTAGAATGAAATGAGTTTAAAATGTGCTAATACAATGCAGACTAAAACAAGCTTTAAGCCTCCTTAGCTGCCATTAGCATTTTCATTTTACCTACTTTTGTTACTGAGTTCTCAGATTTACTAAATGTAACTTTGCCAAACTTCATAGTCTGCCATTATATAGCCAGTGTTTGTTTAGGATGATTAGGTTCAAACAGTAAAGTGTAAAGGTCGTTTCTTCATCTCAAGGTCAAAAGAAAGTGATATACCTGTCTGAATATCAGATGATAAAATATTGATACACTTGCCTTTTAATCAGTTGTAAATTCTTATAGCAGAACACCAAACGTGTGCCCGGAATTATAACACTGTTCCGACATCTCATTTATATTGAAAATGGTAAATAGCTTTCTATTCTTCTGGGTGTTTATAAAATGTATCTGCCCTGGTTAAATAAACTTTGATTCATGAATTGAAATTGAATTGAAATAAATGCAACATTTCCTTTAGTTATTAATTAATTATTTCACATTTTAGCAAGAGGCCAAAAAGGGTACAAATATAGAAGATTTTATTATTGTTAAATGTGAATCACTTCAGCTAGAGATTATACTATGTGATACTATTGGAATACCAATGAAGAGTTTTAGCTTGGAAATATACCTACGATATTCCTTTTAAACACTGAAACAAGAATGAAGGAGGAATAGATTTAGGCTTTAGCTTTCATTTGCATGCTAAAAATGAAATGCATTAAGTGGTAATAGCATTGCAGTTGGCTAAGTTTCCTGAGAAAGTCAGCATATTGTATTGGCAGCAGCTACACTGTAGACATATTGCAGAATAGGCTGCCCACACAAATTCAATTAACATAGAAGGATCATGTCAGAATCACAGGATTCATTAATAATCTATTGTTTATAGGCCTAATAGCTGTTCTATAAAGATGATTGGGCATGTTGAGTTTGAATATGCTCCATCCTTTCTTGTGCCTGAATATTAGCCTATGTTTGAAGAGCCTGACAGTATCTTGCCTTCCTACTGAAAAAAATATACATGCTCAGCCAAGAGATTGATGGGGAGAGATCTAAGTCAATAAGTATTTGGCCAAAATGTATAGTATATACAGAACATAAATGGATTGTCTAATTTAGGAGACCCATTTTCATTTTGAGTTAGAAGAGTCCCATGCTAAGAATCCTTGTATCTAGGCCAGAGTGGAGAGCAGTCACAAATAAAGTGTCAAGGTTTTAAACCTTAGATAAGGATCAAATTTACATAAGCACCCTTAAGGTACTGTAACACTCAGCGACGCTGCAGCGATATAGACAACGAGCCGACCTAAACTAGATCGCTGGATCGTCGCTGTTTAGGTCGCTGTAGAGACGTCAAACACAGCAACTCCAGAACGATGCAGGAGCGATCCTGTGACGTAACGGCAACTCACTTCTCGTTCTCGCTGGTTGTTAGCTCCATGTCAAACAGCCGGAGTGTACCGATCCGACACATATCTAGGGGCCCTATGCTCGTTGCTGGCGTCGTTGCTTTTGCTGTCAAACATGACGATACACGCTGACCTGGCGATGAAATAAAGTTCTGGACTTCTAGCTCCGACCAGCGAAGGCACAGCGGGATCCAGATCGCTGCTGCGTGTCAAACACAATGAGATCACTATCCAGGATGCTGCAACATCACGGATTGTTGTCATTCTCTTTGCAAAGTTGCTGAGTGTGACGGTACCTTTAGGTTGTATCCATGACGTTGTTGTCAAATGATTGGGCATGCTGACAGAGGATGGTCATCTAGCCAAGGCAAAAGCAAAAAGGATAAATACTAGACAGAATCAGAAATTGGGGAAAAGGTCAGGAGATGCAGAAGGTCACAATCAGGATGATGGAGTCAAAGTCAAAATGGAGGATTATTTCTGTCCACAGTCAGAAATGGATATAAAAAGCTACGCTAGGCAGCTGAGTATAAGCCAACAGACCAGGGACAGAATACACTGCTAACTGGCAACTGTAAAGTGCTAGAAATTTTAAGGGAACCTGTCAGCATTGTGCACAGTAACCTACAGACAGTGTCAGGTCGGTGTCATTATAAGAATTAAAATGATACCTTGGTTGATTAAATCCGTCTTGTGGTTGTTGTTCAATCTTTATTTTCAGTTTTGAGTTAATGATCTGCTCATGCTCCGGGGCGCCCTGTGGGGGATCTTCATGTGGTGCTCTGCTTACATATTCATCTATATAGCTTCTGACAGGTCACTGACCCCTCACTGACCTGCCCCATCGTTTACATAATGAATATTATGCATATCTTAGGGTAAAAAAACTAATATAGCATCCTGAGAAAATATACTTCCTTTTAAATTAACATATTCCGAATTTCCATAAAAACAACCATCTTGAGCATTATTTCTCTCCTACATTGGTTTTATGTGAGGAGGTTTCCATACTGAATCTGGGCATGCTGATGGTTTTATTCATGTCTGGGCTGATAGACAACTAAACACATTGTGTAGGGCTAGACAATTGCTAATTGCACACCCAAAAAATATATTACATTTTTTACTCACTGACCATTTTACAGATGCAATTTGGCTATAAAAATACAAACAAATTGCAAGGTTTAAAGCAAGTCATCATCACGCATAGCTCAAATTGCAGTATTTCAGAGCAAAGTCATTATAGACTGCAATCCAGCAACACAACCAAAAGTTCAAACAACACAGAAAAATTGACACTTATTAGCAGAGATGTCATAATGCAGCCCTGGTATCTTCCCGAGTACAAATAAATTGACTGACTCCCTAATGAAAAAAAGACACTTTAAAAAAAAACTCTCAACTCTACTCTTTTTTATTAAATACGTGTATATGTGTTAGGAGTTGAGCTCCCGCCGCTGCACAGGGGGAATCTCGACCCATGTCTGCTGCGGTCTCCCATTCTGCATCGGCCGCAGTGGAGCCTGCTCAGCGGAGACGTCGGTCCCAGCATCTCACTGAATCTGATACTGTGCAAAGGGTTACTGCTGCCTCTCCAGGCTCTACTATTGTACCCTGCACTGGTCTGCGGCGAGCAGGCTTTTCTGGGACCAAGTCCTGCTTTGCACACACTGATCATGGCCAGGGTAAGATCTCTCAGTGCAGATCAAGGGTCACATGCTCAGGTACTGCTGCAACTTCCATTGGTCCTCCAGGAAGGTCATGTACCTGATCAAGTTCTGTGGCAGCCTTTCATTGGTCCTTCTAGGAAGGTCCTGTAGGTGCTACAGCTATAAAAGGTTCTCATGACCGCACGGCCATGCGCTAGTATCAAATATGTATGAGCTCAGCGCCAGTGTGGTCGTGTGTGTGGTCAGGGACCTGGCTGAAATAAGCCCCAAGAATGCTGGCACCTCTGGCGAGGAGTTTTGTGTATGCAGTCAGGGACCCGGCTGAAATAAGCCCCTAGAATGCTGGCACCACCAGCGAGGAGTTTATGTCTGAATTCCGGCTCCACCGGAGAGGATCTGCGTGTTGGTTGGACTGCATGACCACTGTCGGCTCTACACAGTACCTGTGTCCCCTGTGAGCTAAACATGGCACAGCGTTCTCTTTACTACGGGCTCTGTGAAGTAACAGAGTTCGTTTGTACTAATTTGCTTTGCCGCCTTACTTAGCAGCAGGTTCTTTCCTGCACGGTGGATCCCGGGTTGCGAACGCACCTATCTCATTTAATAAATATATTCGGTGCGTTCCGCCAACCCTAACAGTAAACTAGCGCCAGGATCTGGCTAAGTAATGGCGGATGAACAGCGATTGCAACGGTACATCCAGCTGCTGGAGGGCCGGTTGGCGTCTCTTGAGTGTGCAACCTCGGCGGTGGATGTTACCGCAATAGCAGTACAGGCTGCTAACATGGCTGCAGCAGCTTTACCCACTGCCACCTCTGTTCCAACTTTATCTCACCTCCCATTGCCTGAAAAATACTCTGGGGACAGTAAGTCCTGTAGGGGTTTCGTGAGTCAGTGTGGTATACACCTCGAGCTCCTGGCTGCACATTTTCCCACAGAGCGGGCAAAGGAGGGATTCATAATCTCTCTCCTGTTGGACAGATCTTTGGAGTGGGCTACGCCGCTGTGTGAGTGCAACGATCATGTGGTGTGGAGTGTTCCTCAGTTTCTGGACACTCTGAAACAGGTCTTTGCAGGACCTCAAGTCACTCATGATACAGCACTCCAACTGCTGGCTTTGACTCAGGGTTCGACCATGGTCAGCCATTTTGCCATCCACTTCCGGACATTAGCGTCTGAGTTGGAATGGCCAGATAAAACCCTCATTCCTGTATTTTGGAGGGGGCTGGCTGACCATGTGAAGGACACTTTGGCCACTAGGGAGATTCCCGCCACACCGGAGGAGCTCATAGCTGTATCAACTCGCATAGACCTTCATTTCCACGAGCGAAGGTTGGAGCGAGCCCAGTGTAGGCAAAGTTTTCGGCTGGCTCCCACCTTCACCAAACCTTTCGAATCTCCAGTCCAGTCGTCTGAGTCACATGAGGCCATAGAGGTGACACGAGCGGGGTCCAAGTCCCAGTCCACTCGTGCACTTAAGGTCTGTCATGTTTGCCGGCAGTCAGGGCATCTTGCCTCCAAGTGTCCTCAGCAGTCAGGAAAACGTCAGCATCTAGTGGCAGTTGGAGGAGGTACACTAGACACGGCGACATTTGCCTCTAAGTTGTCCTTAAAGAGGACAATTACAATAGGCCCATCAACTCTTACGGTAGAGATATGCGTGGACTCTGGGGCGGAGGGTAATTTTATGTCATCCACTTTCGCCCAGCGTCACGCAATACCCCTGATGATGCTCGCCAAACCAGTAACCGTTTGAGTGGTAAATGGGTTGACACTACCCTCACAGATTACCCACCAAACCATTCCTTTCACTCTTTCTGTGTCTCCATCACATCAGAAGATTAGCTCTCTATTAATCATTCCTGAGGGAATTCATGAGGTCCTGTTGGGGATACCATGGCTACGCTATCATTCTCATATAGAGTGGTCCTCAGGGAGAATTTTGGGATGGAGTAAATCCTGTGAGGGTAGATGTCAGAGGGAGTGCGTTCAGGTTGCTACAACAGAGGTACCCAGAGATCTCTCCTCTCTCCCCAAGCACTATTGGCCCTATGCGGACGTGTTCTCCAAATGGGCTGCGGAGACACTTCCGCCTCACCGCCCCTATGACTGTCCTATTGACCTCTTGCCTGGTGCTGAGCCTCCCTAGGGTCGAGTCTATCCATTATCTCTCCTGAAGACGGAGGCAATGTCTCAGTAAATCCAAGAGAATCTGGCAAGAGGATTCATTAGGAAGTCAGTGTCACCTGCAGGGGCTGGGTTCTTCTTCGTGCAGAAGAAGAGTGGAGACTTATGTCCATGCATAGACTACAGGGGTCTTAACACCATCACCGTTAAGAACAAGTACCCACTACCCCTGATATCTGAGCTTTTTGATAGGCTACGGGGAGCAAGGGTATTTACTAAATTAGATCTGCGGGGTGCTTACAACCTGATTCGCATCCGTGAGGGGGACGAATGGAAGATGGCTTTTAACACCAGGGCTGGGCACTATAAATATCTGGTGATGCCCTTCGGGCTCTGTAATGCCCCAGCCATTTTCCAAGACTTTGTGAATGACATCTTCCGGGATATGCTCACCACCTCGGTCGTAGTCTATCTGGATGATATTCTCATCTACTCTCCAGATATTGACTCCCATCGGAGAGATGTTCGCAAAGTCTTTGACCTCTTACGGGCAAACTCCCTCTACGCCAAGTTGGAGAAGTGTGTGTTTGAGCAGGAGTCCTTGCCTTTCCTTGGTTATATCATCTCTGCCCAGGGTTTGGCTATGGATACTGCCAAGCTACAGGCTGTGATGGACTGGCAGGAACCCCATTCACTTAAAGCAGTGCAGCACTTTACGGGGTTCATTAATTACTGTCGCCAGTTCATCCCACACTTCTCAACTTTGGTAGCTCCCTTGGTTGCCCTCACCAAGAAGGGAGCAAATTCCAAGTTGTGGTGGGAGGATGTCTCCAAGGCCTTCCTCTCGGTTAAGTCACACTTCGCTAGCGGTCTCATTCTACATTGTCCCAATGTAGATAGGCCATTTATCATGGAGGTGGATGCCTCATCCGTTGGTGCTGGAGCAGTCCTTTGCCAAAAGGATGCTCAAGGTCAGAAGCATCCTTGCTTCTTCTCCAAGACCTTCACACTGGCGGAGAGGAATGAATTATTCCATCGGGGACAGGGAGTTGCTAGCCATGAAGTTGGCTTTCTCAGAGTGGAGACACCTCTTGGAGGGAGCTCGCTTTCCCTTCCAGGTTTTCACTGACCACAAGAACTCGGTATATCTACAGACGGCCCAGCGGCTGAATTCTCGCCAGGCTAGATGGTCCCTGTTCTTCTCCTGGTTTCATTTTACTCTTCATTTTCTCTCCGGGGAGAAGAACATTTGTGCCGATGCTCTCTTCCTCTCCGTAGTGTCATTTGAGGAGGAGGAGCCTCAGCTTATTGTTCCTTCTGAGAGCCTGAGAACTGTAGCTCCGGTTTCGCTAGAGTCTGTGCCCCCAGGCAAGACTTTCTTGCCAGCGAGTTTGTGACCGGAGGTTCTCTCTTGGGCTCACTCGTCCAGAGTGGGTGGGCATTTTGGGACCAAAAGGACATCTGAGCTTTTGGTGAGAACGTACTGGTGGCCACATATGGCCCGTGATGTCGGGGACTATATTTGGGCGTGCGTTTCCACCGTTATCTGGGTTGTCACCAATCATTTCTCTAAGATGGTGCACTTGCTGCCGCTTCCACGGTTACCTTCTGCACGGGCCTTGGCGGCGTTATTCATAAAGCATATTTTCCGTTTACATGGAATGCCTGATAAAATTGTCAGCGACCAGGGTCTCCAGTTCACGTCTCGGTTTTGGAGATAGCTCTGCCGTTTACTCAGCATAGAGTTGAATCTCTCCTCTGCATACCATCCCGAGATGAATGGGTTGGTAGAGAGGACCAACCAGACTCTGGTGACATACTTGCGGCATTTTGTCTCTGCTAGGCAGGATGACTGGGCATCTTTGCTACCTTGTGCGGAATTTGCCTTGAACAACACCGTAGCCGATTCCACTGGGCAGACTCTTTTTCTCCTTAATTATGGCCAGCATCCGCATGTCCCTGTGCCCATGCCCGTGTCATCCACCAATTTTAGGGTGGCAGACTGGGCGGTGGAGGCATGTGACATTTGGGACCGCACACAGGATGCCATCCGGGCCTCCAAGGAGAGAATGAGGGTTTCTGCTGATACACACCGGCGCCCCGCTCCGACCTTTGCTCCGGGCGACTTAAGGTACCGTCACACTTAGCGACGCTGCAGCGATACCGACAACGATCCGGATCGCTGCAGCGTCGCTGTTTGGTCGCTGGAGAGCAGTCACACAGACAGCTCTCCAGCGACCAACGATCCCGAGGTCCCCGGTAACCAGGGTAAACATCGGGTAACTAAGCGCAGGGCCGCGCTTAGTAACCCGATGTTTACCCTGGTTACCAGCGTAAAAAAACAAACACTACATACTTACATTCAGCTGTCTGTCCCTTGCCGTCTGGTTCCTGCACTGAATGCTGGCCGCAAAGTGAAAGTGAAAGCACAGCACAGCGGTGAGTCACACAGCGGTGACTCACCGCTGTGGCTGTGCTCTGCTTTCACTTTATGGCCAGCAGTCAAGGCAGGAACCAGACGGCAAGGGACAGACAGCTGAATGTAAGTATGTACTGTTTGTTTTTTTACGCTGGTAACCAGGGTAAACAGCGGGTTACTAAGCGCGGCCCTGCGCTTAGTTACCCGATGTTTACCCTGGTTACCAGTGAAGACATCGCTGAATCGGTGTCACACACGCCGATTCAGCGATGTCTACGGGGAGTCCAGCGACGAAATAAAGTTCTGGACTTTCTTCCCCGACCAGCGATCTCCCAGCAGGGGCCTGATCGCTGCTGCCTGTCACACTGGACGATATCGCTAGCGAGGACGCTGCAACGTCACGGATCGCTAGCGATATCGTCTAGTGTGACAGTACCTTTAGTGTGGCTCTCCGCCCGCAACATCAGGCTGCGAGTTGAGTCCACTAAGTTTGTGCCTCGCTACATTGGACCGTTCAAAGTTCTGGAACAGAACCCTGTGGTCTACCATTTGGCTATTTCTCCATGCCTTGGTATCACCGACATTTTTCACTTTTCTCTCTTAAAGCCCGTTCATTTGTCCCGGTTTTCTGAGTCATCTGCCGGGACATTGGGTTCATCCACGGATGAGTTTGAGGTGAATGCTATCGTGGGGTGCAAGGTGGTACGTGGCAAGAAATTTTATCTGGTGGACTGGAAGGGTCACGGTCCAGAAGATAGAACCTGGGAACCTGTGGAGCACATTTGGGCTCCGCTGCTCATTGCAGCCTTTGGGCGTAGCGAGGCTCAAGGAGGGGGGCCCTAGGAGGGGGGTAATGTTGGGAGTCGAGTTCCCACCGCTGCACAGGGGTAATCTCGAACCATGTCTGCTGCGGTCTCCCATTCTGCATCGGCCGGACTGGAGCCTGCTCAGCGGAGACGTCGGTCCCAGCGTCTCACTGAATCTGATACTGTGCAAAGGGTTACTGCTGCCTCTCCAGGCTCTACTATTGTACCCTGCACTGGTCTGCGGCGAGCAGGCTTTTCTGGGACTAAGTCCTACTTTGCACACACTGAGCTAACTAGGGTAAGATCTCTCTGTGGAGGTCAAGGGTCACATGCTCAGGTGCTGCAGCAACTTCCATTGGTCCTCCAGGAAGGTTCTGTACCTGATCAAGTTCTGTGGCAGCCTTCCATTGGTCCTTCTAGGACGGTCCTGTAGGTGCTACAGCTATAAAAGGTTCTCATGACCGCACGGCCATGCGCTAGTATCAAATATGTACGAGCTCAGCACCAGTGTGGTCATGTGTGTGGTCAGGGACCCGGCTGAAATAAGTCCCTAGAATGCTGGCACCTCCGGCGAGGAGTTTTGTGTATGCAGTCAGGGACCCGGCTGAAATAAGCCCCTAGAATGCTGGCACCTCCGGCGAGGAGTTTATGTCTGAATTCAGGGCAGGCTAATAACCATTAGAATTCCGGCTCCACCGGAGAGGAGCTGCGTGTTGGTTGAACTTCATGACCACTGTCGGCTCAACACAGTAGCTGTATTCCCTGTGAGCTAAACAGGGTACAGCATTCTCTTTACTATGGGCTCTGTGAAGTAACAGAGTTCGTTTGTACTAATTTGCTTCGGCGCCTTGCTTAGCAGCAGGTTCTTTCCTGCACGCTGGATCCCGGGTTGTGAACGCACCTATCTCATTTATTAAATATATTCGGTGTGTTCCGCCAACCGTAACAACATGTAGATGTAGTATAGTGTGAGGGTATTAATATACTCACCTACCGCCACTCTCACCAGTGTCCAGTGCCATTCTTCTCTTCTCAGTAACGCCATCCGTCTACAGACTCTCCAGGTCACGCTTTGCATGACCCGGTAGTGACTCTTACAATGTATGCCTATGAAGGGTCAAAACATGGCTCCATAGATCTACATAAAAGAGATTTCCGGCTCACACATAGAGCATAGAATGAGCCGGCTGTTATGATCTGGTGATTATGGAGCGACATGAGACTAGCTCTGAGCAGGTGGTATCTATACTGACCGCAGACCCTAAGCTCAACACACAACTAGAAGCAGCCGTGGATTGCTCCTAACGCTCCCTATGCAACTCGTCACAGCCTAAGAGCTAGCTACCCCTAAAGATAGAAGCAGGAAAACTATCTTGCCTCAGAGAAAATCCCCAAAGGAAAGACAGCCCCCCACATGTAATGACTGTGAGAGGAGAAGGAAATGACATACGTAGTATGAAACAAGATTGAGCACAGGAGGCCACTTCTAGCTAAAAAGGAAAGTACAGGAAAGAGCTCTGTGCGGTCAGTAGAAAACAACTAGAAAAAGTCCACCGCAGAGAAATGCAAAAATCTAGACACCTAACTAAAGGTGTGGAGGGCAAACTTTGCTGCCCAGAGCTTCCAGTTTAGCTAAATAGATCCATACTGATAAACTGGACAAATGAGCAAAACAAGACAGTACAAAACAACAAGTCCACAATAAGTGAACTGCAAAGGACATGAAAGGACTTAGCTTAGCAGAACTGGGTCAGAGTGTCAGGACAATCCAAAGAGCAATGACTCCAGGCAGAGACAATTGACAACTGGCATTGAATGAGGGCTAAGGCCAGACTAATATAGCCGAGCCCAAAAGACAATCAAAGGAAACAGCTGAGAAGCTAAATCCAAAAAGCAGCAATACCACTAAAGACCACAGGAGGAGCCCAAGAGCAGAACTAACAAAAATACTACTTACAACCAAGAACGGAATTCACAACAGCCGGCTAGTCGCAATCACGGTGACGTCACTGAGAAGCGATGCACGACAGTAGAGAGAGCAGCAGTCGGTGAGTAAATAAATTAATACATTCTTACAACATTACATATACTGTATAGAACCAGAAACACATGGGCTACTTGCACATTGAACAAGTCTGCAGGAACCTGTTCACACCACCAAAAACCTTGAAGACACAAAAGAGCACAGTGAGGTCAAAAATACTCTGTTGTAAAAAAAAATCACAGTAATAAGCAGACTTGTTCAATGTGCAAGTTGCCCATGTGTTTCTGGTTCTATTATTGTTCTCTTGTTTCTACAAGACTGGGGAGTCCATCACTCCTCTTTGGGTCATTTGCATTTAAGCTGTTCCATCCTGCATGTCCACATGGATATTCCTTCTCTGAACCCTGCTTATACAGGTACTATACAGATGATCAGTTTTAAATACATCAGATAGGGATTATATACATTAGATAGGACTGCTCTATAAGGGTATACCTTGACGATTGGTGGAGCAGCTTAGTATACATTTTTTTGCAAAAAAAAGTATCAACTAAATACCCTGTTTTTTTCCATCTTTTGACAAGCACTTGCTTATTACTGTAATTTTTTTTTACAACAGAGTATTTTTGACCTCACTGTGCTCTTTTGTGTCTTTATTACATGTACTGTATATATACACACATTAAATTAAAAAAATAAATAAATGGGAGTGTTACTTTAAGAATTGGCTACATTAAAACATTACATAAGGTTGCTCATTGATTTTAACTATGTGTGATGGCTGTCATCCATAAGATTATATACCCTTTGGACTGCATCTGTCACTTCATAGTTAAACTCAATAAGTATCGTTCCAAAAAGCCTAATGGTAGCCCTGGACTTAATTGTGACCTAGTTTTGATGAAACTTTTCTGTATATGAAGCAGTTAATTTCAACGTCAGGAAAAAAAATCCTTCCCCACATCACATGCACCTTGTGTTAGTAAGATTTCTTCCCATGGGTGATTTATCGAAGAAAAAGCACAAAACAGGAAAGATAATAATAATGTTACGCTACCTGTAAATGCAGTGTTTAGAACAAGAGATTTGAGTTTCGAGCATTAAATTATGTAATCAGCTTTGGTGGAAAGAGAGTGATGAGAATAAATTCAGGTAGACCTCTACATTGCTGGAGGACAATCTGCAAAAACATTATTCCACAGAATAATAAAGAACACGAGAGCTTTTTCAGAGAGTTAGTAAAGGTCATTTGGTCTATCAAGACACATCCTCTCCCTACCTCATTTCCCCGAGGAAGGATTCTAATTGTTTCTTCAATGACACCAGTACTTTTTTTTGCCTCAACAACTTTGCCTAGAGGCTGTTCTGTGCTTTTATTATTCTGCACATGAAAAGCCACTTTCAGATATATTTTGTGAATTTATGTTTTCATTTCCATTTGTCCTATAACCCACACAGGGCTGGAAAATAATTTGTATTGAAAATATGTATTGAACATGACTTAGGAAGAATGAAACACTGTTGCTTTTAAATACTGACAGTGCAATTAGAGCCAAGCAGAGAGAAAATGATTTGCATGCAACCAGGGCTGACAATGTACATTTCTAGTGCCTCACTTTAACATTGTTCAGTCTTATTTTCTAGGCTAAGTATTCCTTTTGGGAAATGGCATTTCCCTTTAATGTTATTGATACTGTTGTTTGTGCAATTGCTGTTCATCCATAAATAAACAGATTAAAAAAAAACCTTTGTAGAATACAAATGAAAAAAACAATACTACAATACAATTCCAAGTGGTTAAAGTGGTCTCCCACTTTTAAAAGTAATGGACTATTAACCCCTTCATGACCGGGGGATTTTTCGTTTTTCCGTGTTCGTTTTTCGCTCCCCTCCTTCCCAGAGCCATAACTTTTTTATTTTTCCGTCAATTTGGCCATGTGAGGGCTTATTTTTTGCGGGACGAGTTGTACTTTTGAACGACATCATTGGTTTTAGCATGTCGTGTACTAGAAAACGGGAAAAAAATTCCAAGTGCGGTGAAATTGCAAAAAAAATGCAATCCCACATTGGTTTTTTGTTTGGCTTTTTTGCTAGGTTCACTAAATGCTAAAAATGACCTGCCGTTATGATTCTCCAGGTCATTACGAGTTCATAGACACCAAACATGACTAGGTTATTTTTTATCTAAGTGGTGAAAACAAATTCCAAACTTTGCTAAAAAGAAAAAAAAAAAAATTGTGCCATTTTTCGATACTCGTAGCGTCTCCATTTTTCATCATCTGGGGTCGGTTGAGGGCTTATTTTTTGCGTGCCGAGATGACGTTTTTAATGATAGCATTTTGGTGCAGATACGTTCTTTTGATCGCCCGTTATTGCATTTTAATGCAATGTCGCGGCGACCAAAAAAACTTAATTCTGGCGTTTCGAGTTTTTTTCCCGCTACGCTGTTTAGCGATCAGGTTAATACTTTTTATTTGATAGATCGGGCGATTCTGAGCGCGGTGATACCAAATATGCGTAGATTTGATATTTTTTTTATTGATTTATTTTGATTGGGGCGAAAAGGGGGGTGATTTAAACTTTTATGTTTTTTTTATTTTTTTCACATTTTTTTAAACTTTTTTTTTTAACTTTTGCCATGCTTCAATAGCCTCCATGAGAGGCTAGAAGCAGGCACAACCCGATCGGCTCTGCTACATAGCAGCGATCTGCTGATCGCTGCTATGTAGCAGAATTGCACGTGTGCTGTGAGCGCCGACCACAGGGTGGCGCTCACAGCGACGGGCAATCAGTAACCATAGAGGTCTCAAGGACCTCTATGGTTACCATTCACAAGCATCGCCGACCCCCGATCATGTGACGGGGTCGGCGATGACGTCATTTCCGGCCGCCCGGCCGGAAGCGGTAGTTAAATGCCGCTGTCTGCGTTTGACAGCGGCATTTAACTAGTTAATAGGTGCGGGCAGATCGCGATTCTGCCCGCGCCTATTACGGGCACATGTCAGCTGTTCAAAACAGCTGACATGTCCCGGCTTTGGTGCGGGCTCACCGCGGAGCCCTGCATCAAAGCAGGGGAGCCGGCATCGGACGGTATAGTACGTCCGATGCCGGTAAGGGGTTAAAGTGAACCAGTCAGCAGAATTTTTCTAAGCAAACTACAGACACTGTCAGGTTGGCAGTGTTAAACTGATTAAAAAGATACCTGGGGTGAAGAAATCCATTTTGTGGTTCTTGTGTAATCAGTTTTAGAAGTTTTCAGTTAATGATATGCCCATTCTCCAGGGCAGAGCTGTAGGCAGAGTCTTATCTTCCTGCTCTAGGCCAGATTAACCAAGGAAAGACCTGCTCATTGGCCTGCCCCAAAGAACAAACAGTCTGTCTCTATGAGGAGGAACATGCTTCTGCTTCTGGACGGTCTGTGGGAAGGTCTCTCCTTGGTTTCTCTGGATTTGAACAGGAAAATAAGACTCTGCTTACAGTCCTGCCTTGGAGCAGGGGCATATCATTGAGTGAAAGCTTCTAACACAGATTACACAAGAACCACAAGATGGATTTCTTCACACCAGGTATCATTTTAATAAGTATAACAGCGGCAACCTGACAATGCCTTTAGTTTACTTAGCAAAATCCTGCTGACAGGTTCATTTTAATTTATCTCTTCTAAAAGGGGAAGAAACAGAAAGGGGAAAATGACACAAAAAAGCTGTAGCAACTTAAAAGACTGTTAAGCTAAATATCTAATTATATTATTTTCTGAAAGTGTGATCATTTGCAAATTGCAACTTTTCTTTTTGTGTTGCAGAGCTACACTTTCCATTCTATTTTTTGGGCTATTACCATTACAGATATTTTTGACATATCCGCAAGATGTCCGACAAGCATGAAGTGTGTATTTTACATCCATGTATTGTCTGTATGAAAACTAATCACATACAGAGAGAATATGAGCCAATGAGATAGTTTATATGAGCGTTTTTTAGGTGTGTTTAAAAAATTACGTTCCTATGTTTTGAATGTGTTTCATCATGGATTCCATGCAATTATCAACATATAAAACTATTTGATATAGATAAGCAAATTAATTTACCTGACACCAGAACAGTGGTCAGGTTAGTATTCCATGGACACTGGATGAAAGTCTTGTGAAGTATCTCCTGCCTGACAGCATATTTGGCTCCTGATTTGATTAGCTGGCTTTGCACAACATAATTGATGTGGCGTGATGCACACATGACTTTGCGCCAGACTGACTTTTATGTCAGAAATACCAGAATTGCAACTTATATTAATATCGAATTACAAGGACACTGAGCAATATCAAGCGATAAGAATATTGCACAACAACAATATCCCCGTATAGATTCTAGGAGATGGTCAGCAGAGAAAGCACAGCTACAAAAGTGTATAAAAATAAATTATTTTATATCCCAAACCTAATGTTCAGCATAAAATTCATAAAACAAACCACAATAAGTAAATCATGACAATATTCCATAATAACATTAATTCCTTAGGCTTACGATCATTTCCATAATAATAATAAAGGAATCCTTCACCCAGTGCCCCCTGGTCATGCCTCCTTGGTGTTGTCCTTATTTCCTTGCAATGTACTCTTCCTGGTATCACTCATAAAATCATTCCTGAATGCTCACCTTCCTTCAGTTTCTCTCTCCCTTGCCATGCTTGGGTCTTAATACTCCTTTTTGGGTCTCTTCACTTCCACGTCCAACCTGGAGACACTGGATTTTACTATTGTGATTAAAACAAAAATGCTTTGTTCTACATGTTGTTTCCCTAATATACAGTATACTTACAAATAATAAGGATATCCTTATTACTCTTTGTTCGCATACTGTATTACACAGAGACATGTTGGATAAAATGGTATCACCCCCAATGGTTGCAATACAATGGGGCATTTACTATATAAATCTAATCTTTTGGCCCTTGTGGTGACTGCAAGAAAACTATTTTCCTGAATATTATCCTTTAACTTGCTAACAAATGGGAATGGCTAAGTGTAAGGTTCCCTCTTATAACAGACTAGATGGTGGCCCGATTCTAACGCATCGGGTATTCTAGAATATGTATGTAGTTTATTTATGAAGATTTCAGAATAATGCAATGAAAACACAAGATACGGCCTGCCGGGCGCGACCAATTAGCGAAGCATGGTTCAAATCCCGCGCCAATTTGCGGCCAGACTGCGTCTGCCGCTGATTGTTTGTGGCTGGCCGGGCATGACCAATCAGTGAAGCCAGGACCAGCTCCAGGTTTTTGAGGGTCCCAGGTGAAAGAGTCTCACAGCCCACGTAGCATATAACACACCCCACGTAGTATATAGCACATCCTCGTAGTATATAGCACAGAAGTGTAGTATATAGCACAGCTACGTAGTATATAACACAGCCATGTAGCATATAGCACAACCACATATTATATAGCACAGCCACGTAGTATATTGCACAGCCACATAGTATATAGCACAGCCAATGCAGTATATAACACAGGCCACATAGTATATAGCACAGCCCACATAGTATACAGCACAGCCCAAGGAGTATATAGCACAGCCCACATAGTATATAGCACAGGTCACGCAGTACATAACACAGCCCACATAGTATATAACACAGACACGTAGTATTTAGCACAGCCATGTAGTATATAGCACAGCACACGAAGTATATAGCACAGCGATGTAGTATATAACACAGCCCCCACAGTATATAACACAGACAACATAGCATATACAGTTAGGTCCATATATATTTGGACAGAGACAACATTTTTCTAATTTTGGTTATAGACATTACCACAATGAATTTTAAACAAAACAATTCAGATGCAGTTCAAGTTCAGTCTTTCAGCTTTCATTTGAGGGTATCCACATTAAAATTGGACGAAGGGTTTAGGAGTTTCAGCTCCTTAACATGTGCCGCCCAGTTTTTAAAGGGACCAAAAGTACCGTATATACTCGAGTATAAGCCGACCCAAGTATAAGCTGACCCCCCTAATTTTGCCACAAAAAACTGGGAAAACTTATTGACTCGAGTATAAGCCTAGGGTGGAAACTGCAGCAGCTACCGGTGAATTTCAAAAATAAAAATAGATGCTCCATACTGTTCACTATGGCCCCATAGCTGTGCCATTTCCCCATAGATGTACCATAGAAAGCTGTGCCATATAGTGCTCTGCACCATTCATTATTGCCCCATAGCTGTGCCATATAGTGCTCTGCACCGTTCATTATTGCCCCATAGCTGTGCCATATAGTGCTCTGCGCCGTTCATTATTGCCCCATAGCTGTGCCATATAGTGCTCTGCGCCGTTCATTATTGCCCCATAGATGTGCCATATAGTGCACTGCGCCGTTCATTATTGCCCCATAGCTGTGCCATATAGTGCTCTGCACCGTTCATTATTGCCCCATAGCTGTGCCATATAGTGCTCTGCACCGTTCATTATTGCCCCATAGCTGTGCCATATAGTGCTCTGCACCGTTCATTTTTTATCCCATAGCTGTGCCATATAGTGCTCTTCACAGTTCATTATCACCCCATAGCTGTGCCATATAGTGCTCTGCGCCGTTCATTATTGCCCCATAGCTGCCATATAGTGCTCTGCGCCGTTCATTATTGCCCCATAGCTGCCATATAGTGCTCTGCGCCGTTCATTATTGTCCCATAGCTGTGCCATATAAAGCTGTGCCATTGCTGCTGCAATTAAAAAAAAATGCCATACTCACCTTGCTGCTTGTAGCTCCCGGCGTCTCATCCCTGCGTCTCTCTGCACTGACTGATCAGGCAGAGGGCGCCGCGCACACTATATACGTCATCGCACCCTCTGACCTGCACAGTCACTGCAAGAGGACGCGAAGACAGAGTGGCACCCGGCGTGTGGAACGTGGACAGGTGACTATGCGATACTTACCTGCTCCCGGCGTCCCGCTCCTTCCTCGGCACAGCTGGTCTTCGGTGCCGCAGCCTCTTCCTCTATCAGCAGTCACCGTCACCGCTTATTAGAGAAATGAATATGCGGCTCCACCCCTATGGGAGGTGGAGCCGCATATTCATTTCTCTAATCAGCGGTCCCACGTGACCGCTGAACAGGGGAATAGCTGCAGCTCCGGAGACAGTGTGACGGGCAGAGGGAGCGTCAGGAGCGCCGGGACTAGGTGAGTATGCTTCAGCGCCCTCTCCCCCTCACCCGCCGACCCTGCCGCCCACCGCGTATAAACCGAGAGGGGCACTTTCAGCCCAAAATTTTGGGCTGAAAATCTCAGCTTATACTCGAGTATATACGGTAATTGGACAACTGACTCCAAGGCTATTTCATGGACAGGTGTGGGCAATCCCGTAATTATTTTATTCTCAATAAAGCAGATAAAAGGGCTGGAGTTGATTTGAGATGTGGTGCTTGCATTTGGAAGGTTTTGCTGTGAAGTAAACATGCGGTCAAATGAGCTCTCCATGCAGGTGAAACAAGCCATCCTTAAGCTGCGAAAACAGAAAAAAACCATCCGAGAAATTGCTACAATATTAGGAGTGGCAAAATCTACAGTTTGGCACATCCAGAGAAAGAAAGAAAGCACTGGTGAACTCATCAATGCTAAAAGACCTGGGCGCCCACGGAAGACAACAGTGGTGGATGATCGCAGAATAATCTCCATGGTGAAGAGAAACCCCTTCACAACAGCCAACCAAGTGAACAACACTCTCCAGGAGGTCGGCGTATCAATATCCAAATCTACCATAAAGAGAAGACTGCATGAAAGTAAATACAGAGGGGTCACTGCACGGTGCAAGCCACTCATAAGCATCAAGAATAAAAAGGCTAGACTGGACTTTGCTAAAAAAACATCTAAAAAAGCCAGCACAGTTCTGGAAGAACATTCTTTGGACAGATGAAACCAAGTGAAACCAAGATCAACCTGCACCAGAATGATGTAAAGAGAAAAGTATGGTGAAGGCGTGGTACAGCTCATTATCCAAAGCATACCACATCATCTGTAAAACACGGCGGAGGCAATGTGATGGCTTGGGCATGCATGGCTGCCAGTGGCACTGGGGCACTAGTGTTTATTGATGTGTGACACAGGACAGAAGCAGCCAAATGAGTTCTGAGTTATTCAGAGCCATACTGTGTGCTCAGATCCAGCCAAATGCAGCCAAACTGATTGGTCGTCGTTTCATATCATACTACAGATGGACAATGAACCAAAACATAAAGCCAAAGCAACCCAGGAGTTTATTAAAGCAAAAAAGTGGAATATTCTTGAATGGCCAAGTCAGTCACCTGATCTCAACCCAATTGAGCATGCATTTCACTTGTTAAAGACTAAACTTCAGACAGAAAGGCCCACAAACAAACAGCAACTGAAAACCACCGCAGTGAAGGCCTGGCAGAGCATCAAAAAGGAGGAAACACAGTGTCTGGTGATGTCCATGAGTTCAAGACTTCAGGCAGTCATTGCCAACAAAGGGTTTTCAACCAAGTACTAAAAATGAACATTTTACTTAAAATTATTGAATCTGTCCAATTACTTTTGGTCCCTTTAAAAACAGGGTGGCACATGTTAGGGAGCTGAAACTCCTAAACCCTTCATCCAATTTTAATGTGGATACCCTCAAATGAAAGCTGAAAGTCTGAACTTTAACAGCATCTGAATTGTTTTGTTTAGAATTCATTGTGGTAATGTATATAACCAAAATTAGAAAAATGTTGTCTCTGTCCAAATATATATGGACCTAACTGTAGCAGAGCCCGCATAGTATATAACACAGCCCACGTAGTATACAGCACAGCGACGTAGTATATAACACAGCCCATGCAGTATGTAGCACAGCCCACATAGTACAGTACATAGCACAGGTCACGCAGTATATTACACAGCCACGTAGTATATAACACAGCCACTTAGTATATAACACAGCCACGTAGTATATAGCACAGCCCACATAGTATATAGCACAGTGACGTAGTATATAACTCAGCCCACGCAGTATATAAGAGCCCATATAGCATATAGCACAGCCCATGTAGTATATAACACAGCCCATGTAGTATATAGCACAGCCACGCAGTATATAACACAGCCCACATAGTATATAGCACAGCCCATGTAGTATATAGCACAGCCCACACAGTATATAACACAGCCCATTGTTGTGATTCTGTGGTCAAGCTCCCTCCTGTGGTCATGAGTGGTACTTCGGCTGGTTCTGTCTATGAGCTTCCGCTGGTGGATGTGAGTGGGGCTGCGGCTTCTGAGTTTCCTTCCTCAGGTGACGAGGTTAAGTCGTTAGGTGCTGCTCTATTTAACTCCACCTAGTTCTTTGTTCCTGGCCTCCAGTCAATGTTCCAGTATTGGTCTGGCTCTCTCCTGGATCGTTCTTGTGGCCTGTCTGCCCTGCATAAGCTAAGTTCTGCTTGTGTTACTTTTGTTTGCTATATTTTCTGTCCAGCTTGCTATATTGGTTTTTCTTGCTTGCTGGAAGCTCTGAGACGCAGAGGGAGCACCTCCGTACCGTTAGTCGGTGCGGAGGGTCTTTTTGCCCCTCTGCGTGGTTGTTTGTAGGTTTTTGTGTTGACTGCAAAGCTATCTTTCCTATCCTCAGTCTATTCAGTAAGTCGGGCCTCACTTTGCTAAAATCTGTTTCATCTCTGTGTTTGTATTTTCATCTTAACTCACAGTCATTATATGTGGGGGGCTGCCTTTTCCTTTGGGGGATTTCTCTGAGGCAAGGTAGGCTTATTTTTCTATCTTCAGGGCTAGTTAGTTTCTCAGGCTGTGCCGAGTTGCATAGGGAGCGTTAGGCGCAATCCACGGCTACCTCTAGTGTGGTATGATAGGATTAGGGACTGCGGTCAGCAGAGTTCCCACGTCTCAGAGCTCGTCCTATGTTAGTAACTAGCAGGTCACTTTGTGTGCTCTTAACCACTAGGTCCATTGTGGTTCTGAATCACCTGTTCATAACAGTACTGGAGGCCCAAAGTACTAATGCTTCTCAATAGAGGGAAAAGAGAGGTTCTGAGACCATTTTTTTTTCTTTGCACTGTGTTTTGTCTTTCTTTTCCCCTTTACATCAGGGTGGTTCAGAACACAGGTGTAGACATGGACATTCAAGGTCTGTCCTCTTTGATGGATAATCTCGCTATAAGGTTTCAGAACATTCAAGATTTAGTGGTTCAGAATCCTATGTTAGAACCTAAAATTCCTATTCCTGAGTTATTTTCTGGAGATAGAGCTAAGTTCCTGAATTTCAAAAATAATTGTAAACTATTTCTGGCTTTGAAACCCCGCTCCTCTGGTGACCCAGTTCAACAAGTAAAGATCATAATTCGTGTTGAGCATTCCGATACCGCAAGTATCGGGTATCGGCCGATATTTGCGGTATCGGAATTCCGATACCGAATTCCGATACTTCCCGCGTATCGGATACCGGAATCGGAAGTTCCCAGAATTCAAACTGAACGCAGCAGCCAATGAGGAATGATTGGAAGTGTGGGCACATCCTGTTTAGCATGGTGGGCATGTAAGTACTGGCAAGGCTTGGATTGGCTGCTGAAATGATGTCACTCTGCACTATAAAAATCGCTGCCGCCATTTTGCGCTCACTCTGCTGTGATTTCAGTTAGGGACAGGACGCTGTGTTCTAACTGAGGGCCAGTCGAGCTAGCTAATTGCTTTATTTTCCTTTCCAAAGGCTAATTTAGCAAAACGCTGTGTGTTCTTCACTGTTCACCTTGCTCTTGCCTTGCAGCGCTGTTTTAACAGCGTTCTGCAAGGTCTCTGTGTGTGTGTGTGTGTGCAGCTCACTCTGTAGTCTGTGTGCAGCCATATACCCGGTTGTATTCAGCTCAGGGGGGGTTCACACTGCCTCACACAGTTGTCCTTTTTTGCTCTTAGTGCAGCCTGCTGCACATTTTTTCTCAAATTTCCTATTAGTGTTTTTCCACCAGTCTCCAGCTCTATTGTGGAAAAACACTACATAGGATAACCTAGAGGGGGTTTTTTGGGCCTTGCAGTGCCGTTTACGGCTGTCTGCACGGTCTCCGTGTGAGCCCAGCTCGCCCTGTAGTCTGTGTGCAGCCATAGCCGGTTGGATTCAGCTCAGGGTTCGTTACTGGCTCATACCTTGAGAAAAATTTTACTTTTTTTCAAATAGTGCAGCCTGTTTAAAAATTGAAAAAAAAAAATTCCTATTAGTGTCTTTCCACTCGTATCCAGCTAAATAGTGGAAAAACACTATATAGGATAACCTAGAGGAGGGTTTTTTGGCCTTGCAGCGCCGTTTACGGCTGTCTGCACGGTCTCCGTGTGAGCCCAGCTCGCCCTGTAGTCTGTGTGCAGCCATAGCCGGTTGGATTCAGCTCAGGGTTCGTTACTGGCTCATACGTAGAGAAAAATTTTACTTTTTTTCAAATAGTGCAGCCTGTTTAAAATTTGAAAAACAAAAATTCCTATTAGTGTCTTTCCACTCGTATCCAGCTAAATAGTGGAAAAACACTATATAGGATAACCTAGAGGAGGGTTTTTTGGCCTTGCAGCGCCGTTTACGGCTGTCTGCACGGTCTCTGTGTGAGCGCAGCTCGCCCTGTAGTCTGTGTGCAGCCATAGCCGGTTGGATTCAGCTCAGGGTGCGTTACTGCCTCATACCTTGAAAAACAATTTCCTTTTTTTCAAATAGTGCAGCCAGTTTAAAATTTGAAAAAAAAAATTCCTATTAGTGTCTTTCCACTCGTATCCAGCTAAATAGTGGAAAAACACTATATAGGATAACCTAGAGGAGGGTTTTTTGGCCTTGCAGCGCCGTTTACGGCTGTCTGCACGGTCTCCGTGTGAGCCCAGCTCGCCCTGTAGTCTGTGTGCAGCCATAGCCGGTTGGATTCAGCTCAGGGTTCGTTACTGCCTCATACCTTGAGAAAAATTTTACTTTTTTTCAAATAGTGCAGCCTGTTTAAAATTTGAAAAAAAAAATTCCTATTAGTGTCTTTCCACTCGTATCCAGCTAAATAGTGGAAAAACACTATATAGGATAACCGAGAGGAGGGTTTTTTGGCCTTGCAGCGCCGTTTACGGCTGTCTGCACGGTCTCCGTGTGATTTAAACTAGCTCTGTAGCCCGATCTGCACCAAAAAAAAGTTAAGTTCACCAAACACAACTTAACACTTGTGTAGGCCACATTTGAAAAATAATAAAGTTTAGTCCACAATTTACAACATTAGTGTTTCTTACACCTGTTAGGAGGAGCATTTCAGGAATAAGCACACTAAGGCCTTAGTACTTTTCTGCTTATCTTTATCTGTCAACTAAGATGAAGAGGGCAGGGAGTAAGGCACGTGGGCGTGGGCGCGGAGCAGGGAGAGGAGCAGGGAGAGGACGTGGTGATTCTGTGCCTACTGCGGGCGCCGGTGACTCGTCGTCACTCAGTTTCAGCAGGGAACAGTCCTTCATGCGCAGCTTTGTCGGAGAGCGCCGTGCACCGCTGCTACGTGAAGACCAAATTGAAGCCGTTGTCGGGTGGATGGCAGCTAATGCCTCGGCATCGACTTCAGTTAGTGCCACATCCTCTCAGGCACAGAGCACTGGAGAGCAGCCATCTGTCTCTTCACCACCTGCCAAATTGGCCAGGCAGTCAGAGAGCCCAGGACAGGAGCCGTCTCTACTTCTGTTCTCTGAATCTCTTGGCTTGGAAACAGGGGGCCAGCCAAGCAGCATTGGAGAAATGGAAGAAGAGGCAGTGTGCAGTGATGCCCAAAAGCTTTATCTCTCTGACTCTGAAGAGGCAGGTGGGCCAGTGCCTCCGGTGACCACAGCGCAGTACGCATCTGATGATGAAACTCAGGTGCCGCTTTCTGATGCGTACTGTGCTGCCGAGACTACCCAGGAGGAGCAGTTGGTGGCAGAGGGTAGTGGAGATGATGAGGTCCTTGACCCATCTTGGCGTGAGGAACAGGAAGGTGGTGGGAGCATCTCTGAGGAAGAGCTTCCCCTTACGGGCCAAAGAGGGAGAGGGAGGGGGAAGACTGCGGAGCCTGTAGCCTCCACTTTGGCACCCGTTAGGAGCCTGTCTCTTTCCAAAGCCAAAAAGGGCGCTCCCAAGACTTGCAGTGCCTGGTCCTTTTTTGACACAGTTGCAGATGACATTTGTTTTGTCAAATGCAAGCTGTGTCATCAGAAAGTAAAAAGAGGTAAAAGTGTCAGCAACCTCAATACCACAAATATGTGGAAACATGTGCGGAACAGGCACGCGGTGGAGTTACAGAAACACAGTGAAGACGTAGGCCAACCAACAGCGGCAGCTACCACCTCTTCATCTCGTGTTGCCTCTTCCTCCACTGTTGTCCAGAGACCTAGTGTAATTCCACCCACAGCACCACCTTCCCAGTCATCCTCACACTCCCAGTCTACTCTACAGCCATCGGTAGTCCAGGCATGGGAGAAAAGGCGGGCATTCTCGGCCAACCACCCCCGAGCACAGGCTCTGAATGCAGGCATTGCCAAACTGTTGTCCCTGGAAATGCTCTCGTTCAGGCTGGTGGAGACTGACAGCTTCCGTGACTTGATGGCATTGGCAGTCCCACAGTACAAGGTGCCCAGCCGCTTTTACTTCAGCAGGCAGGCTGTCCCTGCCCTGCACAGGCATGTTGAGGCAAACATAAAACATGCGCTACTGAACGCCGTCAGTAGCAAGGTCCACCTCACCACCGATGCGTGGACCAGTCAGCATGGACAGGGGCGATATGTTTCCCTCACTGCCCATTGGGTTAATGTTGTTGAGCCAGGTACAGATCGTGCGAGTGGCGCAGGACGTGTCCTGCCCACTCCAAGGATTGCAGGAATCCAGTCTGTACGCATCGACTCCTCCTCTTACACCAGTTCCTCTGATTCCTCTCTGCAGGATCCGTCACAGTCCACCTCCACATGGACCCGTGAACGTTTACCTATGACCGACATGAGCACAGCCGTGGCCAAACGTCAGCAGGCCGTCTTGAAACTAGTTTCATTGGGGCATCGAAGCCACACAGCGCAGGAGCTCTGAAATGCCATCAAGCAGGAGAGCGATGTGTGGTTACTGCCAGCGAATCTCCAGCCAGGCATGGTAGTGTGTGACAATGGCCGAAATCTGGTGGCAGCTTTGGCCCTTGGCAACCTCACTCACATCCCATGTCTGGCACATGTGCTCAATTTGGTTGTGCAGAGTTTTCTGAGGGACTATCCGGATCTTGATGCCCTGCTGCACAAGGTCCGCCTAGAGTGTGCTCACTTGCGGCGTTACAGCTTGGCCAGATCCCGCATTGCTGCTCTGCAGCGCCGATTCCGCCTTCCGGAACACCGCATCATATGTGACCTACCTACCCGGTGGAATTCCACGTTACATATGTTGGAGCGGTTGTGTGAGCAGCAGCAAGCTGTTATGGAGTACCAGCTGCATCAGGCGCAAAGAAGTCGCAGTCAGCGCCGATCAGACTTCACAACCACAGAGTGGGCCACTATGAAGGACGTCTGCCAGGTTTTGCGTCATTTTGATTATTCCACGCGGATGGCAAGTGCAGATGATGCACTAGTCAGCATGACTGTCCCCCTTATCTGCCTGCTTCAGCAAACTTTGCAAGGGTTAAGGGATGATGTGGTGGAAGAGGTGGAGGATGAGGAGTCACCTTTTCCATCAGCTTCTGGAGAGTCAGCGCCACGTGGTTCCTCACAAAGGGGTACGCAGGGGCCAATTTGTGAGGAGGATGAGGAGGAGTCAATGGAGGAGGAAGAGCTCCGTCCAGAGGAGGGAGCGACACAATTGTCCAGTGGTCAGTGTGTACAGCGAGGGTGGGGTGATGACGAGCGGGCAGAGATCATGTCTCAAGCAGGGGACAGCGTTTCTGGGCCAGTTGGCACTCTGCAGCACATGGTGGATTTCATGCTGCAGTGCCTGAGAAACGACCGCCGCATCGACCACATTCTCAACATGCCTGATTATTGGGTGTTCACCCTCCTCGATCCTCGCTACTGGGACAACGTCCAAAACCTCATCCCTGCGTTGACCCGGGAGCGTAAATTGCGGGAGTACCACGACACACTGGTGAATTCCATCATCTTCTCCTGTCCAACTGAGAGGAGTGCTGCTAGTGCTTTACAAAGCAGCTCAGTGCGTCGAGGCAGTGGGGGAGGCTCTGCCCAAAGAGGGAGCAGAAGCAGTGCCTCTGCCCAAGGCAAGCCCAGTATGGCACAACTCTGGCACACTTTTGTGTGCCCGCCCCAAATGTCTACACCATCACCGGCGGCTCCAGTCAGCAGGAGGCAACGGTTCGGTCAGATGGTGACAGACTACATGGCTTGCCCTCTTACTGTACTCCCAGACGGCTCTTCCCCGTTCAAGTTTTGGGTCTCTAAGCTGGATACATGGCCAGAGCTAAGCCAGTATGCATTGGAGGTGCTGGCTTGCCCTGCGGCTAGTGTCTTATCGGAACGTGTCTTTAGTGCCGCAGGTGGTGTACTAACAGACCGTCGCATGCGACTATCCTCCGATAACGTTGACCGGCTTACTTTCGTGAAAATGAACCAGGCCTGGATCTCGCAGGAATTTGCCACTCCTCTGCCTGATTAAGTAATTGGGTGTCATCCAGGTCTCCTGCTGTGTTCATCTTTCTACCACCTGAACTGCTATTCCTGGGCTCCAACACCGCCAGTTGCGGCTCAGAAGTGCAGGCTGCACAGTAAAAACATACGACCCAGTGTTATTGGGTTTCAGTAACGTCAGCTGATCCCCAGCTGTGTAGCCGGCAATGTGTCCTGCGACCGCCACGCTGGCACAACAACCTAAATGTAAGGGAACCTGTCCCCCCCACCCCCGTCGTTTGTTACTGAAAGAGCCATCTTGTGCAGCAGTAATGCTGCACAAGGAAAAGGTAGCTCTTTTTTTTTAGCTCTTTGCACACGCAGAACTTAACACTTATAAAATGTGTTCACTGATACCGTTATACCGTCCCGGGGCTGGGACTTTCCTTCGTAATGTGACGCAGCACAGCCGTCATTCCTACCCCCTTGGTGCCATGCGCTGCCTCCTCAGCGTTGTTTTAAGCTGTCACGGAGCCTGCGCTGTTCTGTTATCCCTTGGGCATGCCCTATTTGCGCTGCCTGTCTTCTGACATAATTTGGTGTCAGGCTGGCTGCGCCTGTGCGGCCGCGCTGCCCGAGATCCCGCCTCGCAGTGTCTTCTGATTGAGTCACACTGCGGGCCTGGGATCCATGGGCATGCGCAGTGCATATCTTCCCCTCGGGCTCTCGCTCATTTCCCTCCGCCTTCTTTAGACTGTGCGCCGTCAGCTGATCCCTAGCATGCCACGGCCGTGACACCGCACAGTCTGAAGAAGAGGGAAGGAGGGGAGTGAGAGTCGAGGTTATGCACTGTGCATGCCCATGGTTCCAAGGCCCGCAGTGGGATTACGTTAGACAAGACTGCGAGGTGGGATCTGGAGCAGCGTGGACGCACAGGCACTGACAGCCTGACACAAAATTATGTCAGAAGACAGGCAGCGCTAATTGGGCATGGCCAAGGGCTAACAGAACAGCGCAGGCTCCGTGACAGCTTAAAACAACGCTGAGGAGGCAGCGCACGGCATCAAGGGGATAGGAATGACAGCTGTGCTGTGTCCCATTACGAAGGAAATTCGCACCTCCGGAACGGTTTAACGGTATAAAGGGACACATTTTTAGTGTTTACTTCGGTGTTTGCAAGGAGCATAATTAAAAGAGCAACCTTTTCCTTTTGCATCCTTAGTGCTGCACAAGATGGCTCTTTCAGCTACAAATGTCTTGGGGGGGGGGGTTAAAGGTTTCCTTTCAACTTGCTCCAATCAGGCTTCGGCCTACACTCTGTTCCTCTGCTCCTCCTGCTGTCCCTGGGCTCTAACACCGCCAGTTGGTGCCTGGAAGTGCTGTGTGCACAGTCAACAGTCGCTCCTCTGTTATTGGGGTTCAGTAACGTCAGCTGATCCCCAGCTGTGTGTGCGGCAATACCTCCAATCTGCTCCTCCTGCTGTCCCTGGGCTCTAACACCGCCAGTTGGTGCCTGGAAGTGCTGTGTGCACAGTCAACAGTCGCTCCTCTGTTATTGGGGTTCAGTAACGTCAGCTGATCCCCAGCTGTGTGTGCGGCAATACCTCCAATCTGCTCCTCCTGCTGTCCCTGGGCTCTAACACCGCCAGTTGGTGCCTGGAAGTGCTGTGTGCACAGTCAACAGTCGCTCCTCTGTTATTGGGGTTCAGTAACGTCAGCTGATCCCCAGCTGTGTGTGCGGCAATACCTCCAATCTGCTCCTCCTGCTGTCCCTGGGCTCTAACACCGCCAGTTGGTGCCTGGAAGTGCTGTGTGCACAGTCAACAGTCGCTCCTCTGTTATTGGGGTTCAGTAACGTCAGCTGATCCCCAGCTGTGTATCCAGCAACGTGTCATGCGACCGCCACGCTGGCACAACTAAAATGTAAGGGGACCTGTCCCCCCCCCCCCCCTAGGCGTTTGTTACTGAAAGAGCCACCATGTGCAGCACTAATACTGCACAAGGGAAAGGTCGCTCTTGAAATTATGCTCCTTGCAAACGCTGAACTACACACTCATGTAATGTGTCCCCTCACACCGTCCAACCGTCCCGGAGGTGGGACTTTCCTTTGTAATTTGACGCAGCACAGCCGTCATTGCTACCCCCTTGGCACCGTGCGCTGCCTCCTTAGCGTTGTTTGATTCCGTCATGGACCCTGTGCTGTTATGTTATCCCTTGGCCATGCACAGTTTGCGCTGCCCTCTGACATCATTTGTTGTCGTCCTGGCTGCGCCTGTGCGTCCACGCTGCCCGAAATCACACCTCGCAGTGTCATCTAATGTGATCCCACAGTGGGCCTGGTATCCATGGCCATGCGCAGTGCATATACTAGCCTCTCACTCCCCTTCTTCACGCTTCTTCAGACTAGGCGGCGTCAGCTGATCCCTAATAGCATGCCACGGCCGTGACGCCGCACAGTCTGAAGAAGCAGGAAGGAGGTGAGTGAGAGGCGATGATATGCACTGCGCATGCCAATGGATCCCTGGCCCGCAGTGGGACTACATTAGATGACACTGCAAGGTTGGATCTCGGGCAGCTTGGACGCACAGGCACTGCCAGCCTGACACCTACATGATGTCAGAAGACGGGCACCGCTAACTGTGCATGGCCAAGGGATAACATTACAGCGCGGGCTCCGTGACAGAACCAAACAACGTTGAGGAGGTGGCGCCCCGCACCAAGGGGGTTGGAATCACGGCTGTGCTGTGTCACATTACAAAGGAAAGTCCCACTTCCGGGATGGTTTGACGGTGTGAGGGGACACATTATATGAGTGTGTACTTCAGCGTTTGCAAGGAGCATAATTTTCGGAGCCACCATTTTCCATGTGCAGTATTACTGCTGTACAAGATGGCTCTTTCAGCAACAAATGCCTGGGGGGGGGGTTAAAGGTTCCCTTTCAACTTGCTCCACTGCAGGCTTCGGCCTACACTCTGCTCCTCTTTGATTCTCTGGGTTTCAACACTGTCAGTTGCCACCTGGAAGTGTTGTCTACACAGAAAAAACACTAGGTGATGTGTCAGTGGGGTTCAGCACCGCCAGCTGTTCCCCTGCTGTGTAGTCGGCAACGTGTCCAGCACAAGCCACGCTGCCACAACAGAACAAAAGCTGCCACCAGTGCAGGCTTCGGCCTACACTCTGCTCCTCTCCTCCTCCTGCTGACCCTGGGCTCAAACACCGCTAGTTTTTGCCCGGAAGTGCTAGCTGCACAGAGAAAAACACCAGCCAATGTGTTAGTGGGGTTCAGCAACGCCAGCTGTTCCCCTGTTGTGTAGCCGGCAACGTGACCTGCAAACACCACGCAGGCACATGAACTGAAATTAAAGGGAACCTGGCCCCACCCCCCCAGGTGTTTCTATGTATAACAGCCACCTAGTACAGCAGTACTGCTGCATTTGTACAAGGTGGCTGACTTTTTCTCCTTGCCCACGTGGAACTCAACACGTACAAAATGTGTCTCATTGAGACCATTCCACTGTCCCTGAGGTGTGACTTTCCTTTCTAATGATACGCAGCACCCCCCTTGGTAGCGTTTCCCGTCTTTTGTCATCATGGTTAGCTGGCTGCGCCTGTGCATCCGCCCTGCTAGAAACAACGCCCCTCGTTGTCATATTTATTTTGTCAGCGAGGGTGTGGTTTATGGGCATGAGCAGTGCATATGTTCGCCTGTCTTAACTCATCTCCTTCCGCCTTCTTCAGACTGTGCGGCCTCCTGGCCGTGGTAGGCGATAAGGGATCAGCTGAGGCCGCCCAGTCTGGAGCAGGTGTAAGGACATGTGTAAGCGGCAAACCTATTTACTGCACAAGGCCACGAATCCCAGCCACGCAGTGTGATTTTTTGAAAACACACTGTGGGTCTGGGATTCATGTCCATCGCTAACCGCAATGGCCGAAATGAAATGAGGTCAGAAGACAGGAAGCGCTCAACAGCGCATGGCCAAGGGATCACAATAGCGCAGACTCCTGTACAGCAAATAACAACGCTCAGGAATCTGCGCCCAGTACCTAGGTGCAAATTTTGACACCTGTGCTGCGTCTCCTTAAAAAGACAAGTCACGCCTCCACAACTGTTTGACAGTATAATGGGCTAAATAGTGTACGTGTTTTAGTCAGCGTGTGCAAGGAGCAAAACAAATAGAGCAACCTTTTACTTGTGCAGCATTAATGCTGCACAAGGTGTGGCTCTTGTACCTTGCAACACCTGAGGGGGGTTAAAGGTAACCTTTGAAATTGGTTCAACTAGGCTTCGGCCTACACTCTGCTCCTCTCCTGCTGACCCTGGGCTCAAACACCGCTAGTTTTTGCCCGGAACTGCTAGCTGCACAGAGAAAAACACCAGTCAATGTGTTAGTGAGGTTCAGCACCGCCAGCTGTTCCCCTGCTGTGTAGTCGGCATCGTGTCCAGCACAAGCCACGCTGGCACAACTGACCAAAAGCTGCCACCAGTGCAGGCTTCGGCCTACACTCTGCTCCTCTCCTCCTCCTGCTGACCCTGGGCTCAAACACCGCCAGTTTCTGCCTGGAAGTGCTAGCTGCACAGAGAAAAACACCAGCCAATGTGTTAGTGGGGTTCAGCATCGCCAGCTGTTCCCCCGCTGTGTAGCCGGCATCGTGTCCAGCACAAGCCACGCTGGCACAACTGACCAAAAGCTGCCACCAGTGCAGGCTTCGGCCTACACATTGCTCCTCTCCTCCTCCTGCTGACCCTGGGCTCTAACACCGCCAGTTTTTGCCCGGACATGCGAGCTGCACAGAGAAAAACACCAGTCAATGTGTCAGTGGGGTTCAGCACCGCCAGCTGTTCCCCTGCTGTGTAGCTTGCAACGTGAACTGCAAACGCCACGCAGGCACATGAACTGAAATTGAAGGGAGCCTGCCCCCCACCCCCAGGTGTTTCTATGTAAAACAGCCACCTTGTACAGCAGTACTGCTGCATTTGTACAAGGTGGCTGACTTTTTCTCCTTGCCCACGTGGAACTCAACACGTACAAAATGTGTCTCATTGAGACCATTCCACTGTCCCTGAGGTGTGACTTTCCTTTCTAATGATACGCAGCACCACCCTTGTTAGCGCTGCCCGTCTTTTGACATCATTGGTTAGCTGGCTGCGCCTGTGCGTCTGCCCTGCTCGAAACAACGCCCCTCGGTGTCTTATTTTTTTGAACAGCGAGGGTGTGATTGATGGGCATGTGCAGTGCATATGTTTGCCTGTGTTCACTCATCTCCTTCCGCCTTCTTCAGACTGGGTGTCCTCATGGCCGCGGCAGGCGATAAGGGATCAGATGAGGCCGCCCAGTCTGAAGCAGGTGTAAGGACATGTGTGAGCGTCAAACATATTTACTGAACAAGGCCACGAATCCCAGCCACGCAGTGTGATTTTTTGAAAACACACTGTGGGTCTGGGATTCATGTCCATCGCTAACCGTAACGGCCGACATTAAATGAGGTCAGAAGACAGGAAGCGCTCACAGCGCATGGCCAAGGGATCCCAATAGCGCAGACTCCTGTACAGCAAATAACAACGCTCAGGAATCTGCGCACAGCAGCTAGGTGTAAATTTTGACACCTGTGCTGCATCTCCTTAAAAAGACTAGTAGTCACGCCTCCACTACTGTTTGACAGTATAATGGGCTAAATAGTGTACGTGTTTAATTCAGCGTGTGCAAGGAGCAAAATTAAATAGAGCAACCTTTGACTTGTGCATCATTAATGCTGTTCAAGGTGTGGCTCTTGTACCTTGCAACACCTGAGGGGGGGGGTTAAAGGTAACCTTTGAAATTGGTTCAACTAGGCTTCAGCCTACACTTTGCTCCTCTACTCCTCCTGCTGACCCTGGGCTCAAACACCGCTAGTTTCTGCCCAGAACTGCTAGCTGCACAGAGAAAAACACCAGTCAATGTGTTCGTGGGGTTCAGCACCGCCAGCTGTTCCCCTGCTGTGTAGTTGGCATCGTGTCCAGCACAAGCCACGCTGGCACAACCGACCAAAAGCTGCCACCAGTGCAGGCTTCGGCCTACACTCTGCTCCTCTCCTCCTCCTGCTGACCCCGGGCTCAAACACCGCCAGTTTCTGCCCGGACATGCTAGCTGCACAGAGAGAAACACCAGCCAATGTGTTAGTGGGGTCCAGCACCGCCAGCTGTTCCCCTGCTGTGTAGTCGGCATCGTGTCCAGCACAAGCCACGCTGGCACAACTGACCAAAAGCTGCCACCAGTGCAGGCTTCGGCCTACACTTTGCTCCTCTTCTCCTCCTGCTGACCCTGGGCTCAAACAACGCCAGTTTCTGCCCGGACATGCTAGCTGCACAGAGAAAAACACCAGCCAATGTGTTAGTGGGGTTCAGCACCGCCAGCTGTTCCCCTGCTGTGTAGCTGGCAACGTGTCCTGCAAACGCCACGCAGGCACATGAACTGAAATTGAAGGGAGCCTGCCCCCCACCCCCCCCAGGTGTTTCTATGTATAACACCCACCTTGTACAGCAGTACTGCTGCATTTGTACAAGGTGGCTGACTTTTTCTCCTTGCACACGTGGAACTCAACAAGTACAAAATGTGTCTCATTACAGACCATTACAATGTCCCTGAGGTGTGACTTTCCTTTTTAATGACACGCAGCACCCCCATTGTTAGCGCTGCCCGTCTCCTGACATCATTGGTTGGCTGGCTGTGCCTGTGCGTCCCCCCTGCCCGACACAACGCCCCCCGTTGTCTCATATATTTTGACTGCGAGGGTGTGATTGATGGGCACGAGCAGTGCATATTTTCCCTGTCTTCACTCCCCTCCTTCCGCCTTCTTCTGACTGTGCGGCCTCATGGCCGCGGCATGCGATAAGGGATCAGCTGAGGCCGCCCAGTCTGAAGCAGGTGTAAGGACATGTGTGAGCGGCGAACATATTTACTGCACAAGGCCACGAATCCCAGCACCGCAGTGTGACTTTAGGAAAAGCCACTGTGGGTCTGGGATTTATGGCCATCGTTAACCGCACCGGCCAACATGAAATGAGGTCATGAGACGGCCTGCACTAACAGGGTATTGCCAAGGGATAACACAAGAGCGCAGTTTCCTGTACTGCAAATAACAACGGTAAGGAATCTGCGCACAGCACCTAGGTGTAAATTTGTACACCTGTGCTGCGTCTCCTTAAAAAGACTAGCAGTCACGCCTCCACTACTGTTTGACAGTATAATGGGCTAAATAGTGTACGTGTTTAATTCAGCGTGTGCAAGGAGCAAAATTAAATAGAGCAACCTTTGACTTGTGCATCATTAATGCTGTTCAAGGTGTGGCTCTTGTACCTTGCAACACCTGAGGGGGGGGTTAAAGGTAACCTTTGAAATTGGTTCAACTAGGCTTCGGCCTACACTCTGCTCCTCTACTCCTCCTGCTGACCCTGGGCTCAAACACCGCTAGTTTCTGCCCGGAACTGCTAGCTGCACAGAGAAAAACACCAGTCAATGTGTTCGTGGGGTTCAGCACCGCCAGCTGTTCCCCTGCTGTGTAGTTGGCATCGTGTCCAGCACAAGCCACGCTGGCACAACCGACCAAAAGCTGCCACCAGTGCAGGCTTCGGCCTACACTCTGCTCCTCTCCTCCTCCTGCTGACCCCGGGCTCAAACACCGCCAGTTTCTGCCCGGACATGCTAGCTGCACAGAGAGAAACACCAGCCAATGTGTTAGTGGGGTTCAGCACCGCCAGCTGTTCCCCTGCTGTGTAGTCGGCATCGTGTCCAGCACAAGCCACGCTGGCACAACAGAACAAAAGCTGCCACCAGTGCAGGCTTCGGCCTACACTCTGCTCCTCTCCTCCTCCTGCTGACCCCGGGCTCAAACAATGCCAGTTTCTGCCCGGACATGCTAGCTGCACAGAGAGAAACACCAGTCAATGTGTTCGTGGGGTTCAGCACCGCCAGCTGTTCCCCTGCTGTGTAGTCGGCATCGTGTCCAGCACAAGCCACGCTGGCACAACTGACCAAAAGCTGCCACCAGTGCAGGCTTCGGCCTACACTTTGCTCCTCTCCTCCTCCTGCTGACCCTGGGCTCAAACAACGCCAGTTTCTGCCCGGACATGCTAGCTGCACAGAGAAAAACACCAGCCAATGTGTTAGTGGGGTTCAGCACCGCCAGCTGTTCCCCTGCTGTGTAGCTGGCAACGTGTCCTGCAAACGCCACGCAGGCACATGAACTGAAATTGAAGGGAGCCTGCCCCCCACCCCCCCAGGTGTTTCTATGTATAACAGCCACCTTGTACAGCAGTACTGCTGCATTTGTACAAGGTGGCTGGCTTTTTCTCCTTGCACACGTGGAACTCAACAAGTACAAAATGTGTCTCATTACAGACCATTACAATGTCCCTGAGGTGTGACTTTCCTTTTTAATGACACGCAGCACCCCCATTGTTAGCGCTGCCCGTCTCCTGACATCATTGGTTGGCTGGCTGTGCCTGTGCGTCCCCCCTGCCCGACACAACGCCCCCCGTTGTCTCATATATTTTGACTGCGAGGGTGTGATTGATGGGCACGAGCAGTGCATATTTCCCCTGTCTTCACTCCCCTCCTTCCGCCTTCTTCTGACTGTGCGGCCTCATGGCCGCGGCATGCGATAAGGGATCAGCTGAGGCCGCCCAGTCTGAAGCAGGTGTAAGGACATGTGTGAGCAGCGAACATATTTACTGCACAAGGCCACGAATCCCAGCACCGCAGTGTGACTTTAGGAAAAGCCACTGTGGGTCTGGGATTTATGGCCATCGTTAACCGCACCGGCCAACATGAAATGAGGTCATGAGACGGCCTGCACTAACAGGGTATTGCCAAGGGATAACACAAGAGCGCAGTTTCCTGTACTGCAAATAACAACGGTAAGGAATCTGCGCACAGCACCTAGGTGTAAATTTGTACACCTGTGCTGCGTCTCCTTAAAAAGACTAGTAGTCACGCCTCCACTACTGTTTGACAGTATAATGGGCTAAATAGTGTACGTGTTTAATTCAGCGTGTGCAAGGAGCAAAATTAAATAGAGCAACCTTTGACTTGTGCATCATTAATGCTGTTCAAGGTGTGGCTCTTGTACCTTGCAACACCTGAGGGGGGGGTTAAAGGTAACCTTTGAAATTGGTTCAACTAGGCTTCGGCCTACACTCTGCTCCTCTACTCCTCCTGCTGACCCTGGGCTCAAACACCGCTAGTTTTTGCCCGGAACTGCTAGCTGCACAGAGAAAAACACCAGTCAATGTGTTAGTGGGGTTCAGCAACGCCAGCTGTTCCCCTGCTGTGTAGTCGGCAACGTGTCCAGCACAAGCCACGCTGGCACAACAGAACAAAAGCTGCCACCAGTGCAGGCTTCGGCCTACACTTTGCTCCTCTCCTCCTCCTGCTGACCCTGGGCTCAAACAACGCCAGTTTCTGCCCGGACATGCTAGCTGCACAGAGAAAAACACCAGCCAATGTGTTAGTGGGGTTCAGCACCGCCAGCTGTTCCCCTGCTGTGTAGTCGGCATCGTGTCCAGCACAAGCCACGCTGGCACAACTGACCAAAAGCTGCCACCAGTGCAGGCTTCGGCCTACACTTTGCTCCTCTCCTCCTCCTGCTGACCCTGGGCTCAAACAACGCCAGTTTCTGCCCGGATATGCTAGCTGCACAGAGAAAAACACCAGCCAATGTGTTAGTGGGGTTCAGCACCGCCAGCTGTTCCCCTGCTGTGTAGCTGGCAACGTGTCCTGCAAACGCCACGCAGGCACATGAACTGAAATTGAAGGGAGCCTGCCCCCCACCCCCAGGTGTTTCTATGTATAACAGCCACCTTGTACAGCAGTACTGCTGCATTTGTACAAGGTGGCTGGCTTTTTCTCCTTGCACACGTGGAACTCAACAAGTACAAAATGTGTCTCATTACAGACCATTACAATGTCCCTGAGGTGTGACTTTCCTTTTTAATGACACGCAGCACCCCCATTGTTAGCGCTGCCCGTCTCCTGACATCATTGGTTGGCTGGCTGTGCCTGTGCGTCCCCCCTGCCCGACACAACGCCCCCCGTTGTCTCATATATTTTGACTGCGAGGGTGTGATTGATGGGCACGAGCAGTGCATATTTTCCCTGTCTTCACTCCCCTCCTTCCGCCTTCTTCTGACTGTGCGGCCTCATGGCCGCGGCATGCGATAAGGGATCAGCTGAGGCCGCCCAGTCTGAAGCAGGTGTAAGGACATGTGTGAGCGGCGAACATATTTACTGCACAAGGCCACGAATCCCAGCACCGCAGTGTGACTTTAGGAAAAGCCACTGTGGGTCTGGGATTTATGGCCATCGTTAACCGCACCGGCCAACATGAAATGAGGTCATGAGACGGCCTGCACTAACAGGGTATTGCCAAGGGATAACACAAGAGCGCAGTTTCCTGTACTGCAAATAACAACGGTAAGGAATCTGCGCACAGCACCTAGGTGTAAATTTGTACACCTGTGCTGCGTCTCCTTAAAAAGACTAGCAGTCACGCCTCCACTACTGTTTGACAGTATAATGGGCTAAATAGTGTACGTGTTTAATTCAGCGTGTGCAAGGAGCAAAATTAAATAGAGCAACCTTTGACTTGTGCATCATTAATGCTGTTCAAGGTGTGGCTCTTGTACCTTGCAACACCTGAGGGGGGGGTTAAAGGTAACCTTTGAAATTGGTTCAACTAGGCTTCGGCCTACACTCTGCTCCTCTACTCCTCCTGCTGACCCTGGGCTCAAACACCGCTAGTTTCTGCCCGGAACTGCTAGCTGCACAGAGAAAAACACCAGTCAATGTGTTCGTGGGGTTCAGCACCGCCAGCTGTTCCCCTGCTGTGTAGTTGGCATCGTGTCCAGCACAAGCCACGCTGGCACAACCGACCAAAAGCTGCCACCAGTGCAGGCTTCGGCCTACACTCTGCTCCTCTCCTCCTCCTGCTGACCCCGGGCTCAAACACCGCCAGTTTCTGCCCGGACATGCTAGCTGCACAGAGAGAAACACCAGCCAATGTGTTAGTGGGGTTCAGCACCGCCAGCTGTTCCCCTGCTGTGTAGTCGGCATCGTGTCCAGCACAAGCCACGCTGGCACAACAGAACAAAAGCTGCCACCAGTGCAGGCTTCGGCCTACACTCTGCTCCTCTCCTCCTCCTGCTGACCCCGGGCTCAAACAATGCCAGTTTCTGCCCGGACATGCTAGCTGCACAGAGAGAAACACCAGTCAATGTGTTCGTGGGGTTCAGCACCGCCAGCTGTTCCCCTGCTGTGTAGTCGGCATCGTGTCCAGCACAAGCCACGCTGGCACAACTGACCAAAAGCTGCCACCAGTGCAGGCTTCGGCCTACACTTTGCTCCTCTCCTCCTCCTGCTGACCCTGGGCTCAAACAACGCCAGTTTCTGCCCGGACATGCTAGCTGCACAGAGAAAAACACCAGCCAATGTGTTAGTGGGGTTCAGCACCGCCAGCTGTTCCCCTGCTGTGTAGCTGGCAACGTGTCCTGCAAACGCCACGCAGGCACATGAACTGAAATTGAAGGGAGCCTGCCCCCCACCCCCCCAGGTGTTTCTATGTATAACAGCCACCTTGTACAGCAGTACTGCTGCATTTGTACAAGGTGGCTGGCTTTTTCTCCTTGCACACGTGGAACTCAACAAGTACAAAATGTGTCTCATTACAGACCATTACAATGTCCCTGAGGTGTGACTTTCCTTTTTAATGACACGCAGCACCCCCATTGTTAGCGCTGCCCGTCTCCTGACATCATTGGTTGGCTGGCTGTGCCTGTGCGTCCCCCCTGCCCGACACAACGCCCCCCGTTGTCTCATATATTTTGACTGCGAGGGTGTGATTGATGGGCACGAGCAGTGCATATTTCCCCTGTCTTCACTCCCCTCCTTCCGCCTTCTTCTGACTGTGCGGCCTCATGGCCGCGGCATGCGATAAGGGATCAGCTGAGGCCGCCCAGTCTGAAGCAGGTGTAAGGACATGTGTGAGCAGCGAACATATTTACTGCACAAGGCCACGAATCCCAGCACCGCAGTGTGACTTTAGGAAAAGCCACTGTGGGTCTGGGATTTATGGCCATCGTTAACCGCACCGGCCAACATGAAATGAGGTCATGAGACGGCCTGCACTAACAGGGTATTGCCAAGGGATAACACAAGAGCGCAGTTTCCTGTACTGCAAATAACAACGGTAAGGAATCTGCGCACAGCACCTAGGTGTAAATTTGTACACCTGTGCTGCGTCTCCTTAAAAAGACTAGTAGTCACGCCTCCACTACTGTTTGACAGTATAATGGGCTAAATAGTGTACGTGTTTAATTCAGCGTGTGCAAGGAGCAAAATTAAATAGAGCAACCTTTGACTTGTGCATCATTAATGCTGTTCAAGGTGTGGCTCTTGTACCTTGCAACACCTGAGGGGGGGGTTAAAGGTAACCTTTGAAATTGGTTCAACTAGGCTTCGGCCTACACTCTGCTCCTCTACTCCTCCTGCTGACCCTGGGCTCAAACACCGCTAGTTTTTGCCCGGAACTGCTAGCTGCACAGAGAAAAACACCAGTCAATGTGTTAGTGGGGTTCAGCAACGCCAGCTGTTCCCCTGCTGTGTAGTCGGCAACGTGTCCAGCACAAGCCACGCTGGCACAACAGAACAAAAGCTGCCACCAGTGCAGGCTTCGGCCTACACTTTGCTCCTCTCCTCCTCCTGCTGACCCTGGGCTCAAACAACGCCAGTTTCTGCCCGGACATGCTAGCTGCACAGAGAAAAACACCAGCCAATGTGTTAGTGGGGTTCAGCACCGCCAGCTGTTCCCCTGCTGTGTAGTCGGCATCGTGTCCAGCACAAGCCACGCTGGCACAACTGACCAAAAGCTGCCACCAGTGCAGGCTTCGGCCTACACTTTGCTCCTCTCCTCCTCCTGCTGACCCTGGGCTCAAACAACGCCAGTTTCTGCCCGGATATGCTAGCTGCACAGAGAAAAACACCAGCCAATGTGTTAGTGGGGTTCAGCACCGCCAGCTGTTCCCCTGCTGTGTAGCTGGCAACGTGTCCTGCAAACGCCACGCAGGCACATGAACTGAAATTGAAGGGAGCCTGCCCCCCACCCCCAGGTGTTTCTATGTATAACAGCCACCTTGTACAGCAGTACTGCTGCATTTGTACAAGGTGGCTGGCTTTTTCTCCTTGCACACATGGAACTCAACAAGTACAAAATGTGTCTCATTACAGACCATTACAATGTCCCTGAGGTGTGACTTTCCTTTTTAATGACACGCAGCACCCCCATTGTTAGCGCTGCCCGTCTCCTGACATCATTGGTTGGCTGGCTGTGCCTGTGCGTCCCCCCTGCCCGACACAACGCCCCCCGTTGTCTCATATATTTTGACTGCGAGGGTGTGATTGATGGGCACGAGCAGTGCATATTTTCCCTGTCTTCACTCCCCTCCTTCCGCCTTCTTCTGACTGTGCGGCCTCATGGCCGCGGCATGCGATAAGGGATCAGCTGAGGCCGCCCAGTCTGAAGCAGGTGTAAGGACATGTGTGAGCGGCGAACATATTTACTGCACAAGGCCACGAATCCCAGCACCGCAGTGTGACTTTAGGAAAAGCCACTGTGGGTCTGGGATTTATGGCCATCGTTAACCGCACCGGCCAACATGAAATGAGGTCATGAGACGGCCTGCACTAACAGGGTATTGCCAAGGGATAACACAAGAGCGCAGTTTCCTGTACTGCAAATAACAACGGTAAGGAATCTGCGCACAGCACCTAGGTGTAAATTTGTACACCTGTGCTGCGTCTCCTTAAAAAGACTAGTAGTCACGCCTCCACTACTGTTTGACAGTATAATGGGCTAAATAGTGTACGTGTTTAATTCAGCGTGTGCAAGGAGCAAAATTAAATAGAGCAACCTTTGACTTGTGCATCATTAATGCTGTTCAAGGTGTGGCTCTTGTACCTTGCAACACCTGAGGGGGGGTTAAAGGTAACCTTTGAAATTGGTTCAACTAGGCTTCGGCCTACACTCTGCTCCTCTACTCCTCCTGCTGACCCTGGGCTCAAACACCGCTAGTTTTTGCCCGGAACTGCTAGCTGCACAGAGAAAAACACCAGTCAATGTGTTAGTGGGGTTCAGCAACGCCAGCTGTTCCCCTGCTGTGTAGTCGGCAACGTGTCCAGCACAAGCCACGCTGGCACAACAGAACAAAAGCTGCCACCAGTGCAGGCTTCGGCCTACACTTTGCTCCTCTCCTCCTCCTGCTGACCCTGGGCTCAAACAACGCCAGTTTCTGCCCGGACATGCTAGCTGCACAGAGAAAAACACCAGCCAATGTGTTAGTGGGGTTCAGCACCGCCAGCTGTTCCCCTGCTGTGTAGTCGGCATCGTGTCCAGCACAAGCCACGCTGGCACAACTGACCAAAAGCTGCCACCAGTGCAGGCTTCGGCCTACACTTTGTTCCTCTCCTCCTCCTGCTGACCCTGGGCTCAAACAACGCCAGTTTCTGCCCGGATATGCTAGCTGCACAGAGAAAAACACCAGCCAATGTGTTAGTGGGGTTCAGCACCGCCAGCTGTTCCCCTGCTGTGTAGCTGGCAACGTGTCCTGCAAACGCCACGCAGGCACATGAACTGAAATTGAAGGGAGCCTGCCCCCCACCCCCAGGTGTTTCTATGTATAACAGCCACCTTGTACAGCAGTACTGCTGCATTTGTACAAGGTGGCTGACTTTTTCTCCTTGCCCACGTGGAACTCAAAACATACAAAATGTGTCTCATTGAGACCATTCCACTGTCCCTGAGGTGTGACTTTCCTTTCTAATGATACGCAGCACCCCCCTTGGTAGCGCTTCCCGTCTTCTGACATCATTGGTTGGCTTGTTGCGCCTGTGCGTCCGCCCTGCCTGAAACAATGCTCCTCGTTGTCTTATTTTGACTGCGAGGGTGTGATTGATGGGCACGAGCAGTGCATATCTTCACCTGTCTTAACTCATCTCCTTCCGCCTTCTTCAGACTGTGCAGCCTCATGGCCGCGGCATGCGAGAAGGGATCAGCAGAGGCCGCCCAGTCTGAAGCAGGTGTAAGGACGTGTGTGAGCGGCCAAAATATTTACTGCTCAAGGCCACGAATCACAGCACCGCAGTGTGACTTTATGAAAAGGCACTGTGGGTCTGGGATTTATGGCCATCGTTAACCGCACCGGCCAACATGAAATGAGGTCATAAGACCGGCAGCTCTAACAGGGCATTGCCAAGGGATAACACAAGAGCGCAGACTCCTGTACAGCAAATAACAACGCTCAGGAAGCTGCGCCAAGCACCAAGGCGTTATTTGGGACACCTGTGCTGCGTCTCCTTAAAAAGCCAAGTCACGCATCCACTACAGTTTGACTGTAGAATGGGCTAAATTGTGTACGTCTTTCATTCAGCGTGTGCAAGTAGACAAATTAATAGAGCAACCTTTCACTTGTGCAGCATTAATACTGCACAAGGTGTGTCTCTTGTACTTTGTAACACCTGAGGGGGGGTTAAAGGTTTCCTTTGAAATTGGTTCAAATAGGCTTCGGCCTACACTCTGCTCCTCTCCTCCTCCTCCTCCTGCTTCAACACGGGCTCTAACATCGCAAGTTTTTGACCGCAAGTGCTAGCTGCACAGAGAAAAACACACGCCATTGTGTTAGTGGGGTTCAGCAACGCCAGCTGTTCCCCCACTGTGTAGCCGGCAAAGTGTCCTGCAAACGCAACGCAGACACAAAGCTGCCTCCAGTGCAGGCTTCGGCCTACACTCTGCTCCCCCTGCTTACCCTTAGCTCCAACACCGCTAGTTGGGGCTCTAGGAAGACAATCTTTAATAGGCAACGCATCTGGGTTCCAGCACCGCCAGCTGGTTCTCGGCAGTGTTCTTGTCACAGGTACTCCCTCGTGCCAAGCCTGGTTTCAGCACCGTCAGCTATGTGGGCTGCGTGAACTGGTAGTCAAGGCTGGTTCTGTAGTGCCAGTAGGCCCAGCTCCCCCTGTAGGACTGTTGGGGTTCGTTAACTGCGGCTGCCTCGCGGCCTAGCTGTTCTCTCCTCTCCTGTGGGCCTTGGGGTCCACCACCTGGTTCCAGCACCGTCAGCTGGTTCCGGGCCGAGCCTTTGGCTTAGGTGCCTCCTCCTGGGTATCCGAGTTCCGCCAACGTCAGGCGGTCCTTGGTAGTGCTTTTAAGCGCGGACACCTACAGCTTAGTAACCGTGTTCCAGCACCGCCAGCTGGTCCTCGGTCGTGCCATTGGCTCTTGCACACTGGGGCAACGCATCTGGGTTCCAGCACCGCCAGCTGGTTCTCGGCAGTGTTCTTGTCACAGGTACTCCCTCGTGCCAAGCCTGGTTTCAGCACCGTCAGCTGTTTCCGGGTTGTGTCAAGCTCGCTGAGACGCCTATGCTTGCCCCGTCGTGGTGCGGTCGGGTTAGCCAACTCCAGGGTGCCTCCAGTTTAGGAGCTTCCTATGTGGGCTGCGTGAACTGGTAGTCAAGGCTGGTTCTGTAGTGCCAGTAGGCCCAGCTCCCCCTGTAGGACTGTTGGGGTTCGGTAACTGCGGCTGCCTCGCGGCCTAGCTGTTCTCTCCTCTCCTGTGGGCCTAGGGGTCAACCACCTGGTTCCAGCACCGTCAGCTGGTTCCAGGCCGAGCCTTTGGCTTAGGTGCCTCCTCCTGGGTATCCGAGTTCCGCCAACGTCAGGCGGTCCTTGGTAGTGCTTTTAAGCGCGGGCACCTACAGCTTAGTAACCGGGTTCCAGCACCGCCAGCTGGTCCTCGGTCGTGCCATTGGCTCTTGCACACTGGGGCAACGCATCTGGGTTCCAGCACCGCCAGCTGGTTCTCGGCAGTGTTCTTGTCACAGGTACTCCCTCGTGCCAAGCCTGGTTTCAGCACCGTCAGCTGTATCCGGGTTGTGTCAAGCTCGCTGAGAAGCCTATGCTTGCCCCGTCGTGGTGCGGTCGGGTTAGCCAACTCCAGGGTGCCTCCAGTTTAGGAGCTTCCTATGTGGGCTGCGTGAACTGGTAGTCAAGGCTGGTTCTGTAGTGCCAGTAGGCCCAGCTCCCCCTGTAGGACTGTTGGGGTTCGGTAACTGCGGCTGCCTCGCGGCCTAGCTGTTCTCTCCTCTCCTGTGGGCCTTGGGGTCCACCACCTGGTTCCAGCACCGTCAGCTGGTTCCAGGCCGAGCCTTTGGCTTAGGTGCCTCCTCCTGGGTATCCGAGTTCCGCCAACGTCAGGCGGTCCTTGGTAGTGCTTTTAAGCGCGGGCACCTACAGCTTAGTAACCGGGTTCCAGCACCGCCAGCTGGTCCTCGGTCGTGCCATTGGCTCTTGCACACTGAGGCAACGCATCTGGGTTCCAGCACCGCCAGCTGGTTCTCGGCAGTGTTCTTGTCACAGGTACTCCCTCGTGCCAAGCCTGGTTTCAGCACCGTCAGCTGTTTCCGGGTTGTGTCAAGCTCACTGAGACGCCTATGCTTGCCCCGTCGTGGTGCGGTCGGGTTAGCCAACTCCAGGGTGCCTCCAGTTTAGGAGCTTCCTATGTGGGCTCCGTGAACTGGTAGTCAAGGCTGGTTCTGTAGTGCCAGTAGGCCCAGCTCCCCCTGTAGGACTGTTGGGGTTCGGTAACTGCGGCTGCCTCGCGGCCTAGCTGTTCTCTCCTCTCCTGTGGGCCTTGGGGTCCACCACCTGGTTCCAGCACCGTCAGCTGGTTCCGGGCCGAGCCTTTGGCTTAGGTGCCTCCTCCTGGGTATCCGAGTTCCGCCAACGTCAGGCGGTCCTTGGTAGTGCTTTTAAGCGCGGGCACCTACAGCTTAGTAACCGTGTTCCAGCACCGCCAGCTGGTCCTCGGTCGTGCCATTGGCTCTTGCACACTGGGGCAACGCATCTGGGTTCCAGCACCGCCAGCTGGTTCTCGGCAGTGTTTTTGTCACAGGTACTCCCTCGTGCCAAACCTGGTTTCAGCACCGTCAGCTGTTTCCGGGGTGTGTCAAACTCGCTGAGACGCCTATGTTTGCCCCGTCGTGTTGCAGTCGGGTTAGCCAACTCCAGGGTGCCTCCAGTTTAGGAGCTTCCTATGTGGGCTGCGTGAACTGGTAGTCAAGGCTGGTTCTGTAGTGCCAGTAGGCCCAGCTCCCCCTGTAGGACTGTTGGGGTTCGGTAACTGCGGCTGCCTCGCGGCCTAGCTGTTCTCTCCTCTCCTGTGGGCCTTCGGGTCCACCACCTGGTTCCAGCACCGTCAGCTGGTTCTCGGCAGTGTCTTTTGCTCTTGTACCTTCTGCTCCCCATCCTGGTTCCAGTACCGTCAGCTGGTTCCGGGCAGAGCCTTTGGCTTAGGTGCCTCCTTCTGGGTATCCAAGTTCCACCAACGTCAGGTGGTCCTTGGTAGTGCTTTCAGGCACGGGTACCTCCTGCTTAGTAACCGGGTTCCAGTAACGTCAGCTCGTCCTCGGTAGTTCCATTGGCTCTTGGACCTTCGGCTACCCATCCGGGTTCCAGTACCGTCAGCTGGTTCTCAGCAGTGTCTTTTGCTCTTGTACCTTCTGCTCCCCATCCTGGTTCCAGTAACGTCAGCTGGTTCCGGGCAGAGCCTTTGGCTTAGGTGCCTCCTTCTGGGTATCCGAGTTCCGCCAACGCCAGGCGGTCCTTGGTAGTGCTTTTTAGCACGGGTACCTCCTGCTTAGTAACCGGGTTCCAGTAACGTCAGCTGGTCCTCGGTAGTTCCATAGGCTCTTGAACCTTCGGGTAGCCATCCGAGTTTTCAGTTCCATCAGCTGGTTCTTGACATTTTCTCAGCCTTCTTGTACCTTCTGCTACATTTCCACGTTTAAGACCCTAAAGTCGACGACCCGGAAGACCACCCCGATGACGACGACCCGGAAGACCACCCCGATGACGACGACGACGACCCGGAAGACCACCCCGATGACGACGGCGGAGACGACGACGGCGGAGACGACGACGGCTGAGACGACGACGGCGGAGATGACGACACTGGAGACGACGACCCTGGAGACGACGACATGGAAGACCGAGAAGCAGAAGAACAAGAGGCTGCAGAACAAAGAGCAGAAGAACATTAAGCATAAGACTTAATATCAGAGCAAAAGATATTATCTAAATTATATGCAGAAGAAGACTAAGCAGTGTATGGGGGTGAGTCCGTTCCTCCTCGTGGTGCCCCTGGATAAAGCCTGATGCTGCAGGCCAAACTGAACGCGGACAAATGTAACTTTTGTGACTGGCAGAACGGAAGGTGTAATCTTCCAACTTTTATAGATAACAACTACGGGAATGCCTGTCACAAATGAGAATATGATGAAGAAGTAGAATAGGAAGAATAATAACAGTGGAATATAAAGAATATGTAGAATAGGAAGAATGATAATAGTTGAATAAAATGAATATGAAGAATGTAATAAAAAAAAAAATAGGTAGAAGATGAAGAAGAAGATGAATAAGGTGAAGAAGAAGTTGATGTCAAAGATGCTGATGATGATGAAGATGAAAGTGTGGGAAAAGTAAAAAAAAAAAGAAAAAAAAGAAGGGGAAGGGCGTGGAATAGTGAAACATCAATATCTGACAAAATAAAAAAAAATTTACATACTCAATATCTTTTTCACTCCGAACGTCTTTAAAAAAAACAAAACATGCTATTCTATTTGATTGGGCTAAACCTCATTGCCTTTAATGTCTCCGCCACCTCCCACAATACATCCTATATTATTCTTAGTTGTTTTCCTTGATGTAGAATGAACCTACAAGGAAAGAAAGGGTTTATTTTAATTCCGATATTTTGGTCCCATTGACTTGCATTGGGATCGGGTATCGGTATCGGCGATATCCGATATTTTTTGAATATCGGCCGATCCCAACCGATACCGATACTTTCCGATATCGGAAGGTATCGCTCAACACTAATCATAATTTCTTTATTACGTGGCGACCCTCAAGACTGGGCATTTCCCCTTGCGCCAGGAGATCCTGCATTATGTGATATTGATGCGTTTTTTCTGGTGCTCGGGTTGCTTTATGATGAACCTAATTCAGTGGATCAGGCAGAGAAAATCTTGCTGGCTCTGTGTCAGGGTCAGGATGAGGTAGAGATATATTGTCAGAAATTTAGGAAGTGGTCTGTGCTCACTCAATGGAATGAATGTGCTCTGGCAGCAATTTTCAGAAAGGGTCTCTCTGAAGCCCTTAAGGATGTCATGGTGGGATTTCCTATGCCTGCTGGTCTGAATGAATCTATGTCTTTGGCCATTCAGATCGATCGACGCTTACGTGAGCGTAAAACTGTGCATCATTTGGCGGTATTATCTGAGCATAAACCTGAGCCTATGCTATGCAATAGGACTTTGACCAGAGCTGAACGGCAAGAACACAGACGATGGAATGGGCTGTGTTTTTACTGTGGTGATTCCACTCATGCTATCTCCGATTGTCCTAAGCGCACTAAGCGGTTCGCTGGGTCTGCCACCATTGGTACGGTACAGTCGAAATTTCTTTTGTCCGTTACTTTGATCTGCTCTTTGTCATCCTATTCTGTCATGGCATTTGTGGATTCCGGCGCTGCCCTGAATTTGATGGACTTGGAGTATGCTAGGCGCTGTGGGTTTTTCTTGGAGCCCTTGCAGTATCCTATTCCATTGAGAGGAATTGATGCTACACCTTTGGCCAAGAATAAGCCTCAGTACTGGACCCAGCTGACCATGTGCATGGCTCCTGCGCATCAGGAGGATATTCGCTTTTTGGTGTTGCATAATCATCATGATGTGGTCGTGTTGGGGTTGCCATGGCTACAAGTCCATAACCCAGTATTGGATTGGAAATCAATGTCTGTGTCCAGCTGGGGTTGTCAGGGGGTACATGGTGATGTTCCATTTCTGTCTATTTCATCATCCACCCCTTCTGAGGTCCCAGAGTTCTTGTTGGATTACCGAGATGTATTTGATGAGCCCAAGTCCAGTGCTCTACCTCCGCATAGGGATTGTGATTGTGCTATTGATTTGATTCCTGGTAGTAAGTTTCCTAAAGGTTGACTGTTTAATTTGTCTGTGCCTGAGCACGCCGCTATGTGGAGTTACGTAAAGGAATCCTTGGAGAAGGGTCATATTCGCCGGTCGTCGTCGCCATTGGGAGCAGGGTTCTTTTTTGTGGCCAAGAAGGATGGTTCGCTGAGACCTTGTATTGATTACCGCCTTCTAAATAAAATCACGGTCAAATTTCAGTACCCCTTGCCGCTGCTGTCTGATTTGTTTGCTCGGATTAAGGGGGCTAGTTGGTTCACCAAGATAGATCTTCGTGGTGCGTATAATCTTGTGCGCATTAAACAGGGCGATGAATGGAAAACAGCATTTAATACGCCCGAGGGCCATTTTGAGTACCTGGTTATGCCACTCGGGCTTTCTAATGCTCCATCAGTGTTTCAATCCTTCATGCATGACATCTTCCGAGAGTACCTGGATAAATTCCTGATTGTATACTTGGATGATATTTTGGTCTTCTCGGATGATTGGGAGTCTCACGTGAAGCAGGTCAGAATGGTGTTCCAGGTCCTGCGTGCAAATTCTTTGTTTGTGAAGGGGTCAAAGTGTCTCTTTGGTGTTCAGAAGGTTTCATTTTTGGGTTTCATTTTTTCCCCTTCTACTATCGAGATGGACCCTGTTAAAGTTCAGGCCATTTATGATTGGACTCAGCCGACTTCTCTGAAGAGTCTGCAAAAGTTCCTGGGCTTTGCTAATTTTTATCGTCGCTTCATCAATAATTTTTGTAGTATTGCTAAACCGTTGACTGATTTGACCAAGAAGGGTGCTGATGTGGTCAATTGGTCTTTTGCTGCTGTGGAAGCTTTTCAAGAGTTGAAGCGTCGTTTTTCTTCTGCCCCTGTGTTGTGTCAAACAGATGTTTCGCTCCCGTTCCAGGTCGAGGTTGATGCTTCTGAGATTGGAGCAGGGGCTGTTTTGTCGCAAAGAAGTTCTGATGGCTCAGTAATGAAACCATGCGCCTTCTTTTCCAGGAAGTTTTCGCCTGCTGAGCGTAATTATGATGTTGGCAATCGAGAGTTGCTGGCCATGAAGTGGGCATTCGAGGAGTGGCGTCATTGGCTTGAAGGAGCTAAGCATCGCGTGGTGGTCTTGACTGATCACAAGAACTTGACTTATCTCGAGTCTGCCAAATGGTTGAATCCTAGACAGGCTCGTTGGTCGCTGTTTTTCTCCCGTTTTGACTTTGTGGTTTCGTACCTTCCGGGCTCTAAAAATGTGAAGGCGGATGCCCTGTCTAGGAGTTTTGTGCCCGACTCTCCGGGTTTGTCTGAGCCGGCGGGTATTCTCAAAGAGGGGGTAATTTTGTCTGCCATCTCCCCTGATTTGCGGCGGGTGCTGCAAAAATTTCAGGCTAATAGACCTGACCGTTGCCCAGCGGAGAAACTGTTTGTCCCTGATAAATGGACGAGTAGAGTTATCTCTGAGGTTCATTGTTTGGTGTTGGCTGGTCATCCTGGAATCTTTGGTACCAGAGATTTGGTGGCTAGATCCTTTTGGTGGCCGTCTCTGTCGCGGGATGTGCGTTCGTTTGTGCAGTCCTGTGGGATTTGTGCTCGGGCTAAGCCCTGCTGTTCTCGTGCCAGTGGGTTGCTTTTGCCCTTGCCAGTCCCGAAGAGGCCCTGGACACATATCTCTATGGATTTTATTTCGGATCTCCCCGTCTCTCAAAAAATGTCGGTCATTTGGGTTGTTTGTGATCGCTTCTCGAAGATGGTCCATTTGGTACCCTTGTCTAAATTGCCTTCCTCCTCTGATTTGGTGCCATTGTTCTTCCAGCATGTGGTTCGTTTACATGGCATTCCGGAGAACATCGTTTCTGACAGAGGTTCCCAGTTTGTTTCGAGGTTTTGGCGAGCCTTTTGTGCTAGGATGGGCATTGATTTGTCTTTTTCCTCGGCTTTCCATCCTCAGACAAATGGCCAAACTGAACGAACCAATCAGACCTTGGAAACATATCTGAGATGTTTTGTTTCTGCCGATCAGGATGATTGGGTGTCCTTTTTGCCTTTGGCTGAGTTTGCCCTTAATAATCGGGCCAGCTCGGCTACTTTGGTTTCGCCGTTTTTCTGCAATTCTGGTTTCCATCCTCGTTTCTCTTCAGGGCAGGTTGAGTCTTCTGACTGTCCTGGTGTGGATACTGTGGTGGATAGGTTGCAGCAGATTTGGACTCATGTGGTGGACAATTTGACATTGTCTCAGGAGAAGGCTCAACGTTTCGCTAACCGCAGGCGCTGTGTGGGTCCCCGACTTCGTGTTGGGGATTTGGTTTGGTTGTCATCTCGTTATATTCCTATGAAAGTTTCCTCTCCTAAGTTTAAGCCTCGTTTCATTGGTCCATACAGGATTTCTGAGGTTCTTAATCCTGTGTCTTTTCGTTTGACCCTTCCAGCTTCTTTTTCCATCCATAACATATTCCATAGGTCATTGTTGCGGAGATACGTGGCACCTGTGGTTCCATCCGTTGATCCTCCTGCCCCGGTTTTGGTTGAGGGGGAGTTGGAGTATATAGTGGAGAAGATTTTGGATTCTCGTATTTCGAGACGGAAACTTCAGTCCCTGGTTAAGTGGAAGGGTTATGGTCAGGAAGATAATTCCTGGGTCTTTGCCTCTGATGTTCATGCTGCCGATCTGGTTCGTGCCTTTCATTTGGCTCATCTTGGTCGGCCTGGGGGCTCTGGTGAGGGTTCGGTGACCCCTCCTCAAGGGGGGGGTACTGTTGTGAATTCTGTGGTCAAGCTCCCTCCTGTGGTCATGAGTGGTACTTCGGCTGGTTCTGTCTATGAGCTTCCGCTGGTGGATGTGAGTGGGGCTGCGGCTTCTGAGTTTCCTTCCTCAGGTGACGAGGTTAAGTCGTTAGGTGCTGCTCTATTTAACTCCACCTAGTTCTTTGTTCCTGGCCTCCAGTCAATGTTTAAGTATTGGTCTGGCTCTCTCCTGGATCGTTCTTGTGGCCTGTCTGCCCTGCATAAGCTAAGTTCTGCTTGTGTTACTTTTGTTTGCTATATTTTCTGTCCAGCTTGCTATATTGGTTTTTCTTGCTTGCTGGAAGCTCTGAGACGCAGAGGGAGCACCTCCGTACCGTTAGTCGGTGCGGAGGGTCTTTTTGCCCCTCTGCGTGGTTGTTTGTAGGTTTTTGTGTTGACCGCAAAGCTATCTTTCCTATCCTCGGTCTATTCAGTAAGTCGGGCCTCACTTTGCTAAAATCTGTTTCATCTCTGTGTTTGTATTTTCATCTTAACTCACAGTCATTATATGTGGGGGGCTGCCTTTTCCTTTGGGGGATTTCTCTGAGGCAAGGTAGGCTTATTTTTCTATCTTCAGGGCTAGTTAGTTTCTCAGGCTGTGCCGAGTTGCATAGGGAGCGTTAGGCGCAATCCACGGCTACCTCTAGTGTGGTATGATAGGATTAGGGATTGCGGTCAGCAGAGTTCCCACGTCTCAGAGCTCGTCCTATGTTAGTAACTATCAGGTCACTTTGTGTGCTCTTAACCACTAGGTCCATTGTGGTTCTGAATCACCTGTTCATAACAGCCCATGTAGTATATAACACAGCCACGTAGTATATTGCACAGCCACGTAGTATATAGCACAGCGACATAGTATATAATGCTGCCTGTTGTGAATTCTGCTCTTGGGCTCCCTCCGGTGGTTATGAGTGGTAGTGCTGCTGTCTGTGGATCGCAGCATTTATCAGGTGTGTTCAATTTGGACTCAGCTATTTAGTCCTGCTTGATCCTTTAGTCAGTGCCAGTTGTCCATTGTTTTTGGAGGATTCACATCCCTTCTGGTCTCTCCTGTTCGCTGTGCTTTTCTTCAAAGATAAGTCCTGGCTTTGTTTTTGCTGTCCACCTGCTGTGGACCTTATAGTTCTGTGCATTTTCATGTTTCGTCTTGTCCAGCTTTGTCTGTGAAGGATTTTTTGCAGCCTAGCTGTGTCTCTGGAGATGCAGATATACCCTCCATGTCTTTAGTCAGATGTGGTGATTTGTATTTTCTGTGGTGGATATTTTCTAGTGTTTTAATACTGACAGCATAGTACTCTGTTCTATTCTTTCTTTTTAGCTAGTATGGCCTCCTATGCTAAATCCTGATTTCATGTCTGCGTTTGTTATTTCCCTCTCCTCTCACAGTCAATATTTGTGGGGGGCTGTCTATCCTTTGGAGATTTTCTCTGAGGCAAGATAGGTTTTCTGTTTCTGTCTTTAGGGGTAGTTAGTTCTTAGGCTGTGCCGAGGGGTCTAGGGAGCGTTAGGTACCCCCCATGGCTACTTCTAGTTGCGCTGCTAAGCTCAGGGTTTGCGGTCAGTACAGGTGCCACCTTCTCCAGAGTACGTCTCATGCTGCTCCAAGGCCACCAGATCATAACAGCTGTCCACACAGTATATAACACAGCCCACGCAGTATATAACACAGCCCACACAGTATATAACACAGCCCGCGTAGTATATAGCAATGTGGGCACCATATTCCTGTTAAAAAAAGAAATGAAATAAAAAATAGTTATATACTCACTTTCCGGCGGCCCCTGGATCCAGCCCAGGACTTTAGCGATGCTCCTCGTGACACTCCGTTCCCTGTAATGCCTTGCGGCAATAACCCGTGATGATGCAAGACCGCTATGTCATCATCTTGCGAGACCACTACGTCATCACGGGTCGTTGCCGCAATGCATTCTTGGGACTTGAGCGTCGAGAGGAGTGAGAAAGGCTGCCACGGATGCTGGAAGGTGAGAATATAATGATTTTTTTTATTATTATTTTTAACATTATATGTTTTTACTATTGATGCTGCATAGGCAGCATCAATAGTAAAAAGGTGGTCACAATTACAGGGTTTATAGCAGTGTTAATGGACTGCTAAAACGGTATGTGGGCGCTGACTGGAGGAGAGTATGGAAGAGGCACTGACTGGAGGGGAGAAGGGGGGCACTTCGCAGCCGGACTGTGCCTGTCTCTGATTGGTCACGCCCAGCCGGCCGCGACCAATCAGCGACACGGGATTTCCGTTACAGACAGACAGACAAACAGACGGAAATGGACCTTACACAATTATATAGATAGATACATAGATAGATAGATAGATAGATATTGTACCCGGAGAAGAATGTGTGTAGGGCTCATGGGGATCTGTATGAGGTGTACAGAGGTGTGGATCTGATGGTAACTCACTGGAGAAAACAGTATGGATGCCCACTGAAACACGTAACTGGCAGCAAGGAGCTGGCTTACAAGCATGTAAATTAATAGAAGCCTATTATATTTATGATTGTCTGCAGCTGTTAGAACTGATGGTGGTAGGTAATAAGTAGTGGACAACCCATTAACCCCTTAATCCCATATGACGTACTATCCCGTCCAGGTGACCTGGGACTTAATTCCCAGTGACGGGATAGTACGTCATATGCGATCGGCCGCGCTCACGGGGGAAGCGCGGCCGATCGCGGCCGGGTGTCAGCTGCCTATCGCAGCTGACATCCGGCACTATGTGCCAGGAGCGGTCACGGACCGCTCCCGGGACATTAACCCCCGGCACACCGCGATCAAAGATGATCGCGGTGTGCCGGCGGTGCAGGGAAGCATCGCGCAGGGAGGGGGCTCCCTGCGTACTTCCCTGAGACGATCGGTACATGGTGATGTACTCACCGTGTACCGAGCATCTTCTCCCTGCAGTCCCCGGATCCAAAATGGCCGCGGGGCTGCATCCGGGTCCTGCAGGGAGCACTTCCGGGTCAGGATCAGGCTGCAGCTGCAGCTCTAATCCTGCCCGGCTGTATGTCAGATCACCGATCTGACAGAGTGCTGTGCACACTGTCAGATCGGTGATCTGTGATGTCCCCCCTGGGACAAAGTGAAAAAGTAAAAAAAAAAAAATTCCACACGTGTAAAAAAAAAAAAAAAAAAATCCTAAATAAAGAAGAAAAAAAAAAATATTATTCCCATAAATACATTTCTTTATCTAAAAAAAAACAAAAAAACAATAAAAGTACACATATTTAGTATCACCGCATCCGTAACGACCCGACCTATAAAACTGGCCCACTAGTTAACCCCTTCAGTGAACACCGTAAGAAAAAAAAAAAAAAAACAAGCCAAAAAACAACGCTTTATTATCATAACGCTGAACAAAAAGTGGAATAACACGCGATCAAAAAGACGGATATAAATAACCATGGTACCTCTGAAAATGTCATCTTGTCCCGCAAAAAACGAGCTGCCATATAGCATCATAACCAAAAAAATAAAAAAGTTATAGTCCTCAGATTAAAGCGATGCCAAAATAATTATTTTTTCTATAAAATAGCTTTTATCGTATAAAAGCGCCAAAACATAAAAAAAATGATATAAATGAGGTATCGCTGTAATCGTACTGACCTGAAGAATAAAACTGCTTCATCAATTTTACCAAACGCGGAACGGTATAAACGCCTCCCCCAAAAGAAATTCATGAATAGCTGGTTTTTGGTCATTCTGCCTCACAAAAAATCAGAATAAAAAGCGATCAAAAACTGTCACGTGTCCGAAAATGTAACCGATAAAAACGTCAACTCGTCCCGCAAAAAACAAGACCTCACATGACTCTGTGGACCAAAATATGGAAAAATTATAGGTCTCAAAATGTGGAGACGCAAAAACTTTTTTGCTATAAAAAGCGTCTTTTAGTGTGTGGCGGCTGCCAATCATAAAAATCCGATATAAAAAACACTATAAAAGTAAATCAAACCCCCCTTCATCACCCCCTTAGTTAGGCTAGGTTCACATTGCGTTAATGGGTTAACGTTAACGGACAGCGTTGCACGGCGAAAATGTCACAATTAACGCCGTGCAACGGGTCTGTTAGCACACCCATTGACAGCAATGTGATTTTCGGGTGTAGCGCATCGCTAGAGCGTGCCATTTTCGGCTCGCGCTAGCAAGGTGCCGTTCTTTTGTGGCGCACCTCGGACGCTGCTTGCAGCGTCCGCGGCGCGCCCGAGGTCCGATCCCCGATCTTCCAGAGCGGGGACGTTAACGCGACCACTAAACACGACACCTAAAAAGACATTGCGTTAGCGCAATCCGCTAGCGCTAAACGGATTTCCCTAACGCAATGTGAACCTACCCTTAGGGAAAAATAATAAAATAAAAAAAAATGTATTTATTTCCATTTTCCCATTAGGGTTAGGGTTAGGGCTAGGGTTAGGGCTAGGGTTAGGGCTAGGGTTAGGGTTTGGATTACATTTACGGTTGGGATTAGGGTTGGGATTAGAATTAGGGGTGTGTCAGGGTTAGGTGTGTGGTTAGGGTTACAGTTGGGATTAGGGTTAGGGGTGCATTTGGATTAGGGTTTCATTTATAATTGGGGGGTTTCCACTGTTTAGGCACATCAGGGGCTCTAAAAAAACGCGACATGGCGTCCGATCTCAATTCCAGCCAATTCTGCATTGAAAAAGTAAAACAGTGCCCCTTCACTTCCGAGCTCTCCCGTGCGCCCAAACAGGGGTTTACCCCAACATATGGGGTATCATCGTACTCGAGACAAATTGGACAACAACTTTTTGGGTCCAAGTTCTCTTGTTATCCTTGGGAAAATAAAAATTTGGGGGGCTAAAAATCATTTTTGTGGGAAAAAAAAGGATTTTTTATTTTCACGGCTCTGCGTTGTAAACTGTAGTGAAACACTTGGGGGTTCAAAGTTTTCACAACACATCTAGATAAGTTCTGTGGGAGGTCTAGTTTCCAATATGAGGTCACTTGTGGGGGGTTTGTACTGTTTGGGTACATCAGGGGCTCTGCAAATGCAACGTGACGCCTGCAGACCAATCCATCTAAGTCTGCATTCCAAATGGCGCTCCTTCCCTTCCGAGCTCTGCCATGAGCCCAAACAGTGGTTCCCTGTTGTGAATTCTGTGGCAGAGTTCACTCCTGTGGTCACAAGTGGTACTTCGGCTGATTCTCTCTGGGAGCTTCCGTTTGTGGAGGAAAGTGGTACTGCAGCTTCTGAGTTTCCTCCCTCAGGTGATCTGGTGAGGTCGTTAGCTGCTTCTCTACTTAACTCCACCTGATGCTTTGATCCATGCTTCCTGTCAATGTTCCAGTGTTGGACTTGTTTTTCTCTGGATTATTCCTGTGGCCTGCTGCTCTGCATAGCTAAGTGCTTCTTTGCTATTTGTTGCTATTTTTTCTGTCCAGCTTGTCTATTTGTTTTGCTGGAAGCTCTGGGACGCAAAGGGTGTGCCTCCGTGCCGTTAGTTCGGTACGGAGGGTCTTTTTGCCCCCTTTGCGTGGTTTTCTTTAGGGTTTTGTGTAGACCGCAAAGTTATCTTTCCTATCCTCGTTCTGTCTAGAATATCGGGCCTCACTTTGCTGAATCTATTTCATCCCTACGTTTGTCTTTTCATCTTACTCACAGTCATTATATGTGGGGGGCTGCCTTTTCCTTTGGGGTATTTCTCTGAGGCAAGGTAGGCTTATTTTTCTATCTTCAGGCTAGTTAGTTTCTCAGGCTGTGCCGAGTTGCATAGGGAGCGTTAGGCGCAATCCACAGCTGCCTCTAGTTGTGTTTGGAGAGGATCAGGAATTGCGGTCTACAGAGTTTCCACGTCTCAGAGCTCGTTCTATTATTTTGGGTTATTGTCAGATCACTGTATGTGCTCTGATCGCTATGTACATTGTGTTACTGAATTGCCTATCATAACAGTACAGGAAGCCAAAAGTACTAATGATTCTCAATAGAGGGAAAAAAGAACTTCTGAGACCATTTTTTTTCCTTTGCACTGTGATTTGTCTTTTTTTTCCCCTAGACATTTGGGTGGTTCAGGACACAGGTGTTACAATGGACATTAAAGGTCTGTCTTCATGTGTAGATCAGCTCACGGCAAGAGTTCAAGATATTCAAAATTTTGTGGTTCAGAATTCTTTGTTAGAACCAAGAATTCCTATTCCAGATTTGTTTTTTGGAGATAGAACTAAATTTCTGAGTTTCAAGAATAATTGTAAACTGTTTCTGGCTTTGAAACCTCGCTCCTCTGGCGACCCTCAGGACTGGGAATTTTCTCTTGCGTCAGGAGATCCTGCATTGAGTGATATCGATGCATTTTTCCTGGCGCTTGGATTGCTGTACGATGAGCCTAATTCAGTAGATCAGGCAGAAAAAAATTTGCTGGCTCTTTGTCAGGCTCAGGATGAGATAGAGCTATATTGCCAGAAATTTAGAAAATGGTCCGTGCTCACTCAATGGAATGAATCTGCGCTTGCAGCCATTTTCAGAAAGGGTCTCTCTGAAGCCATTAAGGATGTCATGGTGGGATTTCCTATGCCCGCTGGTTTGAATGAGTCTATGTCTTTGGCCATTCAGATCGGTCGACGCTTGCGTGAGCGTAAATCTGTGTACCATTTGGTGGTATTACCTGAGATTAAACCTGAGCCTATGCAGTGCGATAGGACTATGACCAGAGTTGAACGGCAAGAACACAGACGTCTGAATGGGCTGTGTTTCTACTGTGGTGATTCCACTCATGCTATCTCTGATTGTCCTAAGCGCACTAAGCGGTTCGCTAGGTCTGCCGCCATTGGTACTGTACAGTCAAAATTTCTTCTGTCCGTTACCTTGATATGCTCCTTGTCGTTGTATTCTGTCATGGGGTTTGTGCATTCAGGCGCTGCCCTGAATTTGATGGACTTGGATTATGCTAAACGTTGTGGGTTTTTATTGGAGCCCTTGCAGTGTCCTATTCCATTGAGAGGAATTGATGCTACACCTTTGGCCAAGAATAAGCCTCAATACTGGACCCAGCTGACCATGTGCATGGCTCCTGCACATCAGGAGGTTATTCGCTTTCTGGTGTTGCATAATCTGCATGATGTGGTCGTGTTGGGGTTGCCATGGCTACAAGCCCATAATCCAGTATTGGATTGGAATTCCATGTTGTTGTCCAGCTGGGGTTGTCAGGGGGTACATGGTGATGTTCCATTTCTGTCAATTTCGTCATCCACCCCTTCTGAGGTTCCAGAGTTCTTGTCTGATTACCGGGATGTATTTGATGAGCCCAAGTCCGATGCCCTGCCTCCGCATAGGGATTGTGATTGTGCTATCAATTTGATTCCTGGTAGTAAATTCCCAAAAGGTCGACTGTTTAATTTATCCGTGCCTGAGCACACCGCTATGCGCAGTTATGTGAAGGAATCCCTGGAGAAGGGGCATATTCGCCCGTCATCGTCGCCATTAGGAGCAGGGTTCTTTTTTGTAGCCAAGAAGGATGGTTCGCTGAGACCGTGTATAGATTACCGCCTTCTTAATAAGATCACTGTTAAATTTCAGTACCCCTTGCCATTGTTATCTGATTTGTTTGCTCGGATTAAGGGGGCTAGTTGGTTCACTAAGATAGATCTTCGTGGTGCGTATAATCTGGTGAGAATCAGGCAAGGCGATGAATGGAAAACTGCATTTAATACGCCCGAGGGTCATTTTGAGTATCTAGTGATGCCGTTCGGACTTGCCAATGCTCCATCAGTGTTTCAATCCTTATGCATGACATCTTCCGTGAGTACCTGGATAAATTCCTGATTGTGTACTTGGATGACATTTTGATCTTCTCGGATGATTGGAAGTCTCATGTGAAGCAGGTCAGAACGGATTTTCAGGTCCTGCGTGCTAATTCTTTGTTTTTGAAGGGATCAAAGTGTCTCTTTGGTGTGCAGAAGGTTTCATTTTTGGGGTTCATCTTTTCCCCTTCTACTATCGAGATGGATCCGGTTAAGGTCCAAGCCATCCATGATTGGACTCAGCCGACATCTCTGAAAAGTCTGCAAAAGTTCCTGGGCTTTGCTAATTTTTATCGTCGCTTCATCTGCAATTTTTCTAGTGTTGCCAAACCATTGACTGATTTGACCAAGAAGGGTGCTGATTTGGTCAATTGGTCTTCTGCTGCTGTGGAAGCTTTTCAAGAGTTGAAGCGTCGTTTTTCTTCTGCCCCTGTGTTGTGTCAACCAGATGTTTCTCTTCCGTTCCAGGTCGAGGTTGATGCTTCTGAGATTGGAGCAGGGGCTGTTTTGTCACAGAGAGGTTCTGGTTGCTCAGTGATGAAACCATGCGCTTTCTTTTCCAGGAAGTTTTCGCCTGCTGAGCGAAATTATGATGTGGGCAACCGAGAGTTGCTGGCCATGAAGTGGGCATTCAAGGAGTGGCGTCATTGGCTTGAAGGAGCTAAGCATCGCGTGGTGGTATTGACTGATCATAAGAACTTGACTTATCTCGAGTCTGCCAAGCACTTGAATCCTAGACAAGCTCGTTGGTCGTTGTTTTTTGCCCGTTTTGACTTTGTGATTTCGTACCTTCCGGGCTCTAAAAATGTGAAGGCGGATGCTCTGTCTAGGAGTTTTGTGCCCAACTCTCCGGGTTTATCTGAGCCGGCGGGTATCCTCAAGGAAGGAGTAATTGTGTCTGCCATCTCCCCTGATTTGCGGCGGGTGCTGCAAAAATTTCAGGCTAATAAACCTGATCGTTGCCCAGCGGAGAAACTGTTTGTCCCTGATAGGTGGACGAATAGAGTTATCTCTGAACTTCATTGTTCGGTGTTGGCTGGTCATCCTGGAATCTTTGGTACCAGAGAGTTAGTGGCTAGATCCTTTTGGTGGCCCTCTCTGTCGCGGGATGTGCGTACTTTTGTGCAGTCCTGTGGGATTTGTGCTCGGGCTAAGCCCTGCTGTTCTCGTGCCAGTGGGTTGCTTTTGCCCTTGCCGGTCCCGAAGAGGCCTTGGACACATATCTCTATGGATTTTATTTCTGACCTTCCCGTTTCTCAAAAGATGTCAGTCATTTGGGTGGTCTGTGATCGCTTTTCTAAGATGGTCCATCTGGTACCCTTGTCTAAATTGCCTTCCTCCTCTGATTTGGTGCCTTTGTTCTTCCAGCATGTGGTTCGTTTGCATGGCATTCCAGAGAATATTGTTTCTGACAGAGGTTCCCAGTTTGTTTCGAGGTTTTGGCGAGCCTTTTGTGGTAGGATGGGCATTGACTTGTCTTTTTCCTCGGCTTTCCATCCTCAGACTAATGGCCAGACCGAACGAACCAATCAGACCTTGGAAACATATCTGAGATGCTTTGTTTCTGCTGATCAGGATGACTGGGTGTCCTTTTTGCCTTTGGCTGAGTTCGCCCTTAATAATCGGGCCAGCTCGGCTACCTTGGTTTCGCCGTTTTTCTGCAATTCTGGGTTCCATCCTCGTTTCTCTTCAGGACAGGTTGAGTCTTCGGACTGTCCTGGTGTGGATACTGTGGTGGACAGGTTGCAGCAGATTTGGACTCAGGTAGTGGACAATTTGACCTTGTCCCAGGAGAAGGCTCAACTTTTCGCTAATCGCAGACGCCGTGTGGGTCCCCGACTTCGTGTTGGGGATCTGGTTTGGTTATCTTCTCGTCATATTCCTATGAAGGTTTCCTCTCCTAAGTTTAAACCTCGTTTTATTGGTCCGTATAGGATTTCTGAGGTTCTTAATCCTGTGTCTTTTCGTCTGACCCTTCCAGATTCTTTTTCTATACATAACGTATTCCATAGGTCATTGTTGCGGAGATACGTGGCACCTATGGTCCCATCTGTTGAGCCTCCTGCCCCGGTTTTGGTGGATGGGGAATTGGAGTATATTGTGGAGAAGATTTTGGATTCTCGTGTTTCAAGACGGAAACTCCAGTATCTGGTTAAATGGAAGGGTTATGCTCAGGAAGATAATTCCTGGGTTTTTGCCTCTGATGTCCATGCTCCCGATCTTGTTCGTGCCTTTCATGTGGCTCATCCTGGTCGGCCTGGGGGCTCTGGTGAGGGTTCGGTGACCCCTCCTCAAGGGGGGGGTACTGTTGTGAATTCTGTGGCAGAGTTCACTCCTGTGGTCACAAGTGGTACTTCGGCTGATTCTATCTGGGAGCTTCCGTTTGTGGAGGAAAGTGGTACTGCAGCTTCTGAGTTTCCTCCCTCAGGTGATCTGGTGAGGTCGTTAGCTGCTTCTCTACTTAACTCCACCTGATGCTTTGATCCATGCTTCCTGTCAATGTTCCAGTGTTGGACTTGTGTTTCTCTGGATCATTCCTGTGGCCTGCTGCTCTGCTTAGCTAAGTGCTTCTTTGCTATTTGTTGCTATTTTTTCTGTCCAGCTTGTCTATTTGTTTTGCTGGAAGCTCTGGGACGCAAAGGGTGTGCCTCCGTGCCGTTAGTTCGGTACGGAGGGTCTTTTTGCCCCCTTTGCGTGGTTTTCTTTAGGGTTTTGTGTAGACCGCAAAGTTATCTTTCCTATCCTCGTTCTGTCTAGAATATCGGGCCTCACTTTGCTGAATCTATTTCATCCCTACGTTTGTCTTTTCATCTTATTCACAGTCATTATATGTGGGGGGCTGCCTTTTCCTTTGGGGTATTTCTCTGAGGCAAGGTAGGCTTATTTTTCTATCTTCAGGCTAGTTAGTTTCTCAGGCTGTGCCGAGTTGCATAGGGAGCGTTAGGCGCAATCCACAGCTGCCTCTAGTTGTGTTTGGAGAGGATCAGGAATTGCGGTCTACAGAGTTTCCACGTCTCAGAGCTCGTTCTATTATTTTGGGTTATTGTCAGATCACTGTATGTGCTCTGATCGCTATGTACATTGTGTTACTGAATTGCCTATCATAACAGTTCCCCCCCACATATGGGGTATCAGCGTACTCAGGACAAATTGGACAACAACTTTTGGGGTCCAATTTATTCTGTTACCCTTGTAAAAATACAAAGCTGGGGGCTAAAAAATCATTTTTGTGAAAAAAAAAGAATTTTTATTTTCACGGCTCTGCGTTATAAACTGTAGTGAAACACTTAGGGGTTCAAAGTTCTCACAACACATCTAGATAAGTTCCTTGGGAGGTCTAGTTTATAATATGGGGTCAATTGTGGGGGGTTTGTACTGTTTGGGTACATCAGGGGCTCTGCAAATGCAACGTGACTCCTGCAGACCAATCCATCTAAGTCTGCATTCCAAATGGCGCTCCTTCCCTTCCGAGCTCTGCCATGCGCCCAGTGGTTCCCCCCACATATGGGGTATCAGCGTACTCAGGACAAATTGGACAACAGCTTTTGGGGTCCAATTTATTCTGTTACCCTTGTAAAAATACAAAGCTGGGGGCTAAAAAATCATTTTTGTGAAAAAAAAAAAGAATTTTTATTTTCACGGCTCTGCGTTATAAACTGTAGTGAAACACTTAGGGGTTCAAAGTTCTCACAACACATCTAGATAAGTTCCTTGGGAGGTCTAGTTTCTAATATGGGGTCACTTGTGGGGGGTTTGTACTGTTTGGGTACATCAGGGGCTCTGCAAATGCAACGTGACTCCTGCAGACCAATCCATCTAAGTCTGCATTCCATATGGCGCTCCTTCCCTTCCGAGCTCTGCCATGCGCCCAAACAGTGGTTCCCCCCCACATATTGGGTATCAGCGTACTCAGGACAAATTGGACAACAACTTTTGGGGTCCAATTTATTCTGTTACCCTTGTGAAAATACAAAACTGGGGGCTAAAAAATAATTTTTGCGAAAAAAAAAAAAATTATTTTAACGGCTCTGCGTTATAAACTGTAGTGAAACACTTGGGGGTTCAAAGCTCTCAAAACACATCTAGATAAGTTCCTTTGGGGGTCTAGTTTCCAAAATGGTGTCACTTGTGGGGGGTTTTAATGTTTAGGCACATCAGGGGCTCTCCAAACCAACATGGCGTCCCATCTTAATTCCAGTCAATTTTGCATTGAAAAGTCAAATGGCGCTCCTTCCCTTCCAAGCTCTGCTATGCGCCCAAAAAGTGGTTTACCCCCACATATGGGGTATCGTCGCACTCAGGACAAATTGCACAACAACTTTTGTGGTCTAATTTCTTCTCTTACCCTTGGGAAAATAAAAAATTGGTGGCAAAAATATCATTTTTGTGAAAAAATATGATTTTTTATTTTTACGGCTCTGCATTATAAACTTCTGTGAAGCACTTGTTGGGTCAAAGTGCTCACCACACCTCTAGATAAGTTCCTTAAGGGGTCTACTTTCCAAAATGGTGTCACTTGTGGGGATTTCAATGTTTAGGCACATCAGGGGCTCTCCAAACGCAACATGGCATCCCATCTCAATTCCAGTCAATTTTGCATTGAAAAGTAAAATGGCGCTCCTTCCCTTCCGACCTCTGCCATACGCCCAAACAATGGTTTACACCCATATATGGGGTATCAGCGTACTCAGGACAAATTGTACAACAATTTTTAAGGTCCAATTTCTTCTCTTACTCTTGGGAAAATAAAAAATTGGGGGCGAAAAGATAATTTTTGTGAAAAAATATGATTTTTTATTTTTACGGCTCTGCATTATAAACTTCTGTGAAGCAATTGGTGGGTCAAAGTGGTCACCACACATCTGGATAAGTTCCTTAGGGTGTCTACTTTCCAAAATGGTGTCACGTGTGGGGGGTTTCAATGTTTAGGCACATGAGGGGCTCTCCAAACGCAACATGGCGTCCCATCTCAATTCCTGTCAATTTTGCATTGAAAAGTCAAATGGCGCTCCTTTCCTTCCGAGCTCTGCCATGCGCCCAAACAGTGGTTTACCCCCACATTTTGGGTATCACCGTACTCAGTACAGATTGTACAACAACTTTTGGGGTCCATTTTATCCTGTTACCCTTGGTAAAATAAAACAAATTGGAGCTGAAATAAATTTTGTGTGAAAAAAGTTAAATATTCATTTTTATTTAAACATTCCAAAAATTCCTGTGAAACCCCTGAAGGGTTAATAAACTTCTTGAATGTGGTTTTGAGCACCTTGAGGGGTGCAGTTTTTAGAATGGTGTCACACTTGGGTATTTTCTATCATATAGACCCCTCAAAATGACCTCAAATGAGATGTGGTCCCTAAAAAAAAATGGTGTTGTAAAAATGAGAAATTGCTGGTCAAATTTTAACCCTTATAATTTCCTAACAAAAAAAAATTTTGGTTCCAAAATTGTGCTGATGTAAAGTAGACATGTGGGAAATGTTACTTATTAAGTATTTTGCGTGACATATCTCTGTGATTTAAGGGCATAAAAATTTAAAGTTGGAAAATTGCGAAATTTTCTAAATTTTCGCCAAATTTCCGTTTTTTTCCACAAATAAACGCAAGTTATATCGAATAAATGTTACCACTAAAATGAAGTACAATATGTCAAGAGAAAACAATGTCAGATTTGCCAAGATCCGTTGAAGAATTGTAAAAATTGGCCCGGTCATTAACGTGCAAACCACCCTCGGGGCTTAAGGGGTTAATAGAAAAAACAGCCTTTTCCTTTCTACGGTGTGCAAATTTTTAGGACACTTAAAGGGTTGTCCATGATTAGGAAGTTCTATTATTCCACGAATCCATGAACAAGGCCACTCATGACTATGTTTTGTCTATGGCATTGCAGCTACAATACCAAGCACTACAATGGGACGGAAGTTTTTTCGGGAAAAAAAGCAAACATATTTTTCTATTCATAACCTTATAACCATTTACTATAACGTTGAATGCAGTGTGTGATTCATGTGCATTGCAGGAAGCCATTACAGGTTATGTAAAGGTGGACTCTAATGTTTTCCAGTTTTTTTTCTATCTTAGGATACTGAAGTAGACATCAGCAAAAATTATTGAACTACTCTCCATAATCTTTTAAAATTCTTGGAGAACAGCAGACATCCCATAAGACTGGAGAATAACAAATTTTGTCCCTATCTTCAAAAAGGGGAAGAAGGTGGACCCAGGGAACTATGAAGGCCTGGATCACACATGGGAGAAATACAGCCGAGTCTCGAATGTTAATACCCGACATTGCCGCCATCACTCAGAAGCAGAGCATGCGGGTGCATGTATTGCTATGCGGCCGCACGCTCTGCTCCTGAGTGATGGTGGCAATGCCGGTTATTAATATGCGAGACTCAGCCGTACTTCTTGCATGTGTGATCCCGGCCTAAGTCTGTGAGCCTGTTTTCTATAAAAGGAGAGATCTTTAAACAAATTATTAAACACATGTATGCAAGTACCTGGATGAGAATGAAGTCATTAACTAGAGCCAGCATGGGTTTGTAACTAATAAGTCATGTCAGACTAACTAAATCTCCATCTATGACATAAAAAAAATATTTAGAATTGAGAGTCCTCAGTGGTTGATACATTTTATTGGCTATTAAATTGCAAACTTTCGAGACTACACAGGTCTCTTCATCAGGCAAAGACTAAAACAAATTCTGAAGAATCACATATTTATGCACAACATAGCATAGAAGAAAAAAAAAAGGGAAAAACCATGGATAAGACAGGTGACATGAAGCAGAATTACCATGGGTGATAAACAGTTACGTCCATAAATATTGGGCCAATTCTTAGATAAGGATTGTTTTATTGTCCTGTGATTAGGGTCTCTGTTGTGATGACCCCACATGGTCTGAGGGGCAAGTTCCTTAGTTGATGTAAAAAGACATAAATCCGTGCGACACATTCATTCCTGCAGTGTGAGCGTCAAAGGTCGTCATCAGTTTAGATTCCCAGACTCTTCTGTTTCTCTGCGACTTGAAGCTACCTTTTAACACAAGTAATTTCATGTCCATAATGTCATGATTTGGGAGACAAAAATATATTGCCACAGCTAGATCCATTCTTTTTTCTCTTATTGTATGGCGATGATAGTTCATCCATGTTCTCAGTTTCTGCCCTGTCTCCCCCACATACAGACCCCCAGTTGGACAATTAGGTCAAATAATTAGGTACACCACATTAGACGTGACGCAGCTGAAAGTACCTGGTATCTTGTAGTCCTGATGTGAATTGGGAATCTTTATCTTGTCCGTGGTCATTATAAATGGACAGGTTTTACATTTTTTCTGGTTGCAAGGAAAGGTACCTGCAGCTGTTGGAGAGGACAGGGAGCTTCTGACAATGATGCTTCTTAGATTTGGGGGCTGCCTAAAACAAAGTAGTGGGGGGGTCTGGAAAAATGGATTGTAGTCAGGCATCTTTTTGCAGTAAAGGTTGTAATTTCCATGCAGCTCCCCTTAGCACCTCCAGATTTCGATTGTAGGTAACCACTAGAGGTACCCGGTTATTTTCTTCTTTAGCTTTGTAATGTAGCAGGTGACTCCTTGATATTCTGGTGGCTCTTGTAATCTGGTTTTCAATTATTCTTGGATGGTAGCCCTGATTCAAAAAGGTCTTTCTGAGGTGACCAAGGTGTTCATCCTTATTCATTGGGTTGGAACATATACGATTGTATCTGATGGCTTGGCTGTAGACAATAGAGTTTTTTATGTGTTTTGGATGGAAACTGTCCCATTTAAGGTATGTTGGATGGTCGATTGGCTTCTGATACAGTGATGTCTCTATTTTATTGTTCTGCAACTTAATGATGGTGTCCAAAAAGTTAATTTCAGTGCAGGAGTAGTTGAGTGTCAAGTTGATGGTAGGATGAAATTGATTAAACTGTTCATGGAACGTCTTTAGCTGTGGCTCAGACTCCATCCAGATGATTAAAATGTCATCAATGTAGCGGTAGTGAGCCAGAGGCCTGATGGGACATAAGGATAAAAAGTCGCTTTCAAGCTTGGCCATGAAAAGATTTGCATACTGTGGAGCCATTTTACTTCCCATTGCTGTGACAGACTCCTGTAGATAGATCTTCTTGTCAAACTCAAAGTAATTGTGGGTGAGGATGAATTTTATAAGTTTCACCACAGAATTTGCATCAGTCCCTGCGTTTTCCAGGAAGAATTTGCAAGCATTTAATCCATCCTGGTGTGGGATATTGGAGTACAAAGATTCTTGGGCTGAAAGGTGGCAGATGAGGTTTAACAATGATAAATGTAAGGTTATACACATGGGAAGAGGGAATCAATATCACCATTACACACTGAACGGGAAACCACTGGGTAAATCTGACAGGGAGAAGGACTTGGGGATCCTTGTTAATGATAAACTTACCTGGAGCAGCCAGTGCCAGGCAGCAGCTGCCAAGGCAAACAGGATCATGGGGTGCATTAAAAGAGGTCTGGATACACATGATGAGAGCATTATACTGCCTCTGTACAAATCCCTAGTTAGACCGCACATGGAGTACTGTGTCCAGTTTTGGGCACCGGTGCTCAGGAAGGATATAATGGAACTAGAGAGAGTACAAAGGAGGGCAACAAAATTAATAAAGGGGATGGGAGAACTACAATACCCAGATAGATTAGCGAAATTAGGATTATTTAGTCTAGAAAAAAGACGACTGAGGGGCGATCTAATAACCATGTATAAGTATATAAGGGGACAATACAAATATCTCGCTGAGGATCTGTTTATACCAAGGAAGGTGACGGGCACAAGGGGGCATTCTTTGCGTCTGGAGGAGAGAAGGTTTTTCCACCAACATAGAAGAGGATTCTTTACTGTTAGGGCAGTGAGAATCTGGAATTGCTTGCCTGAGGAGGTGGTGATGGCGAACTCAGTCGAGGGGTTCAAGAGAGGCCTGGATGTCTTCCTGGAGCAGAACAATATTGTATCATACAATTATTAGGTTCTGTAGAAGGACGTAGATCTGGGGATTTATTATGATGGAATATAGGCTGAACTGGATGGACAAATGTCTTTTTTCGGCCTTACTAACTATGTTACTATGTTACTATGATTCCACATCCATGGTGGCCAGGATGGTTCCTTCTGGTAGATGACCTATTGCTGATAGTTTATTCAATAGGTCAGTTGTGTCCTGAATGAAGCTGGGTGTATCTTTTACCAGGGGTTTAAGAATACCCTCTACCCATCCAGATAGCTTCTCAGTAAGGGTGCCCACACATGAAATAATTGGTCTTCCTGGGTTTCTAGATTTGTGGATTTTGGGAAGCATGTAGAATGTCCCTGTTCTTGGACTTTCTGGTATCAGGTCATTGGCTCTTATGGATTCATCAGGCAGACAAGATACCAACTTGTTTAGTTCCTTGTAATAATCCTGTGTAGGATCCGACTCCAATTTTTTGTAGTAGTGTGTGTCCATAAGTTGTCTGTTTGCTTCCCTAATATAGTCTGATGTGTTCATCATGACTATTGCACCACCCTTGTCAGCAGGTTTGATGATAATTTCTTTGTTGGTTTTCAAAGACTGTATGGCCTTTCTCTCCTGGGCACCTGATGTTGGATGCTTGTCTCTTGTTAGAATCTATGATGGTGGATTTTATCAAATGTCTGAAGGAGTCCATATAGTTATCCAAATGAGGGTTGCGTCCAGGTGGAGGAGTCCAGTCTGACCTCTTCTTTGTTGTTAGGATCCCTTTTCCTTCAGTCCAGGTGGGTTCTGAATCTTCTATGACATAGTCACTGACTGGGAGGATCAGCAAAACGCAGTAGTATAGTGTATCTTGACTTAAGCAAAGCATTTGATAAAGTATCTCATATTATCATTTTTGAAAAAATACTAAGTATGGAATAGACAAGGCAATTGTTAGGTGGATTCATAACTGGCTTAATGATCAGACCCAAAGAGTTGTCATAAATGGCTGCACATCCAGTTGAAAGAATGTCTACCAAATGTACAGTTGTGTTCAAATTGTTATATATCCCTGCAGAATTTTTGCTTTCTTGGTCTTTTTTTCAGAGATTATGAATAATAACACCAAAACTTTTTCTCCACTCATGGCTAGTGGCTGGGTGAAGTCATTTATTGTCAAAATACTGTGTTTTCTCTTTATAAATTATAATGACAACCCAAAACATCCAAATGACTGTGATCAAAAGTTCACAAACCCTGGTGATTGTGGCCTGATAACATACACAGAAGTTGACACAAATGGGTTTGAATGGCTACTAAAGGTAGCATCCTCAACTGTGACCTGTTTGCTTATAATCAGTGTGTGTGCATAAAAGCTGAGTTAGTTTCTGGGGTCCAGACAGACTTGTATCTTTCATCCAGCCACTCATGTTTCTGGATTGTGAGTTATGGGGAAAGCAAAAGAATTGTCAACAGATCTAAGGGAAAAGGTACTTGAACTGTATAAAACAGTTGTTTTAAAGATGTGTGAACTACAAAGGTACAGGAAACTTGGTCAAAGTTGAAGTGAAGATGAATGCAGCATGTTATCAGCAAATACTGCATGCAAATTTGCACTCATCAGCCAGAAAGCTGCGCATGGGACGTATTTGGACGTTCCAACATGACAACGATCCAAAACACAAGGAGAAGTTGACCTGTTATTGGCTACAGAAGAACAAAGTGAAGGATCTGGAATGGCCATCTCAGTCTACTGACCTCCATATCATTGAGCCACTCTGGGGAGATCTCAAGCGTGCAGTTTATGCTAGACAGCCCAGGAATTTACTGGAGGCTTTTTGCCAAGAAGAGTGGGCAGCTTTCCCATTTGAGAAAATAAAGAACATCTACCACAAAAGACTTCAAGCTGTCATTGATGTTAGAGGGGGCAATACATGGCATTAAGAAATGAGGTATGTAAACTTTTAATCAGAGTCATTTGGATGTTTTTGGTTGTCATTATGATTTAAAAAGAGAAAACACAGTAGTTTGATAATAAATGGCTTCACCCAACCACTAACCATGAGTGGTGAAAAAAGTTTTGGTGTTATCTTTTATATTCTCTGAAAAAAGGCCTAGAAAGCAATATTTCTGCCAGGGTATGTAAACTTTTGAGCACAACTGTACCTGCCGTACCAGAAGAGGACTGGTGTCTTCTATATATATTTTTTTATTCAGCATTTGTGGTTTTACCCAATGACTTGTTCTTTTGTGATATTTTTACCCACACCTGATGATTATGTTGCTTTAATTGATCATGTAATTTTCTATACGTGTGTCTATTGGTGTATTTCCAATTAAATGTCTTTGTGATCAGTTAGATTGCAGCTCTGACAAAGAACACCACGTGTGTTTGAAATGCGTTGCTGCTATGCTGTCCTTTTAATGATTTTTACATATTTTTTTTCACCTTCTCCTATCGAATAATTTTTTTTTTTGGCAAAACAAATTCTGTAAGCTGGATCAACTTGTTCTTTGGTCCACACTTAATAACTGTCTACAAACATCTCAGCTGTCATGCCGTAGAGCAATCGGCCTTATTTTCATTTGCACAGGGAAAGACTAGAAGCAATGGGATGAAACTTAATGGGAGACGACACCGATAAGATACTAGAAAAAACTTTTTGACTGCGAGTCTGATCAATGAGTGGAACAGGCTGACTAGAGAGGTGGTGAGCTCTCCTTCAATGAAAGTCTTCACACAGATGTTGGACAGACATATGTCTGAGATGGTTAAGTGAATCGTTCATTGAGCAGGGGGAAGGACCAGATAAATCAGGAGGTCCCTTCCAACTCTACCATTCTATCATTCTATGCTTCTACTGACAGCAAATTGAGAATATTATCTATCTCCATGTAGAGGTAGGTTTTTATGGTCCCCTGTCATGTGATCGCCGTTATTCAACAAATAACAGCAAACACAATTTTGGATTGTGCTGGGGCTAGAGTTGTGTTGGGGTTAGGGTTGTGCTAGGGTTAGGATTCTGGTTAGGGTTGGGATTAGAGTTTGGGATAGGGGTGTGTTGGGGTTAGGGTTGGGATTATAACTGTATTAGGGTTGGAGTTACAAATAGGGGGTTTCCACTGCTGAGGCACATCAGGGGGTCTCCAAACGTGACATGGTGCCCACCATTGATTCCAGACAATTTTGCTTTCAAAAGTCAAACGGTGATCCCTCACTTCTGAGCACTGCCATGCACCAAATCAATGGCCTCCCCCCATATACGGGGTATCAACATACTCAGGAAAAATTGCACAACAACTTTTGTGGCCCATTTTCTCCTGATACCCATGTAAAAATAAAAATGTTTGGTTACAAAGTAAATTTTTTGTGAAAAAAAGTTAAATGTTCAAACAATACGAAAGAGACACTGGTGCTGGGCTATACCCCTAATAAAACTGCAGGCACCTAGGCAGATAGTGTGCAGACCCCTGCCGAACAATAATGAATCAATAATACCAAGTTAAGATGCCGCGCTGAAAAGATAGACTATGACTATGAAGTGAGTGAAATCCAGTCCCCTACCTCCCAGATGAAAGCTGGCGTATCCCCTGGGTTGGAAGGTTGGCTGCCGCAATAATGTCCGTGATGTTGAAAGGGTCGCGGCATCGGCAGTGCACAGATCAAGCGGGAGCGTCTTCCCGTGGTAAAAGATTCCCCTATGTGCTTGCCGCTGTAGGTATCGGCAGGTAGCCACAGCCGATGGCGCCGCCGAGCAGTAGCGTAGCGAGTGAGGGGGTGGTTAAGCGGTGACGTCACCTGTCCATGACAAAGACACTAGCAGGGGCCAAACCCGACGCTTTTCCTTGAGAAAGAGGGTTGGTTCCCTTGAAACGCGTTGGGATTGGCCCCTGCTAGTGTCCGTCTCATGGACAGGTGATATCACCACTTAGCCACGCCCCTCGCTTGCTATGCTACTGGTCGGCGGCGCCATCAGCTGAGGCATGGTGGGGGAAACATCATATTTTGAGGGTGCTTTTCTCCAAAGGGGACAGGACAACTGCATCGTTTTGAAGGGAATATGGATGGGATCACCTACTAAGAGCATTGAAGATGGCTCGCCGCTAGGTCTTCCAGCCTGACAATGACCTGAAACACACAGCCAGGGAAACTCAGGAGTGGCGATTTTCAGGTTGTATTGTTATATTCTGCATCTCACAGGTGCAAAAAGGGGAAAAATTTGCAAAATCGGCTGTGTATCAAATACTTATTTTCCTGACTGTGTACACATATATTTCAGAATTTGACCAAGTGATAAAGGAACAGCACTCAGATGTTACATGGATGGTATCTGTTTACTGTTCATTTTTTTCAAGGACTAAAATGATTAGAACAAGTGAGTTTGATCCATGACTGTTTAAATCAGACAGCACTGTTTTGAGTTCTCTCAGTCCGCAATAGAAACATAGACAAAGGAACAGCTTTAACTCCTTTCCATCATCGGGCATTATAGTCGGACTCCCTCCCTTTGATGTGGGCTCTGGGGCTGCGCCCACATCTTTCTAGGAACATGTCAGCTGTTTTGAACAACTGACATGTGCCCTCAATAGCTGCAGGTGGAATCGCAATCCCCTCCCGGCTATTAACCAGATAAATACCGCTGTCAAACTCTAACAGCAGCATTTTACAAGCACTTCAGGCAATCGTGGTGGAGATACGCACATCGGTGACCCCATCACGTGATCGCCGGTCACCGGTGTGTTGGCATGACAACCTGAGGTCTCCTGGAGACCTCTATGGTTGTCGGCTTTGGCTTGCTGTGAGCACCACCCAGTGGTTGGCGCTCATAGCAAGTGAGTAATTCTGCTATATAGAGGCAATCTGATCATCGCCTCTATGTAGCAGAGCCGATCACGTTGTGGCAGCTTCTAGTCACCTATGTAGACTATTGAAGCATGCCAAAAGTAAAAAAAATGGTTTTAAAAATATAAAAAAATAAAAAGATATAAAAGTTCAAATCACCCCCATTTCAACCCATTCAAGATAAAAGAATAAAAAAAATCAAACGTGCACATATTTGGTACCGCTGCATTCAGAATCACCAGATCTATTAATAAAAAAAGGATTAACCTGATTGCTAAATGGCGTATCAAGAAAATGTTTTTTTTTTTTGTCACCTTAACATTGCATTAAAATGCAATAACAGGCAATCAAAAGATCGTATCTGTACCAAAATGGTATCATTAAAAACATCAGCTTGGCTCGCAAAAAATAAGCCCTCACCCAACCCGAGATCACGAAAAATGAAGACGCTATGGATATCGGAAAATGGAGCAATTGTTTTTAAACAAAGTTTGGAATTTTTTTCACCACTTAGATAAAAAAGATTAAAAAGAACCTAGATATGTTTGATGTATATGAACTCGTAATGACCTGGAGAATCGTAATGGCAAGTCAGTTTTAGCATTTACTGAACCTAGTAAAAAAGCCAAACAAAAAACAAGTGTGGTATTGCACTTTTTTTTGCAATTTCACCGCACTTGGAATTTTTTTATTGTTTTCTAGTACATGACTTGGTAAAACTGATGGTGTTGTTCAAAAGTACAAATCATCCCGCAAAAAAACAAGCCCTCACATGGCCTTATTGATGGAAAAATAAAAAGTTATGGCTCTGAAAAGAAGGGGAGCAAAAAACAAAAATGCGAAACCGAAAAAAAGCTCCGGGGTTAAGGGGATAAAGACTATAATACGTACATGGGTCTGTGTCCTGCTCTATTCCCATCTGTTTACTGGTTTGCTGACATACAGAGGTTTAATACTAGAGATAGGACCAACCTTGTAGTGGTAGGAGAGCTTTTATGATTTTTTTAGCAAAACAGCGTTAACTAAGTAACCTATGTTATTTACTTGCACTATTACAATTTATGTATTTCCTTACTGTAGGGTACAGACTTTTATTTAACCTTTGGTTTTATAATACGTACGTTTTCAAACTGTGAGAAAACATGGATAGAACATTCATGTGAAAAATGGACATCTGAATGAAGCCTTTCAGTGGAGGTGGAAATTTTAAGGCACAATAAATGATCATTGGATCTCACAACAATTGAAGGGTTCAGTCTACATTAATCTAATGAATAAGGCCTCATTGTAATAATATGAGATCCACCATTCTATTCACAGACTCAGACAGTGTTATTGTTCTCACTTCTGCAGCTCTGCTTTTTCAGATTGTCTGCTGGGTAATTTTCCATATGTTTCAGGTTTTCTGTTAAAAAAAAAAGCAAAACTATTTTGCATGCAAAACATATTGCATTTTAATATTGTTATGCTAATGTTTTTGCGCAAAAGACTTTCAGTATCAATTAATCAATTAATATTCCTAACTAGGCTAAGATTGTTTAGAAGGAAAGGAAATTGGCTGATGAATGTATTGGTCACTTCAAAAGCATGTTCAAATCTATCTTCTTCTTTTCCTAATGAATATGGAAGTCTGCCCACTGTGTGATTAGATTTTAATGACTGCAAGGTCACGCACTCTGGAAGGCTTGATTCTGCTTGCAAGGTCAGTAGTGGCGAACAGTGCGCCAATCTGAAAATAAACAAGGACCTGTCACGGATATATTTTTCCTTTGGAAGTGCCCAAGAGAGGGTAAGGTGAACAGGTGACTGTGCGTTAACTTGTTTTGAAGCTGAAAATTACCTTCAAAGCTTCACTGTATTGCTCCATACACACTGAATTAGCTTTAACAAATTGCTGTAATTGAAATGCTAACAGTTTGGTTATAATGATGAAGCCATACACTGCGAAGTGTACTGCAGCAGCTGAAACACATCCCTGAACAAAATCTATTACAGACATTTGTGAAAATGCATTCTTGTTAGTCATCAAGTATTATTTATAGCCACCATACGTAGCAATCTTAAGCTCTGTATTCATACTTTCAAGTGTCTACATGAATAGCCATAATTTCAAAATTAGAAATTCAGGTGTGAATGGAAAGCTAAGAAAACTGGAAAAGAACCTGGGTCAGATTTTCCATTATATCCGCCTTGTGTAAAAAGAAAAGCTTACATTTATTACTAATAATTGTGTCACTTGGCTTTTTTTTGTGGTGATGTTCTCCAGATTTTAGCCACCATCTGTATAAGGTTGTACAGCTTCCAGTGACATTGGGCTCAATGACATTTTAAGGAGGAATGTAACCTAACACCATTACCTATGGATGAATTTATTTTTTATTGAGCTAGCTATTTGGGGGTGTTTGACTCTGACTTTGACTATAGCCTTGACTCTAGATTTTGACTTCTTGCACCCTAGCATTTGTAACCTGGTACATACAGTCCACTTTGCTGGTTTTAATTGCAAGTCCATCTTCTGATTATGTCTTTGTCTCATTCTACGTTTTGCATCCTAAGTAGGGATGAGCAAACCCGAATCAAAAAGTTCGGGATTCGTACAGGACACCTAGTGTACCGTCCTCTGTCCTGTGTGTACCGAACACAGAACACGTCCATTTTTACTGTATGTCCAGATTCCTGTTCGGGTTCACCAGTCTAATAAAGCTTGTTGAAATGCAGCAGCGCAGCCTATCAAAAAGCTTTTAGACTGTGGGCACTTCTTTATAAAGGCCGGATCATGACTGCCACCGCTATTATGCTCTCGTTAGTGTAAGGGTAGGTTGCATCTGGAGTGAGGGCCAGATTCTGACTGCACAATCTGCAAGCATAACTCTGTTTGTATGCTGCAACACCTATATGTGCTATTTCTGTGGTAAAAGTCACTGTGTGTACTCTGCAAACCTGTCTGTGGGAGTACTGCGCTAAAAGCCACTTTGTGTACTCTGTACCCCTCGTCTGTGGGAGCACCATCCTTTAAGCTGCTGTGCGAACAACCACCTGTGGGTGTACTGTCATATAAGTTGCTGTGTGGACTCTGCACACTCGTCTGTGAGAGAACGGTCATTTAAGCTGCTATATGTACTCTGTACCCCTCGCCTGTGGGAGTACTGACCTAAAGCCGCTGTGTGTACACTGCATCCCCGCCTGTGTGAGTGCTGTTCACTGTGTGATACCTAGTAGTCTGTGAAATAAATAATTGGCATAATTTGTATTATTGCTATTAGTAGGCCTCAAAAATAATTTTTCAGACCTAGTGTTTTTTTAGACTACTTTTGCAAATCAATATATCACATAAGCCTTCTCGTTGCCATTTCTAGGACCCAAAAATAATTTTTCTGTACTGGTGTGCATTTTTTATTAGTCTGGGGAAAAAAATGGCATCAGCCGTCACATTGCCAAAAAATAATTTCTCAGGCCCGGTGTATTTCTTAGAAACACAAAATATATATTCCATAAACTTCCAACTCAAATAATCCGTACCACACAAGAGGGAAAACTCCAATAGAATAAACCCAATAGAGTATTTTTTAAAAAGTTATAAATTTATTTAAACACTAAAATCCGGTATTGTATAGCTGGTTAAGCTAACCAAGCAGGATAGGGGAGGTACATATTCACCACATAATAACAGGTAATGGCATCTGCACAATCAGGATAGAGACCATATCAGGGTAATAGGTACATAAATAGTAATATAGTGGGTGCATACGCAAAAAATATATACTTATTATAATAAATAGCACAGATGTAAATGGCCTAGAGATGAGCCAAATTAGTACAAAAGTAACCATAAAATATAAAACGCAATAGTGCAAGATGCAAAATAGTGCTAGGCAAGAGAGAGTACAAGATACTGTATAAGACTGCGCTGAGAACTATACAGTAAGCATATTAATATTACCTATATGTGGTGTGAGACCGAGACCCCAGCCTGCCACCTCAACGCGCGTTTCGCCGATCTTCGTCTCCTGTCATGGCTGTTTAGGCAGTTTAGGTCTTAGTTACCATCTAATAGTTCTTTGGTTAGGGCTACCTCTGTACTCACATGCACCACTAGGGACTGCAATGTCAGGATTTCTAGTCTGCACAGGAATAAGCAGGCTTATTTGGTTTTTTTTAGTATTTAACCTATTAATCTAAAGTGAGTTGCTACACAGGCATAACCTAAATGCTGCCACCTGCTTATACAGACCATATCAGATGGTAGTGCTGGATGTTATGGCGTGCTGAGTAAGGTTTTACACATTGCTGCCATGCTAACCCTCCATTCCCAGCTATGTTGGCAACTTTCTACTCCTCCTCCTCTGCCTTGTGCATCCACTGAACCACCGCCATCAGGTGAGTGCTCCATTAGTTGTGCATCTATCAGTGTGCGCTTGTATGCCAGCATTTTAGGATCATATTCTAGTGATGGAAATTAGGATGGCACGATCTGCTTGTAGTGGGGATCCAGCAGGGTGGTCACACAGTAATCTGCACTTGTAACAATCCTGCCAACTTGGCCGTCGTTGCACAGGCACATTAGCATGCATTGCCTCATGTTTGTCAGGTTATCCAGAGACAACAACAAGCTGTCAGTGGGAGGTGTATCGTCTGTGCCCTCTCTGTCATCTGTGTCCCCACAGCCATGCTGCAGTGATGAGCGAGAGCCTCCATGCTCTGAGCACGATTGTTCCTCATCCTCATCCTCCAAAACTGTCCTCTGGCTGGACATTTGTGTTCCTTGTTGATGTTGGTACAGGAACCTATCCTCAAAGATGTATGGACGACTGGCCTGATAATGTTGTGAATGGTCCCTGTTCCTCCTCATCTTCCTTCTGTGCCACCACCTCATCCATCAGGGCCTGAAGCATTGTTTTTCTAAGAGGTAGACTACAAAATAGCAGAAAACTGCAGTGGTTGGCACCTGTGTTTTATCATCAATAGAGATGTTCTGTGGTGGTTCGCTGACCGTTTGCACTGCCACATACTCATACTCCAACAGAACAAGTGGTTAGGCATCAGTGCATTCAATTTCTTCCAATTGTTGGCCAGATTTAGGTGGTTGGCCAATGGAACCACAGCCAACAGAGTCATTAAAAAGCAGAAGTTATGCGTTTCTCGAGACTAAGCTCCCTTAATCATGACATTCCAAATGACCCATGTATCCCACTTAAATAACCCTAGACCGGAGAACACACCGGTAAGATAAGTGATTGATGTAACTAGTTTGAGAAGTGGGCGTGAAATAAACAGGTGTAAAAAGGTCACATAACATGATAATCTATATGAACAACGTACATTTGTAAGACATTAGACAACAACAAAACAAAAATATTACAGATAATTATACAATTTAAAAAGATTAACACAATCAAATCTGTAAAAAATATTCATGAATAAAAAATTCTGACTGAACAAAAATTCCAAAGAAATGAACAATTATGCCTACAGTTATTGATGACTAATTGCATTAGACATTTTAGCAGTAAATATTAACTAGGAAAATTGTTAAAAAAAGACCTATAACAATAGGCAAAGTCAAAATGTCCATAGATAGTTATAATCGCAGGCAGGAGACGCAGCATGTGTGCTTATAGCACTACAATGACAAAAGCTCATGTATTTTGGCATGTACCTGGTTTGTTTTTGAACAACATCAATACAGATCTACCATGCCCTCTCTCACTGCAGCAGCTACACCCACACTACCAGCAGAACAGCCACATCCCCTATTTGATGCTCTTTTCATTGTTCTCAGCATAAATAAGTGCAGATTATTACATGCCCAGTATACACAGACAGTGGCCAGCAGATTATTACACTGCCTGTTTTCAGAGCACCCCTCCAAAAAAGTACAGAAAAGCAAAACCAATGTTGGCTACCTCCTCCTCCTACGTCAAGTCCATCTACACCTCAACCTAATACTCTACTTGAACCTCCGCCTTCTGGTTCTATATAGTTGTTTATAATTTTTATTCTATGTTCTTTTAAGTCTGTTCCCTTAATAAAAAAACAAAACTAAAACAGTGGTGGATACCTCCTCTTCTGCCTCTTGCACCTCTTCGACCTACGCCGCAATGTCCACCTCCGCCACTTGGACCTCCACCTCCTGGTTGAAGATTTTTTTTTTTTATTCTGTTTTATGTTAAATCATTTCCCTATCCACATTTGTTTGCAGGGCTGTAGTTCTGCTCTTACCCCCATTTAGCTTCCTTTTGCATGCTGCTGTCTCTGACTATGACCATTTTACAGCCATTTTAAAGCACTGAAGTTCAGGTCCCCTTTAACTTCTATTGGGTTCCGGTCCGGGGTCAAGTTTGAGGTCAAGTTCAACTTTTACTATATGTTTGTTTATCTTGACGAGCCTGAACTTCCACGGGTTTGCTCATCTCTAACCCTGACCAATTTTACACTGCTATCCTTGGTTTCAGGGTGCTCTATCCATTAATAAGTGACTTCTCTAGGGATTGCAACTGAGAAAAAATGGATGACACTCGGGTCAATGTTTTTCATTGTGGCACTGCAGTTAAAAAATTTTTTTTTTACTGACCAAATCTGCGGATGAAAAAAATCTCATCATGCGCTATTTACCTCCAGAAATCAGATGAAACTCACACATTCAAGTCTATGAGTGTGAGAAAAAAATTGAATCCCATATGGGCCAGAGTAAAGCATCCAATTTTAACATATTTTACTGATACATTGCAATTCTGTAATATAGGAAATTGTAAATGGTCTTGTAAATGATTAATAGATGCGGCATCCAGATGACAAGTGAGAAAAATATTGTTCTATTTCACTGGATGAAACTCTGAATGATTTTGTATATAGTTTGTTAACCTATTCTAACTGTGGTCACATTAAAGGGGTATTTTCATCTCCAAGATCCTTTTCGCTATGTCCCTTTCATCATGTGCAGGCATTGCAGGACCTTAGGTATCCATGGTCATGACCAGTACCAACTAGCTAACTATCTGTCACTAGATCAGTGGTCATAACCATAGATACCTAAAGACCTGCAATGACTTCACATGATGAAAGAGGCATAGCGAATCAGAAAATCTATACTACATTTCTAATTGGAGATATTTGCTAATATTAATACTACATATTGGGATAGGATCTTGGAGATGGGGAAACCCCTTTAATTTGTGTGATGCTGGTCAAAGTCCAAATTAACAATTAAAAATACATTTAAGAACTTCTTTAAAGAGGTTTTCCCACGAACAAAAGATCAGCTTAATTAATAGATCTTGGAACAATAATAACTCCCACAATTGAATGTGTTTAAATAAAATGTTCCTGTGCTGAGATAATCTTATAAATGTGCTGTGTACTGGGTAATGGCTGTGTCTGACCGTACAGGAACATGGACTGATCATACCACATCTCCTGGGCAGGGGAGGAAAAAAACCTATACAGACATTATGGCATGGGATCGTAAATGACTCTTTCTTTGAAGTAAAACATTGTCTAAAAACAGACAATGAAATGTTTTACCTCACAAAAATAATCAGCTGTGATCCCAATGCTGCCTATCTGTATCCTTACTTTTGCTTCCCCCCTTCCCAGGAGCTGTGGTATGATCAGACCATGTCCCTGTAGGGTCAGACACAGCCATTACACAGTACACAGCAGGGACACATTTACAAGATTATCTCAGCACAGGAACATTTTATTTAAATACATCCAATTGTGGAAATTATTATTATTTCAAGATTTGCTGATTAAAGTGAACTTTTGTTCATGTGAAAACCCCTTTAAGCAGAATGGTTTTCAGAAAAAACAAACAAATGTTATTGGTCAGGTTGAGCAAAACAATTCTAAATCTTATATGAATTGTTCTATTAAAATAGAACCATTGGCCTAATGTTTTTTTTTCATAGTATTAGCTCATTGCTTGAATCTTTCATGTGATGGTTTGTTAAATCAACTGGTAAGCCTAATGATTTCAATGTTTGCTCAAACTAATATCTTTAAGATTGCTCACATCTTTGCTTTAAATTGGAGATTTTTTATATGGAACCTTTTAACAAACATCCTTAAATTTTTTCATTGTAAGTATCTATAGATGCTTCATAATATGCTATAATCTCAAATTAAGCATAGATCTATAGATAGATGGATAGATAGATAGATAGATGGATAGATAGATAGATAGATAGATAGATAGATAGATAGATAGATAGATAGATAGATAGATAGATAGATAGATAGATGAAATTGATTTTAAGGGAAACTGGTCATTGTTTTTACAATCTCTACTTAACTCATTTAATTTATCTTCTTATGCATTTTTATATTTATTTGACTTTGATTGTATAGCCCTATTAATTTCCACAGCGCTTTACAGATTTTACATTATCAATACCCAGCTAAGACCAGTAATATTTGCATAAAAAAAATAAAAAGATGTTGCCTCCATCTTTTTATTAAGTGAGTTTGCTGCATCCTGTGAAAATAAATACTGTTGCTCTTTTTTGCTCTATTAATTCTTCAATTTTGGAGGGAATTTTAATTCCTCTTTCCATGGCTTTGCTTTAAATTTTAGTGCAGGGATTCACAAGTATGAGGACTAGTGTTGAGCGATACCTTCCGATATCGGAAAGTATCGGTATCGGATAGGATCGGCCGATATTCAAAAAATATCGGATATCGCCGATACCGATACCCGATCCCAATGCAAGTCAATGGGACCAAAATATCGGAATTAAAATAAACCCTTTCTTGCCTTGTAGGTTCATTCTACATGAAGGAAAACAACTAAGAATAATGCCGGATGTATTTGGGGAGGTGGCGGAGACATTAAAGTCATAGAGGTTTATCCCAATCAAATAGAATAGCATGTTTTTTGTTTTTTTTTAAGACGTTCGGAGTGACAAAGATATTGACTATGTAAATTTTTTTTTTTTATTTTGTCAGATATTGATGTTTCACTATTCCACGCCCTTCCCCTTCTTTTTTTTCTTTTTTTTTTTTCTTTTCCCACACTTTCATCTTCATCATCATCAGCATCTTTGACATCAACTTCTTCTTCAACTTATTCATCTTCTTCTTCATCCTTTACCTTTTTTTTTTTTTTTGATTACATTCTTCATATTCATTTTATTCAACTATTATTATTCTTCCTATTCTACATATTCTTTTTATTCCACTGTTATTATTCTTCCTATTCTACTTCTTCATCATATTCTCATTTGTGACAGGCATTCCCGTAGTTGTTCTCTATAAAAGTTGGAAGATTACACCTTCCGTTCTGCCAGTCACAAAAGTTACATTTGTCCGCGTTCAGTTTGGCCTGCAGCATCAGGCTTTATCCAGGGGCACCACGAGGAGGAACGGACTCACCCCCATACACTGCTTAGTCTTCTTCTGCATATAATTTAGATATCTTTTGCTCTGATATTAAGTCTTATGCTTAATGTTCTTCTGCTCTTTGTTCTGCAGCCTCTTGTTCTTCTGCTTCTCGGTCTTCCATGTCGTCGTCTCCAGGGTCGTCGTCTCCAGTGTCGTCATCTCCGCCGTCGTCGTCTCAGCCGTCGTCATCGGGGTGGTCTTCCGGGTCGTCGTCGTCGTCATCGGGGTGGTCTTCCGGGTCGTCGACTTTAGGGTCTTCAACTTGGAAATGTAGCAGAAGGTACAAGAAGGCTGAGAAAATGCCAAGAACCAGCTGATGGAACTGGAACTCGGGTGGCTACCCGAAGGTTCAAGAGCCTATGGAACTACCGAGGACCAGCTGACGTTACTGGAACCCAGTTACTAAGCAGGAGGTACCCGTGCTAAAAAGCACTACCAAGGACCGCCTGACGTTGGCGGAACTCGGATACCCAGAAGGAGGCACCTAAGCCAAAGGCTCTGCCCGGAACCAGCTGACGGTACTGGAACCAGGATGGGGAGCAGAAGGTACAAGAGCAAAAGACACTGCCGAGAACCAGCTGACGGTACTGGAACCCGGATGGGTAGCCGAAGGTCCAAGAGCCAATGGAACTACCGAGGACCAGCTGATGTTACTGGAACCCGGTTACTAAGCAGGAGGTACCCGTGCCCGAAAGCACTACCAAGGACCACCTGACGTTGGTGGAACTTGGATACCCAGAAGGAGGCACCTAAGCCAAAGGCTCTGCCCGGAACCAGCGGACGGTACTGGAACCAGGATAAGGAGCAGAAGGTACAAGAGCAAAAGACACTGCCGAGAACCAGCTGACGGTGCTGGAACCAGGTGGTGGACCTGAAGGTCCACAGGAGAGGAGAGGAAAGCTAGGCCGCGAGGCAGCCGCAGTTACCGAACCCCAACAGTCTTAAAGGGGGAGCTGGGCCTACTGGCACTACAGAACCAGCCTTGACTACCAGTTCACGCAGCCCACATAGGAAGCTCCTAAACTGGAGGCACCCTGGAGTTGGCTAACCCGACCGCACCACGACGGGGCAAGCATAGGCGTCTCAGCGAGCTTGACACAACCCGGAAACAGCTGACGGTGCTGAAACCAGGCTTGGCACGAGGGAGTACCTGTGACAAGAACACTGCCGAGAACAAGCTGGCGGTGCTGGAACCCAGATGCGTTGCCCCAGTGTGCAAGAGCCAATGGCACGACCGAGGACCAGCTGACGGTGCTGGAACCCGGTTACTAAGCTGTAGGTGCCCGCGCTTAAAAGCACTACCAAGGACCGCCTGACGTTGGCGGAACTCGGATACCCAGGAGGAGGCACCTAAGCCAAAGGTTCGGCCTGGAACCAGCTGACGGTGCTGGAACCAGGTGGTGGACCCCAAGGCCCACAGGAGAGGAGAGAACAGCTAGGCCGCGAGGCAGCCGCAGTTACCGAACCCCAACAGTCCTACAGGGGGAGCTGGGCCTACTGGCACTACAGAACCAGCCTTGACTACCAGTTCATGCAGCCCACATAGGAAGCTCCTAAACTGGAGGCACCCTGGAGTTGGCTAACCCGACCGCACCACGACGGGGCAAGCATAGGCGTCTCAGCAAGTTTGACACAACCCGGAAACAGCTGACAGTGCTGAAACCAGGTTTGGCACGAGGGAGTACCTGTGACAAATACACTGCCGAGAACCAGCTGGCGGTGCTGGAACCCAGATGTGTTGCCCCAGTGTGCAAGAGCCAATGGCACGACCGAGGACCAGCTGACGGTGCTGGAACCCGGTTACTAAGCTGTAGGTGCCCGCGCGTAAAAGCACTACCAAGGACCGCCTGACGTTGGCGGAACTCGGATACCCAGGAGGAGGCACCTAAGCCAAAGGCTCGGCCCGGAACCAGCTGACGGTGCTGGAACCAGGTGGTGGACCCCAAGGCCCACAGGAGAGGAGAGAACAGCTAGGCCGCGAGGCAGTCGCAGTTACCGAACCCCAACAGTCCTACAGGGGGAGCTGGGCCTACTGGCACTACAGAACCAGCCTTGACAACCAATTCACGCAGCCCACATAGGAAGCTCCTAAACTGGAGGCACCCTGGAGTTGGCTAACCCGACCGCACCACGACGGGGCAAGCATAGGCGTCTCAGTGAGCTTGACACAACCCGGAAACAGCTGACGGTGCTGAAACCAGGCTTGGCACGAGGGAGTACCTGTGTCAAGAACACTGCCGAGAACCAGCTGGCGGTGCTGGAACCCAGATGCGTTGCCCCAGTGTGCAAGAGCCAATGGCACGACCGAGGACCAGCTGGCGGTGCTGGAACCCGGTTACTAAGCTGTAGGTGCCCGCGCTTAAAAGCACTACCAAGGACCGCCTGACGTTGGCGGAACTCGGATACCCAGGAGGAGGCACCTAAGCCAAAGGCTCGGCCTGGAACCAGCTGACGGTGCTGGAACCAGGTGGTGGACCCCAAGGCCCACAGGAGAGGAGAGAACAGCTAGGCCGCGAGGCAGCCGCAGTTACCGAACCCCAACAGTCCTACAGGGGGAGCTGGGCCTACTGGCACTACAGAACCAGCCTTGACTACCAGTTCACGCAGCCCACATAGGAAGCTCCTAAACTGGAGGCACCCTGGAGTTGGCTAACCCGACCGCACCACGACGGGGCAAGCATAGGCGTCTCAGCAAGTTTGACACAACCCGGAAACAGCTGACGGTGCTGAAACCAGGTTTGGCACGAGGGAGTACCTGTGACAAAAACACTGCCGAGAACCAGCTGGCGGTGCTGGAACCCAGATGCGTTGCCCCAGTGTGCAAGAGCCAATGGCACGACCGAGGACCAGCTGACGGTGCTGGAACCCGGTTACTAAGCTGTAGGTGCCCGCGCTTAAAAGCACTACCAAGGACCGCCTGACGTTGGCGGAACTCGGATACCCAGGAGGACGCACCTAAGCCAAAGGCTCGGCCCGGAACCAGCTGACGGTGCTGGAACCAGGTGGTGGACCCCAAGGCCCAGAGGAGAGGAGAGAACAGCTAGGCCGCGAGGCAGCCGCAGTTACCGAACCCCAACAGTCCTACAGGGGGAGCTGGGCCTACTGGCACTACAGAACCAGCCTTGACTACCAGTTCACGCAGCCCACATAGGAAGCTCCTAAACTGGAGACACCCTGGAGTTGGCTAACCCGACCGCACCACGACGGGGCAAGCATAGGCGTCTCAGTGAGCTTGACACAACCCGGAAACAGCTGACGGTGCTGAAACCAGGCTTGGCACGAGGGAGTACCTGTGTCAAGAACACTGCCGAGAACCAGCTGGCGGTGCTGGAACCCAGATGCATTGCCCCAGTGTGCAAGAGCCAATGGCACGACCGAGGACCAGCTGGCGGTGCTGGAACCCGGTTACTAAGCTGTAGGTGCCCGCGCTTAAAAGCACTACCAAGGACCGCCTGACGTTGGCGGAACTCGGATACCCAGGAGGAGGCACCTAAGCCAAAGGCTCGGCCCGGAACCAGCTGACGGTGCTGGAACCAGGTGGTGGACCCCAAGGCCCACAGGAGAGGAGAGAACAGCTAGGCCGCGAGGCAGCCGCAGTTACCGAACCCCAACAGTCCTACAGGGGGAGCTGGGCCTACTGGCACTACAGAACCAGCCTTGACTACCAGTTCACGCAGCCCACATAGGAAGCTCCTAAACTGGAGGCACCCTGGAGTTGGCTAACCCGACCGCACCACGACGGGGCAAGCATAGGCGTCTCAGTGAGCTTGACACTACCCGGAAACAGCTGACGGTGCTGGAACCAGGTTTGGCACGAGGGAGTACCAGTGACAAAAACACTGCCGAGAACCAGCTGGCGGTGCTGGAACCCAGATGTGTTGCCTATTAAAGATTGTCTTCCTAGAGCCCCAACTAGCGGTGCTGGAGCAAAGGGTAAGCAGGGGGAGCAGAGTGTAGGCCGAAGCCTGCACTGGAGGCAGCTTTGTGTCAGCGTTGCGTTTGCAGGACACTTTGCCGGCTACACAGTGTGGGAACAGCTGGCGTTGCTGAACCCCACTAACACAATGGCGGGTGTTTTTCTCTGTGCAGCTATCACTGACGGGCAAAAACTTGCGATGTTAGAGCCCGTGGTGAAGCAGGAGGAGGAGGAGAGGAGCAGAGTGTAGGCCGAAGCCTAGTTGAACCAATTTCAAAGGAAACCTTTAACCCCCCCTCAGGTGTTACAAAGTACAAGAGACACACCTTGTGCAGTATTAATGCTGCACAAGTGAAAGGTTGCTCTATTAATTTGTCTACTGGCACACGCTGAATGAAAGACGTACACAATTTAGCCCATTCTACAGTCAAACTGTAGTGGATGCGTGACTTGGCTTTTTAAGGAGACGCAGCACAGGTGTCCCAAATAACGCCTTGGTGCTTGGCGCAGCTTCCTGAGCGTTGTTATTTGCTGTACAGGAGTCTGCACTCTTGTGTTATCCCTTGGCAATGCCCTGTTAGAGCTGCCCGTCTTATGACCTCATTTCATGTTGGCCGGTGCGGTTAACGATGGCCATAAATCCCAGACCCACAGTGCCTTTTCCTAAAGTCACACTGCGGTGTTGGGATTCGTGGCCTTGTGCAGTAAATATGTTCGCCACTCACACATGTCCTTACACCTGCTTCAGACTGGGCGGCCTCAGCTGATCCCTTATCGCATGCCGCGGCCATGAGGCCTCACAGTCAGAAGAAGGCGGAAGGAGGGGAGTGAAGACAGGGGAACATATGCACTGCTCGTGCCCATCAATCACACCCTCGCAGTCAAAATATATGAGACAACGGGGGGCGTTGTGTCGGGCAGGGCGGACGCACAGGCACAGCCAGCCAACCAATGATGTCAGAAGACGGGCAGCGCTAACAATGGGGGTGCTGCGTGTCATTAGAAAGGAAAGTCACACCTCAGGGACAGTGGAATGGTCTCTAATGAGACACATTTTGTACGTGTTGAGTTCCACGTGGGCAAGGAGAAAAAGTCAGCCACCTTGTACAAATGCAGCAGTACTGCTGTACAAGGTGGCTGTTATACATAGAAACACCTGGGGGGGTGGGGCCAGGTTCCCTTTAATTTCAGTTCATGTGCCTGCGTGGCGTTTGCAGGTCACGTTGCCGGCTACACAGCAGGGGAACAGCTGGCGGTGCTGAACCCCACTAACACATTGACTGGTGTTTTTCTCTGTGCAGCTAGCAGTTCCGGGCAAAAACTAGCGGTGTTTGAGCCCAGGGTCAGCAGGAGAGGAGCAGAGTGTAGGCCGAAGCCTAGTTGAACCAATTTCAAAGGTTACCTTTAACCCCCCCTCAGGTGTTGCAAGGTACAAGAGCCACACCTTGTGCAGCATTAATGCTGCACAAGTAAAAGGTTGCTCTATTTAATTTGCTCCTTGCACACGCTGAATAAAACACGTACACTATTTAGCCCACTATACTGTCAAACAGTAGTGGAGGCGTGACTTGTCTTTTTAAGGAGATGCAGCACAGGTGTACAAATTTACACCTAGCTGCTGGGCGCAGATTCCTGAGCGTTGTTATTTGCTGTACAGGAGTCTGCGCTATTGTGATCCCTTGGTCATGCGCTGTGAGCGCTTCCTGTCTTCTGACCTCATTTCATGTCGGCCGTTGCGGTTAGCGATGGACATGAATCCCAGACCCACAGTGTGTTTTCAAAAAATCACACTGCGTGGCTGGGATTCGTGGCCTTGTGCAGTAAATATGTTTGACACTCACACATGTCCTTACACCAGCTTCAGACTGGGCGGCCTCATCTGATCCCTTATCGCCTGCCGCGGCCATGAGGACACCCAGTCTGAAGAAGGCGGAAGGAGATGAGTGAACACAGGCAAACATATGCACTGCACATGCCCATCAATCACACCCTCGCTGTCCAAAAAAATAAGACACCGAGGGGCGTAGTTTCGAGCAGGGCAGACGCACAGGCGCAGCCAGCTAACCAATGATGTCAAAAGACGGGCAGCGCTAACAAGGGTGGTGCTGCGTATCATTAGAAAGGAAAGTCACTCCTCAGGGACAGTGGAATAGTCTCAATGAGACACATTTTGTACGTGTTGAGTTCCACGTGGGCAAGGAGAAAAAGTCAGCCACCTTGTACAAATGCAGCAGTACTGCTGTACAAGGTGGCTGTTATACATAGAAACACCTGGGGGTGGGGGGCAGGCTCCCTTCAATTTCAGTTCATGTGCCTGCATGGCGTTTGCAGGTCACGTTGCAAGCTACACAGCAGGGGAACAGCTGGCGTTGCTGAACCCCACTGACACATTGACTGGTGTTTTTCTCTGTGTAGCTCGCATGTCCGGGCAAAAACTGGCGGTGTTAGAGCCCAGGGTCAGCAGGAGGAGGAGAGGAGCAATGTGTAGGCCGAAGCCTGCACTGGTGGCAGCTTTTGGTCGGTTGTGCCAGCGTGGCTTGTGCTGGACACGATGCAAGCTACACAGCAGGGGAACAGCTGGCGTTGCTGAACCCCACTGACACATTGACTGGTGTTTTTCTCTGTGCAGCTCGCATGTCCGGGCAAAAACTGGCGGTGTTAGAGCCCAGGGTCAGCAGGAGGAGGAGAGGAGCAATGTGTAGGCCGAAGCCTGCACTGGTGGCAGCTTTTGGTCGGTTGTGCCAGCGTGGCTTGTGCTGGACCAGATGCAAGCTACACAGCAGGGGAACAGCTGGCGTTGCTGAACCCCACTGACACATTGACTGGTGTTTTTCTCTGTGCAGCTCGCATGTCCGGGCAAAAACTGGCGGTGTTAGAGCCCAGGGTCAGCAGGAGGAGGAGAGGAGCAATGTGTAGGCCGAAGCCTGCACTGGTGGCAGCTTTTGGTCGGTTGTGCCAGCGTGGCTTGTGCTGGACACGATGCAAGCTACACAGCAGGGGAACAGCTGGCATTGCTGAACCCCACTGACACATTGACTGGTGTTTTTCTCTGTGCAGATCGCATGTCCGGGCAAAAACTGGCGGTGTTAGAGCCCAGGGTCAGCAGGAGGAGGAGAGGAGCAGAGTGTAGGCCGAAGCCTAGTTGAACCAATTTCAAAGGTTACCTTTAACCCCCCCTCAGGTGTTGCAAGGTACAAGAGCCACACCTTGTGCAGCATTAATGCTGCACAAGTAAAAGGTTGCTCTATTTAGTTTGCTCCTTGCACACGCTGAATAAAACACGTACACTATTTAGCCCATTATACTGTCAAACAGTTGTGGAGGCGTGACTTGTCTTTTTAAGGAGACGCAGCACAGGTGTCAAAATTTGCACCTAGGTACTGGGCGCAGATTCCTGAGCATTGTTTTTTGCTGTACAGGAGTCTGCACTATTCTGATCCCTTGGCCATGCGCTGTGAGCGCTTCCTGTCTTCTGACCTCATTTCATGTCGGCCGTTGCGGTTAGCGATGGACATGAATCCCAGACCCACAGTGTGTTTTCAAAAAATCACACTGCGTGGCTGGGATTCGTGGCCTTGTGCAGTAAATAGGTTTGCCGCTCACACATGTCCTTACACCTGCTTCAGACTGGGCGGCCTCAGCTGATCCCTTATCGCCTACCACGGCCAGGAGGCCGCACAGTCTGAAGAAGGCGGAAGGAGATGAGTTAAGACAGGCGAACATATGCACTGCTCGTGCCCATAATCCACACCCTCGCTGACAAAATAAATATGACAACGAGGGGCGTTGTTTCTAGCAGGGCGGATGCACAGGCGCAGCCAGCTAACCATGATGACAAAAGACGGGAAACGCTACCAAGGGGGGTGCTGCGTATCATTAGAAAGGAAAGTCACACCTCAGGGACAGTGGAATGGTCTCAATGAGACACATTTTGTACGTGTTGAGTTCCACGTGGGCAAGGAGAAAAAGTCAGCCACCTTGTACAAATGCAGCAGTACTGCTGTACTAGGTGGCTGTTATACATAGAAACACCTGGGGGGGTGGGGCCAGGTTCCCTTTAATTTCAGTTCATGTGCCTGCGTGGCGTTTGCAGGTCACGTTGCCGGCTACACAGCAGGGGAACAGCTGGCGGTGCTGAACCCCACTAACACATTGGCTGGTGTTTTTCTCTGTGCAGCTAGCACTTCCGGGCAAAAACTAGCGGTGTTTGAGCCCAAGGTCAGCAGGAGGAGGAGAGGAGCAGAGTGTAGGCCGAAGCCTGCACTGGTGGCAGCTTTTGTTCTGTTGTGCCAGCGTGGCTTGTGCTGGACACGTTGCCGACTACACAGCAGGGGAACAGCTGGCGGTGCTGAACCCCACTGACACATCACCTAGTGTTTTTTCTGTGTAGACAACACTTCCAGGTGGCAACTGACAGTGTTGAAACCCAGGGAATCAAAGAGGAGCAGAGTGTAGGCCGAAGCCTGCAGTGGAGCAAGTTGAAAGGGAACCTTTAACCCCCCCCCCAGGCATTTGTTGCTGAAAGAGCCATCTTGTACAGCAGTAATACTGCACATGGAAAATGGTGGCTCTGAAAATTATGCTCCTTGCAAACGCTGAAGTACACACTCATATAATGTGTCCCCTCACACCGTCAAACCATCCCGGAAGTGGGACTTTCCTTTGTAATGTGACACAGCACAGCCGTCATTCCAACCCCCTTGGTGCCGGGCGCCACCTCCTCAGCGTTGTTTGGTTCTGTCACGGAGCCCGCGCTGTAATGTTATCCCTTGGCCATGCACAGTTAGCGGTGCCCGTCTTCTGACATCATGTAGGTGTCAGGCTGGCAGTGCCTGTGCGTCCAAGCTGCCCGAGATCCAACCTTGCAGTGTCATCTAATGTAGTCCCACTGCGGGCCAGGGATCCATGGGCATGCGCAGTGCATATCATCGCCTCTCACTCACCTCCTTCCTGCTTCTTCAGACTGTGCGGCGTCACGGCCGTGGCATGCTATTAGGGATCAGCTGACGCCGCCTAGTCTGAAGAAGCGTGAAGAAGGGGAGTGAGAGGCTAGTATATGCACTGCGCATGGCCATGGATACCAGGCCCACTGTGGGATCACATTAGACGACACTGCGAGGTGTGATTTCGGGCAGCGTGGACGCACAGGCGCAGCCAGGACGACAACAAATGATGTCAGAGGACGGGCAGCGCAAACTGTGCATGGCCAAGGGATAACATAACAGCGCAGGGTCCATGACGGAATCAAACAACGCTAAGGAGGCAGCGCACGGTGAAAAGGGGGTAGCAATGACGGCTGTGCTGCGTCACATTACAAAGGAAAGTCCCACCTCCGGGACGGTTGGACGGTGTGAGGGGACACATTACAAGAGTGTGTAGTTCAGCGTTTGCAAGGAGCATAATTTCAAGAGCGACCTTTCCCTTGTGCAGTATTAGTGCTGCACATGGTGGCTCTTTCAGTAACAAACGCCTGGGGGGGGGGGACAGGTCCCCTTACATTTTAGTTGTGCCAGCGTGGCGGTCGCATGACACGTTGCCGGACACACAGCTGGGGATCAGCTGACATTACTGAACCCCAATAACAGAGGAGCGACTGTTGACTGTGCACACAGCACTTCCAGGCACCAACTGGCGGTGTTAGAGCCCAGGGACAGCAGGAGGAGCAGATTGGAGGTATTGCCGCACACACAGCTGGGGATCAGCTGACGTTACTGAACCCCAATAACAGAGGAGCGACTGTTGACTGTGCACACAGCACTTCCAGGCACCAACTGGCGGTGTTAGAGCCCAGGGACAGCAGGAGGAGCAGATTGGAGGTATTGCCACACACACAGCTGGGGATCAGCTGACGTTACTGAACCCCAATAACAGAGGAGCGACTGTTGACTGTGCACACAGCACTTCCAGGCACCAACTGGCGGTGTTAGAGCCCAGGGACAGCAGGAGGAGCAGATTGGAGGTATTGCCGCACACACAGCTGGGGATCAGCTGACGTTACTGAACCCCAATAACAGAGGAGCGACTGTTGACTGTGCACACAGCACTTCCAGGCACCAACTGGCGGTGTTAGAGCCCAGGGACAGCAGGAGGAGCAGATTGGAGGTATTGCCGCACACACAGCTGGGGATCAGCTGACGTTACTGAACCCCAATAACAGAGGAGCGACTGTTGACTGTGCACACAGCACTTCCAGGCACCAACTGGCGGTGTTAGAGCCCAGGGACAGCAGGAGGAGTAGATTGGAGGTATTGCCGCACACACAGCTGGGGATCAGCTGACGTTACTGAACCCCAATAACAGACGAGCGACTGTTGACTGTGCACACAGCACTTCCAGGCACCAACTGGCGGTGTTAGAGCCCAGGGACAGCAGGAGGAGCAGAGGAACAGAGTGTAGGCCGAAGCCTGATTGGAGCAAGTTGAAAGGGAACCTTTAACCCCCCCCCCAAGACGTTTGTAGCTGAAAGAGCCATCTTGTGCAGCACTAACGATGCAAAAGGAAAAGGTGGTTCTTTTAATTATGCTCCTTGCAAACACCGAAGTAAACACTAAAAATGTGTCCCCTTATACCGTTAAACCGTCCCGGAGGTGCGAATTTCCTTCGTAATGGGACACAGCACAGCTGTCATTCCTATCCCCTTGGTGCCGTGCGCTGCCTCCTCAGCATTGTTTTAAGCTGTCACGGAGCCTGCGCTGTTCTGTTAGCCCTTGGCCATGCCCAATTAGCGCTGCCTGTCTTCTGACATAATTTGGTGTCAGGCTGTCACTGCCTGTGCGTCCACGCTGCTCCAGATCCCACCTCGCAGTCTCGTCCAACGTAATCCCACTGCGGGCCTTGGAACCATGGACATGCACAGTGCATATCCTCGACTCTCACTCCCCTCCTTCCTTCTTCTTCAGACTGTGCGGTGTCACGGCCGTGGCATGCTATTAGGGATCAGCTGACGGTGCACAGTCTAAAGAAGGCGGAGGGAAATGAGCGAGAGCCCGAGGGGAAGATATGCACTGCGCATGCCCATGGATCCCAGGCCCGCAGTGTGACTCAATCAGAAGACACAGCGAGGCGGGATCTCGGGCAGCGCGGCCGCACAGGCGCAGCCAGCCTGACACCAAATTATGTCAGAAGACAGGCAGCGCAAATAGGGCATGCCCAAGGGATAACAGAACAGCGCAGGCTCCGTGACAGCTTAAAACAACGCTGAGGAGGCAGCGCATGGCACCAAAGGGGTAGGAATGACGGCTGTGCTGCGTCATATTGCGAAGGAAAGTCCCAGCTCCGGGACAGTATAACGGTATCAGTGAACACATTTTATAAGTGTTAAGTTCTGCGTGTGCAAGGAGCTAAAAAAAAAAAGAGCTACCTTTTCCTTGTGCAGCATTACTGCTGCACAAGATGGCTCTTTCAGTAACAAACGACGGGGGGGGGGGGACAGGTTCCCTTACATTTAGGTTGTTGTGCCAGCGTGGCGGTCGCAGGACACATTGCCGGCTACACAGCTGGGGATCAGCTGACGTTACTGAAACCCAATAACATTGGGTCGTATGTTTTTACTGTGCAGCCTGCACTTCTGAGCCGCAACTGGCGGTGTTGGAGCCCAGGAATAGCAGTTCAGGTGGTAGAAAGATGAACACAGCAGGAGACCTGGATGACACCCAATTACTTAATCAGGCAGAGGAGTGGCAAATTCCTGCGACATCCAGGCCTGGTTCATTTTCAGGAAAGTAAGCCGGTCAACGTTATCGGAGGATAGTCGCATGCGACGGTCTGTTAGTACACCACCTGCGGCACTAAAGACACGTTCCGATAAGACACTAGCCGCAGGGCAAGCCAGCACCTCCAATGCATACTGGCTTAGCTCTGGCCATGTATCCAGCTTAGAGACCCAAAACTTGAACGGGGAAGAGCCGTCTGGGAGTACAGTAAGAGGGCAAGCCATGTAGTCTGTCACCATCTGACGGAACCGTTGCCTCCTGCTGACTGGAGCCGCCGGTGATGGTGTAGACATTTGGGGCAGGCACACAAAAGTGTGCCAGAGTTGTGCCATACTGGGCTTGCCTTGGGCAGAGGCACTGCTTCTGCTCCCTCTTTGGGCAGAGCCTCCCCCACTGCCTCGACGCACTGAGCTGCTTTGTAAAGCACTAGCAGCACTCCTCTCAGTTGGACAGGAGAAGATGATGGAATTCACCAGTGTGTCGTGGTACTCCCGCAATTTACGCTCCCGGGTCAATGCAGGGATGAGGTTTTGGACGTTGTCCCGGTAGCGAGGATCGAGGAGGGTGAACACCCAATAATCAGGCATGTTGAGAATGTGGTCGATGCGGCGGTCGTTTCTCAGGCACTGCAGCATGAAATCCACCATGTGCTGCAGAGTGCCAACTGGCCCAGAAACGCTGTCCCCTGCTTGAGACATGATCTCTGCCCGCTCGTCATCACCCCACCCTCGCTGTACACACTGACCACTGGACAATTGTGTCGCTCCCTCCTCTGGACGGAGCTCTTCCTCCTCCATTGACTCCTCCTCATCCTCCTCACAAATTGGCCCCTGCGTACCCCTTTGTGAGGAACCACGTGGCGCTGACTCTCCAGAAGCTGATGGAAAAGGTGACTCCTCATCCTCCACCTCTTCCACAACATCATCCCTTAACCCTTGCAAAGTTTGCTGAAGCAGGCAGATAAGGGGGACAGTCATGCTGACTAGTGCATCATCTGCACTTGCCATCTGCGTGGAATAATCAAAAGGACGCAAAACCTGGCAGACGTCCTTCATAGTGGCCCACTCTGTGGTTGTGAAGTCTGATCGGCGCTGACTGCGACTTCTTTGTGCCTGATGCAGCTGGTACTCCATAACTGCTTGCTGCTGCTCACACAACCGCTCCAACATATGTAACGTGGAATTCCACCGGGTAGGTAGGTCACATATGATGCGGTGTTCCGGAAGGTGGAATCGGCGCTGCAGAGCAGCAATGCGGGATCTGGCCAAGCTGGAACGCCGCAAGTGAGCACACTCTAGGCGGACCATGTGCAGCAGGGCATCAAGATCCAGATAGTCCCTCTGCACAACCAAATTGAGCACATGTGCCAAACATGGGATGTGAGTGAGGTTGCCAAGGGCCAAAGCTGCCACCAGATTTCGGCCATTGTCACACACTACCATGCCTGGCTGGAGATTCGCTGGCAGTAACCACACATCGCTCTCCTGCTTGATGGCATTCCAGAGCTCCTGCGCTGTGTGGCTTCGATGCCCCAATGAAACTAGTTTCAAGACAGCCTGCTGACGTTTGGCCACGGCTGTGCTCATGTCGGTCATAGGTAAACGTTCACGGGTCCATGTGGAGGTGGACTGTGACGGATCCTGCATAGAGGAATCTGAGGAACTGGTGTAAGAGGAGGAGTCGATGCGTACAGACTGGATTCCTGCAATCCTTGGAGTGGGCAGGACACGTCCTGCGCCACTCGCACGATCTGTACCTGGCTCAACAACATTAACCCAATGGGCAGTGAGGGAAACATATCGCCCCTGTCCATGCTGACTGGTCCACGCATCGGTGGTGAGGTGGACCTTGCTACTGACGGCGTTCAGTAGCGCATGTTTTATGTTTGCCTCAACATGCCTGTGCAGGGCAGGGACAGCCTGCCTGCTGAAGTAAAAGCGGCTGGGCACCTTGTACTGTGGGACTGCCAATGCCATCAAGTCACGGAAGCTGTCAGTCTCCACCAGCCTGAACGAGAGCATTTCCAGGGACAACAGTTTGGCAATGCCTGCATTCAGAGCCTGTGCTCGGGGGTGGTTGGCCGAGAATGCCCGCCTTTTCTCCCATGCCTGTACTACCGATGGCTGTAGAGTAGACTGGGAGTGTGAGGATGACAGGGAAGGTGGTGCTGTGGGTGGAATTACACTAGGTCTCTGGACAACAGTGGAGGAAGAGGCAACACGAGATGAAGAGGTGGTAGCTGCCGCTGTTGGTTGGCCTGCGTCTTCACTGTGTTTCTGTAACTCCACCGCGTGCCTGGTCCGCACATGTTTCCACATATTTGTGGTATTGAGGTTGCTGACACTTTTACCTCTTTTTACTTTCTGATGACACAGCTTGCATTTGACAAAACAAATGTCATCTGCAACTGTGTCAAAAAAGGACCAGGCACTGCAAGTCTTGGGAGCGCCCTTTTTGGCTTTGGAAAGAGACAGGCTCCTAACGGGTGCCAAAGTGGAGGCTACAGGCTCCGCAGTCTTCCCCCTCCCTCTCCCTCTTTGGCCCGTAAGGGGAAGCTCTTCCTCAGAGCTGCTCCCACCACCTTCCTGTTCCTCACGCCACGATGGGTCAAGGACCTCATCATCTCCACTACCCTCTGCCACCAACTGCTCCTCCTGGGTAGTCTCGGCAGCACAGTACGCATCAGAAAGCGGCACCTGAGTTTCATCATCAGATGCGTACTGCGCTGTGGTCACCGGAGGCACTGGCCCACCTGCCTCTTCAGAGTCAGAGAGAAAAAGCTGTTGGGCATCACTGCACACTGCCTCTTCTTCCATTTCTCCAATGCTGCTTGGCTGGCCCCCTGTTTCCAAGCCAAGAGATTCAGAGAACAGAAGTAGAGACGGCTCCTGTCCTGGGCTCTCTGACTGCCTGGCCAATTTGGCAGGTGGTGAAGAGACAGATGGCTGCTCTCCAGTGCTCTGTGCCTGAGAGGATGTGGCACTAACTGAAGTCGATGCCGAGGCGTTAGCTGCCATCCACCCGACAACGGCTTCAATTTGGTCTTCACGCAGCAGCGGTGCACGGCGCTCTCCGACAAAGCTGCGCATGAAGGACTGTTCCCTGCTGAAACTGAGTGACGACGAGTCACCGGCGCCCGCAGCAGGCACAGAATCACCACGTCCTCTCCCTGCTCCTCTCCCTGCTCCGCGCCCACGCCCACGTGCCTTACTCCCTGCCCTCTTCATCTTGGTTGACAGATAAAGATAAGCAGAAAAGTACTAAGGCCTTAGCGTGCTTATTCCTGAAATGCTCCTCCTAACAGGTGTAAGAAACACTAATGTTGTAAAGTGTGGACTAAACTTTATTATTTTTCAAATGTGGCCTACACAAGTGTTAAGTTGTGTTTGGTGAACTTTACTTTTTTTTTGTGCAGATCGGGCTACAGAGCTAGTTTAAATCACACGGAGACCGTGCAGACAGCCGTAAACGGCGCTGCAAGGCCAAAAAACCCTCCTCTAGGTTACCCTATGTAGTGTTTTTCCACTATTTAGCTGGAGACGGGTGGAAAGACACTAATAGGAATTTTTTTTTTTTAATTTTAAACAGGCTGCACTATTTGAAAAAAAGGAAATTGTTTTTCAAGGTATGAGGCAGTAACGCACCCTGAGCTGAATCCAACCGGCTATAGCTGCACACAGACTACAGGGCGAGCTGCGCTCACACAGAGGCCGTGCAGACAGCCGTAAACGGCGCTGCAAGGCCAAAAAACCCTCCTCTAGGTTATCCTATGTAGTGTTTTTCCACTATTTAGCTGGAGACGGGTGGAAAGACACTAATAGGATTTTTTTTTTTTTAATTTTAAACAGGCTGCACTATTTGAAAAAAAGGAAATTGTTTTTCAAGGTATGAGGCAGTAACGCACCCTGAGCTGAATCCAACCGGCTATAGCTGCACACAGACTACAGGGCGAGCTGGGCTCACACGGAGACCGTGCAGACAGCCGTAAACGGCCCTGCAAGGCCCAAAAACCCCCCTCTAGGTTATCCTATGTAGTGTTTTTCCACAATTTAGCTGGAGACGGGTGGAAAAACACTAATAGGGAATTTTTTTAAAAATTTTTAAACAGGCTGCACTATTTGAAAGAAAGGAAAATTTTTCTCAAGGTATGAGCCAGTAACGAACCCTGAGCTGAATCCAACCGGCTATGGCTGCACACAGACTACAGGGCGAGCTGGGCTCACACGGAGACCGTGCAGACAGCCGTAAACGGCGCTGCAAGGCCCAAAAACCCCCCTCTAGGTTATCCTATGTAGTGTTTTTCCACAATTTAGCTGGAGACGGGTGGAAAAACACTAATAGGGAATTTTTTTTTAAATTTTTAAACAGGCTGCACTATTTGAAAGAAAGGAAAATTTTTCTCAAGGTATGAGCCAGTAACGAACCCTGAGCTGAATCCAACCGGCTATGGCTGCACACAGACTACAGGGCGAGCTGGGCTCACACGGAGACCGTGCAGACAGCCGTAAACGGCGCTGCAAGGCCCAAAAACCCCCGTCTAGGTTATCCTATGTAGTGTTTTTCCACAATTTAGCTGGAGACGGGTGGAAAAACACTAATAGGAAATTTGAGAAAAAATGTGCAGCAGGCTGCACTATGAGCAAAAAAGGACAACTGTGTGAGGCAGTGTGAACCCCCCCTGAGCCGAATACAACCGGGTATATGGCTGCACACAGACTACAGAGTGAGCTGCACACACACACACACACAGAGACCTTGCAGAATGCTGTTAAAACAGCGCTGCAAGGCAAGAGCAAGGTGAACAGTGAAGAACACACAGCGTTTTGCTAAATTAGCCTTTGGAAAGGAAAATAAAGCAATTAGCTAGCTCAACTGGCCCTCAGTTAGAACACAGCGTCCTGTTCCTAACTGAAATCACAGCAGAGTGAGGGCAAAATGGCGGCAGCGTTTTTTATAGTGCAGAGTGACATCATTTCAGCAGCCAATCACAGCCTTGCCAGTACTTACATGCCCACCATGCTAAACAGGATGTGCCCACACTTCCAATCATTCCTCATTGGCTGCTGCGTTCTGTTTGAATTCTGGGAACTTCCGATTCCGGTATCCGATACCCGGGAAGTATCGGAATTCGGTATCGGAATTCCGATACCGCAAATATCGGCCGATACCCGATACTTGCGGTATCGGAATGCTCAACACTAATGAGGACCCTTGATACGGATTGCAAGCTTGCGTATTTTGGCAAATATATTGACCAATACCTCATATGTGATTTTATGCACTTTTTATTTTTTCATGATGCAGCCAAGCCTATCAATGTTGGCCTTGTAAACTAGGGTGTCTGTCCTTGTGGGATCCACTTATATAGGGCTGGGCAACCGACCTAATATAATAGTATGGGCGTCACTAAGAGGCTGTAAGCCAGACACTGAGCACTACAGCCGTATGTGCAATGCCATATGCAAGCCTTTTTTTTGTGCAATTGTAATACTAAGCAATAAGTCCTCCATGAATTGGTCAGTTGCGAGTGATTGTCTCATCAGGACTTTGCACTTGTGTTGCCTCTTAGACTTACAAATGATGAAAGTATGCTGTGTTAACTTTGAAAATCCATTGCTATGTAATCCTTTATGAATGTTTAATTCAATTTTCACCCACCTAGCCTTTTTCACAGCTCCTCAATGTCCCTCCTCCGTGCTGAGATCTCACACTGCTTTGATCTGACAAGCTGCAGCTGTCAGTCAGGCTGATTGGGTGGGTTGAGATTGAATACACATGGGCTCCTGAGCTTTTTTTCACTGGACTGATAACATTTTCATTTACATATCATTATTATGTAGCCATTCTGACATGGATTTTTTAAAGTAAAAAGTCTCATCTGGTCTAAGGGATTTTTTTTAACAATGTATACAGTGTGAATTGTGAAATTTGGTGCCACATCTGCTTTAAGGGCGTCTCTCCTGCTGCACGGCGTTGTGTCTCATATGGACCCCGACCCTCAGCGCAGTTCTTCTTGCCCCTGACCGCGGTGCTTGTTTCCTTCATCCTTCAGCTTTTACCTGCCGCAGCAGATCCCCTTTATTCAGACGCTCATGCACTTATTTTGAGCTTGCTTCTACATCCAGTTCATGTTAAAGAACGCTCTGATGAAGGTCCTGTGACGGACCGAAAACGTTAAGCAGTTTTTTTGCCTGGATGCAATAAAAATAAAAAAAGAAGCTCTTTGTTCACATATTGAGTGCCAAGTTTATTTATCATCATCATCACACATCTGCTTTAAGGGGCATAAGTTATGGCAAAATTCCATACACCACTTTTATGTATTTTATTAGCTCCTGTTACTGTCATTTAGTTTGTTTCTCATCTTTGTGGGACATTCTTCATTGATCATTTTTCCATACACAGTTTTAGGATTATAGTAAGAAGGTTTTTAAATAAAAATGCCCCACTGCAGCCTAACTTCTATTTTTTCTCCTCGTTTGCGAAAATGAAACCTGAACTTAGATTAGTCGACAAATTCAAATGTGCTTCATCTGAATATTTACACGGCTGCCATTCAATCCATCTGCATCAGTTTAATGGCTTCACAAAATATTCTTCTTCTTCATTTCCGATTGACTTTTTTTTAACGAGCAAATGCATTAGACATAGTTTGTGCTCTTAAGTTTCATATTAGCATTATTTATTTATTCTTTTTTATTATTTACATTGCTAGGTTTTATATGATCAATTTAGCATATGTTGAGGGTTAAGACAAACCCAATCAATCAGCCTCAATGACTGACTTGGCACTAAGCACACGGGCTGGGTTGCATTTAAATAGAACCTGTCAGGAGGATTTTGCAAAGTAAAGTACCCACATGGCCATATTGGCACTGTGATACTAATTAACATGATACCTGCAATCAAAAAATCCATTTGGTGGTTTCTGTGTAATCTTTGTGTGAAGTTTGTATTTAATAATATCTTCATCAGGATTTTTTCTCAATGCTCTGGTCCCGTATTCATCATCCTGTGAGAATGACAGGTCACTGAATCAATCAGTGAGTTGCCTCCTATTTAAAATATCTTGCAGGCACAGTAATTACTGTGGTTGCTTAAAAAAACATTGTCTCCAAGAAAAACACATTCGCAGTCACATCTCCCTTGTTCTTAATCTGTGCATGCGCTGCCCTTGCCTGTGGTATACAGTAATATGTCTTGTAAATGCTTTTTGTAGATGGCCAAGAGTCTTTCAATTCTTGTTTGAGGATTTTTCCTCCATTATTTCTTGAAAAAAGTGGTTCAACAAAGCCTAACTTTAAGGCTGTATGCCCATGTTGTGTTTTTAAGCGTTTCCGCTGCATTTTTCTGCTGCGGAAATACTTAAAAAACGCTCATAAAACGCATCTTATTGATTTTAATAGCATTCCGCAATTGCTGTGCCCATGCTGTGCGATACCTCTGCAGAAAAATACGCAGCATGTTCATTAATTTTGCAGAATGGCGGCAATTCCGACGCCAGAGAGTTGTGTATCAAAACACTCGGAAAAAACACAAGAAAAACGCGACAAAAATGTGACAAAAACACATTAAAATTTGCAAGCGTTTTCCTTGCCATGGGAGTGTGGACTTGAAGCAGAAAAATCTGCTTCTATTCTGCAACATGGGCACATAGCCTAAATCTAGAATGAGGCAACCATCTCATGTTACTAATTAATATGACAGGCACATGATATCTGCAAATATGGGATAGTTGCCCTTCTATTTATCCTGTCTGGTGTGCATCAGCATTTCTTCACAAGTGATGTAAAAAGCTTTTACATTTAATTAAATGTGATAGTCCAGCACCACACCACATCTGGAGGCATTTCACGTGTCCTGTTTTAGAATACCCATGCCAATATAAATATGTGTATATTCCTATATGATTTGCACAGGGAATGCATTCAATATCCATTTCATGGGATATGTCATACAATTTCCATGTTAATTCCCTATTTAAAATGGAAAGGATAACAGTGGACACATGGGGGGTCAGCGAGTGTTCTAGTCTGCTAGCCTAAAGCTGCATGGACCAGGGCTCATCCCACCGAATGCCAGCTTTCCTTTCACTGTGGGTGTAATGTTACTCAGACAACACAGGGTGAGGGTAAAACAGTGTGGCAGTAATGGTGTAGTGAGTCTCTGGTTCTTTTGATGTTTTGATGTCTGGATATCTTGGTTGCATATATCTCTAAGGAGGTAAATCTATCCCTTTTATAGTTAACAAATGTAAAGCGAGCATTCACAGGAAAAGGGGAAGAATGGTAATGAGACCAACTTGCATTGTTTGATTTTGTAATCTATTTGCATTGTTTTTCCTCTGTTTTGCAAGTCAACAAACTAGCTGGCCTGGACAATGTGCAATCAGCATTTCAGCAAAAATCTTTTTGCAATAACCCTGCATGACAAGATAGCAGACAATAAGTTGTAGGAGCTGATATTAGACACAAATCTTAGCCATTCAAAAATATCATTTTAATCTACAAGAAGAGTCAATATTTCAGACTTTTGACCAACAAGAAAGAAACACATAAATTCAAAAGTCAAAATATAGATAACAGTCAATGACTCCTGGCTTACTGAAAATAGACATTTGGTTAATAAAATGCTGTGTAATCACACTGATGTTGACATTTCTGAGATGGAGGGTGAGGAGGGGGAGGAGCTGCAGGAACTGCGGTAGAATTTGTGGACAACCCTGAATGAACCAGGGCCTACAATCCTCGGTGTCAGTAGCACGTGTTCCATCCCAGGGTCCGGCTGGGTTCCAACTGGGTGTCTGTGGTTAACTGGACCTTACCAGCATCAGGGCATGGCTGATGTTATGGGACATTTGCTTATGTAAAATGGGGATGGCACAGAGGGAGAAATAGTGGCAGCTGTGGATCTAGTACCTAGGGACGGCCACCGCCATGAGGTTGTGGAAAGCTTCTGTTACCACATGCGTAAAGGGCAACATTACCAGTGAAAACAATCTGGAAATGTGGCCATTCAGTATTGTAGCCTGTGAGTGGGTGGCTGAGTATTTGCCATTCAAAGGACTGGGGTAGAAACAGCTGAACGCTGCTTAGGGACAAATACGTGGATGAGGTTGCTGACAGTGGTTGCAAGTTTTCACAGACAAGTGCTGGGTGGGAGGCATCTTCACCTACATCATGAACAGGGGATTGGTGTGCACATAGAACAGGGGAATAGGCAGTTGTGTCACCTGCAGACACTGTTTTGTGACCTGGGTGTTCGTCCCCAGTAGTCAGGTGCTTTGCTTGCATGTGCCTGAGCATGCAGCTGGTAGTTGTGCTGCCCCTGCTGATGCTGGCATGGCAGGTGTTTTAAATGGCCTTTTTTGGTCTAACTGGACTGTCTTTAAAAAAGTGCCAGACTCAAGAACTCTTAACCCTTGGCTTGGCAACTTCACCTGTGTTGGCGCTCTGGGGAACACTTGCCCACCTATCCATCTTAATGCCTGTTGTGGTGCTGCAGATGCTTTGCACTGTCCTTGCTCTGCATGTCACCTTCCCAGGTAGGGACAGTGACTTCATTGTCCACCACTTTGTCTTCCACTTCCGCATTCTGGTTTTCCTCCTGACTTGCTGACATAGCAACACCACTTGTTGACAATTGTGTCTCATCATCATCCAGCTCTTGAGACAGTAGTTGCATTATTCCACCAAAGCCTTCTTGTGGTCATGGTTGCTCACATATTTAGCATCGCTACATATGATCTCTTGTGCCGCTTGAAACAGGCAGGGCGAGAGGCTTTTGAGTGTCCAAGTATGCAATCACTTGTCTCCGGACACTCAGCAAGGTAGGAGTAACGAGGAGCAGTGTGAAGATTATTTGGTCCAGAATCACAACTACTGAGACTGGACCGATTGGATGACAGGGCTGTGCTGGCAGAGTGACTTGAAGCATTATTTTCTATACTTCCAAGAATTTTTTCAAACTAGTCTGGCTTCAAGAGTGGTGTTATGCGTCCCTCTACAAAAGTAGGACAGGAAGCTAGATCGATGTGTGTGTGTTTGCTGTGCTCCCGCAGCAGGCATGGTTTCATCTTGCCCATGGCCTCAGCCTCTGCGCTCACCATCAGCATCACGTCCACTTTCCTGTCCTTTACTACACTCCTTGCCCACTTTAAATTACATATGATATATCCCTGTTGAGAAACGTTGCAGTATTACTATTTTTAATGAAGCAATTTTTTTTTATGCACAACTAGACCACAATAAATGTCATATAACATTTCACTGCAGGAAAAAAATGCAGTATTACTATACCAGGAAAGTTTGCCCATTTCAGATGGAGTTCTTACACTGCAGTATCACTATAATGATGCTATTTCTAAAAAGCCAAGTTTTTTTTTATGCACAGCTCCCGCATGATATACAGTGGTTACGTAAAGTATTCAGACCCCTTTAAATTTTTCACTCTTTGTTTCATTGCAGCCATTTGGTAAATTAAAAAAAGTTCATATTTTTTCTCATTAATAATGTACACTCTGCACCCCATCTTGACTGGAAAAAACAGAAATGTAGAAATTTTTGCAAATTTATTAACAGAAGAAAAACTGAAATATCATATGGTCATAAGTATTCAGACCCTTTGCTGAGACACATATTTAAGTCACATGCTGCCCATTTCATTGTGATCCTCCTTGAGATGGTTCTACTCCTTCATTGGAGTCCAGCTGTGTTTAATTCAACTGATAGGACTTATTTTGGAAAGGCACACACCTGTCTATATAAGACCTCACAGCTCATGTCAGACCAAATGAGAATCTTGAGATCAAAGGAACTGGCCAAGGAGCTCAGAGACAGAATTGAGGAAGGGCACTGTTAGGGGTCGAGTTCCTGCCTCTGCACAGGGGGAATCTCGGGCCATCTCCGCTGTGGTCTCCCATTCTTCTCCTGCTGCAGTGGAGCCTGCTCAGCAGAGACGTCGATCCCAGCGTCTCGCTCAGTCTGACTCTGTGCTAAGAGTTACTGCTGTATTTCCTGCTTCTGCCATTGAGGTCAGTGCTGGGCAGCGGCGAGCAGACGCTTCTGGGACTAAGTCCTGCTTTTCACGTTCTGAGCATGCCCAGAGTAAGATCTCTCAGTGGAGATTGAGGGTCACATGATCAGATACTGCAGCTTAGGTCATTGGTCCTTTTTGGAAGGTCCTTGTAGGTGCTAGGACTAAGTCCTGCTTTGCACTCTGAGCATGCCCAGGGCAAGATCTCTCAGTGGAGATCGAGGGTCACATGATCAGATACTGCAGCTAAGGTCATTGGTCCTTCTTGGAAGGTCCTTGTAGGTGCTAGGACAAAGTCCTGCTTTGCACTCTGAGCATGCCCAGGGCAAGATCTCTCAGTGGAGATCTGGGGTCACATGCTCAGGTACTGCAGCAACTCCATTGGTCCTTCTTTGAAGGTCGTAAACGTGCTGCAACTATTTAAGGCTCGAATGGCCGCACGGCCATGCGCTAGTATTGTCTTTTGTTATGTGCTTGGCGCCAGTGTGGTCATGTGAGAGTGTGTTCAGGGACCCGGCTGAAATAAGCCCCTAGAATGCTGGCACCTCCAGCGAGGAGTTTGTGTTTGAATGTATTCAGGGACCCGACTGAAATAAGCCCCAAGAATGCTGGCTCCTCCGGCGAGGAGTTTTGTGTACATATGCGTGACCACTGACTGCTCTCTGTTTGGGCAGTTAGCCTGTGCCTCTGTGGAGTCTAACAGGGCACAGTGCTTCTCTTTCACGGCTACTAGGTGAGTTTATACCGCCATATAGTGCCACCGTTTACTAGCAGCAGGTACTCCTGCACGGTGGACCCCGGGCTGTGAACGCACCAATATCAATAAAAACATCTCTATTTACTCGGTGCGTTCTGCTAGCCCTAACAGGCACAGATCTGACCAAGGTTACGAAAGAGTTTCTGCAATAATCAGGGTTCCGAAGAGCACAGTGGCCTCCATAATCCTTAAATGGAAGAAGTTTGAGACCACTAGAAGTCTTCCTAGACCTGGCCGTCCAGCCAAACTGAGCTATTGTGGAAGAAGAACCTTGGTGTGAGAGGTAAAGAACCCCAAGATCACTGTGGCTGAGCTCCAGAGATGCAGTATGGAGTTTGGAGAAAGTTCCACAAAGTCAACTATCACTGCAGCCCTCCACCAGTTGGGCCTTTATGTTACAGTGACCCGACGGAAGCCTCTCCTCAGTGTAAGACATATGAAAGCCCGAATAGAGTTTGCTAAAAAAAAAATATGAAGACCCCCCAGACTATGAGAAATAAAATTCTCTGGTCTGATGAGATGAAGATAGACCTTTTTGGTGATAATTCTAAGTGTTATGTGTTGAGAAAACCAGGCACTGCTCATCACCTGCCCAATACAATCCCAACAGTGAAACATGGTGGGGGCAGCATCATGCTATGGGGATGTTTTTCAGCTGCAGGGACAGGACGACTGGTTGCCATTGAATGAAACATGAATGTGACCAAGTACAGTGATATCCTGGATGAAAATCTCTTCTAGAGTGATCTGGACACCAGACTTGGCTGAAGGTTCACCTTCCAACAAGACAATGACCCTAAGCACACAGCTAAAATAACAAAAGAGTTGCTTCAGAACAACTCTGTGACCATTCTTAACTGGCTCAGCCAGAGTCCTGGCCTAAACCCAATTGAGCATCTCTGGAGAGACCTGAACCAAAGTTCTCCATCCAACTTGATCGAACTGGAGAGGACCTGCAAGGAAGAACGGCATAGGATCCCCAAATCCAGGTGTGAAAAACTTGTTGCGTCAGTCTCAAGAAGACTCATGGCTGTACTAGCTCAAGAGGGTGCTTCTACTAATTACTGAGCAAAGGGTCTGAATACTTATGACCATGTGATATTTCAGTTTTTCTTTTTTAATAAATTTTTAAAAAATTTCTACATTTGTTTTTTTCCAGTCAAGATGGGGTGCAAAGTGTAATGAAAAAAATGAACTTTTTTGAATTTGCCAAATGGCTGCAATGAAACAAAGAGAGAAAATTTTAAAGAGGTCTGAATACTTTCCGTACCCACTCTAAATGTAATTCAAAGGATGCAGAACAATCTACAATAATTCCCTTATTCTCCTGATGAGTCAAGGAGAGGAAAGGAGCTGGGAGATGGGAATATAGGAACAAAGACTACTCCTGGGATTTATCAGGATCCATAGCCAAAGAATAGGTGAAATTGTTCTATAGTTAAATTCTTTCTTGACTTGCCAAAAGTGATTTTTTTAGGCAGAGATCATTTGAGAGTATATAGTACAAGCTATTTGAGTTTTTACTCATACCTATACATACATCCCTTTGTATATCTACATATCCAAGTATATACTGATTGAGCCCTAATCTTGCTATGTTTTTTGCTTCATTGATCGGACTTGGCTTATGTTTTGGGCATAGTGATTAAGGGATTTGTTGCCTTACTGTCCTACATGCATTATATTTGGCATTTATCATCAGCGATTGTGTACATGGGCTTGGCATTATGATGAGGGAGTCTCTCAACTTTCAATGGTTTACAAATATAGTTTTTTCAATGTAATTTATTTTAAGCTGTCATAGTCAACCGATCAACAGGCTTTGATCACTTTACCTCTCCTGGTTTTATCTTTCAGTAGAGTGGGTAATTTATTCCTGACCCCTTTACATTAGAAGGATTCCTTGGTCCTTTGCAGCTATCACATCTAATTGAAAAACTTCTGTTGCGGCTATATATATTTTTAAAATTTACCAATTTTAATTAATAATTTAAAGATTATATTTTACCTTCTACTTTGGCTTAAGTTAGATTTGGGATAGACATGAGGGAAGTGTGAACCCAAATGCTAGCCCCAAACACAGACTTTTTACTGTGTTTACTGTTTTTTCCGTGTTATTGTTTGAGTTCGGCAGATTAATAAAGCCAGTTAAAAGACTGCAGCACAGCCAATCAACAAGCTTTAAGGCTGTGGGTTCTTCTGGCCCTATCACAGCCATGCCAAGTAATGTTCTGGCTGTGATTGGCCAGTGCACCTCATGACCCAGCCTTACAGTGTAAAATAAATTAATAACCAGCCAAGGGAAAGCAGACAGCTGTGGGCTGGTATTATCATGCTGGGAAGCGCCAGATAACCAGAGAGCTTCCCAACCTATTAATATCAGACCCCAGATGTCTGCTTTGCCTTTGCTGGTTATTTAAAATGGAGGTGACCTACAAAAAATGATGTTGGGTCCTCCTAATTTTTAATAACCAGCTAAGTCAAAGCAGACAGCTGGGGGCTGATAGTAATAAGCTATAAAGGGCCTTGGATATTTTCAATTCTCATCCTAATAAGACCAACCTTCATCCACCCTAGAAATGGCGCATCTATATTAGCTACACAAATTCTGGTGCATAGCCTTGGCTTTTCTTGATTGTCCTGGTTTGGTGGCAGTCAAGAACGAGGCTGCATAGGTTACTCATGGTCAAGTCTCACATGAGTATCCTATGAAGTGTCTTTCTCAGAACAACCCGTCTTAGGTTGCTGTACAGAATTGCTGGATGGTGTGGGACCCTCAATGGATTATGTCCGAGCTGCAGGGATATTTTATAATAGATAAATGAGGGAGTGCTTCTTTTTCTTTTTTTCTATAACTCTCTTTTTATGTCTTTCGGGTTCGCTTTTATGAACTACTTCTGATTCAATTGTTTTTTTCAAATTGGTGAACCAGGTTTGGGGGATTGCTTTTTAAAATTCAATTTTTGTGTGTTTATTTTCCTTTAACTTAAAGGGGCTAGTAATGGGGGTGTCTTATGGATGCCCTTCAATTACTAAACTCTGGGCTTACACAGCTGACATCAAACTCAAAAAGATTACCCCAATGGCCATCGCATCAGGGCAATTGGGAAGACCCAAGAATAAGAGCCAGAATTGGTGCATCTAATGCGCCATTTCTGAAGTGGCTGAGGGCTGGTCTTATTAGACTGGGAAGGGGCCAATATCCATTGCTCTTTCCAGACTATTAAAATCAGCTACCAGCTGTTTGCTTTTATTCATCTGGTTATTAAAAATAGGGGGACCCACATCATTTTTTGGGGATCCTCCCATTTTTAATAACTACAAAAGGCAAAGCAGACAACAGGATGATTTTAACAGGCTCAGCAGGTACATGGATATTGGCCCTTTCCTAATCTAATAAGACCAGCCTTTAGCATCTCCAGAAATGGCTCATCCATTAGATGCGCCAATTCTGGCTCTTAGCCTTGTCTCTTCCCGATTGCCCTGGTGCGGTGCAATTGGGATAATGTTTTTTGGGTTGATGTCAGCTGTGTAAGCTAGTATACAGACAGGCATGTTAGATGCAGGCAGGCACTTCTGGTATACAGGCAGGTATAAAAGGTGCAGGCAGGCACAGCTGGTATACAAGCACACATGGCAGGTGCTGGCAAGGCACAGCTCGTATACATATAGGCACAGCAAGTATATAGGCAGGTAAAGCAGGTGCTGTTGGGCTTGATTGGTATACAGTAAGGTACGGCAGGTGCTGGCAGGCACAGCTGATATATAGGAACACAAGATCAAGGGACATGACAGGTGTGCCGACAAACAGACAGAACATGTTGATTAGTCACTTCCCAACAGATGGAGGTGCTTTAATTAATAAATACTTCCTATCTATTAGCTTGGTGCACTTTATGACAGTACAGGGTTATAATTCACTTCCAAAAAGCGTTTAAAAAATATCTGGGTTAAATTACTCACCCATATGGTATTCTGTGGTGTGGGGTACATTTCTGTGATATCTAAAACAGCAAAAAAGCAGTTAAACATTTTCTGGCTTAAATTACTGACCCATACAGTATTTTGTGGTGTGGGGTACAGTTCTGTGATACCTAACGTTGCGGCGATGACTGTGCCAAGCAAACTGTTACGCCCAACAGTGGCACATGTGGATATGTGGATCCACTTTGCCACAGAGCTAAGCCTGAACATGAATTGACGTAACCAAGTAGCTATCTTGGTATTCACTGGAGCCTCTAAGGGTGAGGTCATGCTTCTGGGGCAGGAAATTGCCAAGCAAAAATACTTGCTCTATTAAAATATAGCTTTTGTTAAATTCTATGAATAAAATTCAACCGTAAATAAACATGAACAAACTAAAAAACATGAAAAAACACACTTTTTTTGGTACAGTATAAATAAAAAGCACCTATGAGGGTGACTGACAAATATTTTTTCAGGTTAGTGGATCTGCACATAGTTGTTTTACCTGTGGCATTGATTATGGTGATGCATACAGAAAGTATATAAGAACCATTTACTCTGAAGTGTTGATTTTGGTTGATTATACAGATATTACAGATAGTTTGTATGAGTGTTTCTCTTTTTCTATGTGCTTCTCATTAAACATATGGGCAACTATTGAGTATAATATATTAGTATTCAGCAGGATTTGCTTTGTGTGGTTTTTCTATGATATATTGAATTAAGGTGTATATGATGATGCTGTAAGGCTTCATAGGGCACATTAGGTTGAGATTACATAAAGAGAGAGCGCCATTTGCGTTCAAGAGGTTGCCAACTAGAGATGAGCAAACGTGTTTGGAAAATGTTTGCCAATTTGAAATTCAGCATGAATGTAATACAATCGGATTTGTGTTCGCTTTTAAAGAACATTTTACTCAAAGTCTCCAAAATTCGTTCACAGTTCGCTAAATTTTCACGTTTCCACTAATGCTTTTGTTATTACTTTGGCTAGGATAGTGGAACTATTTGATGAGCGGGTGTTACGGGGGATAAGTTTGATGAGGAGAGGGGGTGTGGAGAGGTAAAAAGAGCATGAGGATAGGTTAGATGAGAGGTGGGCTCTTTTTTCCCCTTAACTTTATGTGTGTTGATTCTGGCAACCAATCAGGGTGCAGAAACCATACACATCATGACACGAGGTCTTCTGTGATTGGGTGCCGAAATCATTAGTCTCTGGCCAAAAAACAAGAGGACATTTTGTTTTGCTGGCGCCATTGTTTCAGTGTCATAGTGCAGATAGGTTGCTCTTGCACTAGTGCTGGTGCTGAAAATTAACTTGTCAGTTAAATAGATAGGATCTGTCCTGTGTGAAATTGATCTTCCAACAAGTAAATGCAAAAGCTATGTGGCAGTCTCCAGAAACCCAAATTGCTACTCCAAATCATTTGTGCTAAAACTATTTTTCAGTGGCAAATCATAAGGCCAGATTTCCACTTAAAAATCGTTAGGGCTATTATTGGGGTGGAGCCTGGAGGACCAATTAGCTACTTCAAATTGTTTGTGATAAAACTGTTTTTCAGTGGCAAATCAGATGGCCAGATTTCCACTTACAAATCAATAGGCCAAATATTGGGGTGCAGCCATGAGGCCCAATTAGCTTCTCCAAAATGTTTGTGATACATCTGTGTTTCAGAGACAAATAGAAGACCAGAGTTCCACTTAGAAATCATTAGGCTAATATTGGGGTGCAGCCACAAGGCCCAATTAGCTACTCCAAATAGTTTCTAATAAAACTGTGTTCAGTGGCAAATCAAAAGGCCACATTTCAGCTTAAAAATCGTTAGGCCTAATATTGGTGTGCCGCATGGAGGGACAATTAGCTACTCCAAATAGTTTGTGATAAAACTGTGCATCAGTGGCAAATCAGAAGGCCAGATTTCAGCTTAAAAATCATTAGGCCTAATATTGGGGTGCAGCCTGGAGGGCCAATTAGCTGCTCCAAATCATTTGTGATAAAACTGTGTTTCAGTGGCAAAACAAAAGGACACAGTTGCACTTAGAAATTGATAGGCCTAATATTTGAGTGCAGCCAGCAAGCACAATTAGCATTGATACACTACTCCCTTAATCACCAGGTCCTCATTGAAACTTCAATTCCAAGCTCTAATGCTGGGTCAGACCCTGATACCTCATGCATGGCCCATGGCTGACGGCTGCTGTGCCATTTGCAAATTTCTACTGTGGGTTAATTGATGCCACTCTGCATGGTGTCTGCTCCTAATTTCAGCTGGTTTGGAAGCTTTTTGTTACCCCTTAAGGTGTTGTGTATATGTGTGGTTTGGCCTCCCAATGGGATTCGGGTATGTTCATCAAACTGTTCAGCAAACATGTTTGGCGAACGTCCAAACATTGGACCTAATAGAGCCTAACCTTGAAAGGTTCGCTCATACCTACTCTCTACCCCAACATATCATACTGTCGCCTACCATGGAACCTTCAAAGGGAACCTGAAGAACCACCCCTTACGACAAGCCTACAAGCAACAGTAACCATTGTTCCACCATACTGCTGCACAGGCAGCACCTATTGTATCCTCACCTATCCCTTGTAGACTGTGAGCCTCATGAGTAGATCCGCTCTCCTCCAATACCAGTCGGTGACTTGTATTGTTTAAGATTAGTGTAGTTGTTTTTAATATGTATACCCCTTCTCATATGTAAAGCGCCATTGAATAAATGGCACTATAATAATAAATAATAATACCGCTGTGTGGCTGTTAAAGAAAGGAAGTCGAGTAGCCCATCTAGTAACAGATGTTTTCAAAATGATGCGCAATTATACTACTTCTAATCTGGGGAAAGTGATGCCACTTTAGTGGTGTGTGGCAATTATTTTTGGAAATGTTTGTACTCTAAGTTGGGTCTCCTTCATTTGTGTTGCCAGTAGGGCTCCCAGACCTTACTTACTTTTAATCAACTACCTGTGTTACTATCCTTAAATGTTTCTAACAATAGTAGTTGACGAAGCTGATATTTGAGCTGTTGCATCCCTCAACCACCTCTTCTTAATTAAAACTTAAATTCATGGCCTATACCTGACTGCTGCTGTGCCATTATCAAATTTCTACTGTGGGTCAATTGATGACACTTTTCCTGGTGTCTGACCCTAATTTTTGGAAATATTTGGACTCCAAGTTGATTCTCCTTTATGTGTGTTGCCTGAATTTCATAGGCCTCCCAGAGCACCAGGCCTACACCTGTCTCTCATCCTCATGTGACTAATCAATGTTTCAGCTAGAAATGCTGGTCAAAGCCCTGTTCAAGGCCCTGTCCCATGCATATATGCTGCACAATTATACTATTTGTACACTGGGTCAAATGATGCCACTTATCCTGGTATCTGAACCTAATTTGAATGGTTTGGGAAGCTTTTGGTAAACCTTAAGGTGTTGTTTATGCGTTTAGTGTTGCCTATTATTGAATTCAGTGGGGTTTGGGTATGTCCGGCGAACATCGGGACATTCGCTGATCTCTGCGAGCAAATCCCAACATCATAATTTCTCTCAGAGGACAAAAATTTCCTAGAGAAAATGCATATGGTTGCAACTTTGTCAGAGTTTTGAAACCTTGAGATAATACAGTCCCTTCCCCGACCTATGAACCATTCATTTCCACAAGGAACGGTTTGTGGAGATTGAGCTGGATTAAAACTGGAGTGGACATGAAACACTCTTTCAATTTTTTAAAAACTCCTATAGCATCAAATGACCAAACCTTAAAGTTTGCCCCTTTATGTGTGAGATCAGTAAGAAGTTTAAGGATCTTTGAAAAACTCCTAACAAACTTTCTGTAGTAATTGGCAAATCCTATGAAATGTTGCAGTGCCTTAAGGTCATGAGGTTCAACCTAATAAATTATAAACCCCCTCCTTCAAAAGATCCATCCTAAATCCTTCATCAAATACAATGAACCCCAGGAACAATATTTCTTGAACAGAAGAAGTACATTTCTCCAATTTAGCAAACAGAATTTTCCCTAAGCGATTGTAAAACAAAACTGACAAGTTGATAGTGTGAATCCAGATCATGGCAGGGGAATGTATGCCACAATAAACCTCCCAATATAATCAGAAAGGATATCATTCAAAAAGTTTTGAGAAATTGCTGGATCATTGGATTCTCCTTTGTACAACAGATAAACCTACAGATCTTCAATTAGATTCAGATCTGAGCTCTGGTAGCGCCATTGCAATACCATGATCTTCTTCAGGTAAAGCAATTCTTTAATTGATTTCAAGGTATGCTTAGGATGTTGTTGTGTTGAAGAGTGACATTCCTCTTCAGCTTTTTAGAAGAGGTCTCAAGCTTTTTTGCAAAATAGACTGATATTTGAAACTATTCATAGCTCCTTCCACCTTGAGTAAAGTCCCAGCTTCAACTACCAAAAAAAACCTCCAAGCATAATGCTGCCTCCACCATACTTCACTGTGGGTATGATGTTCTTTTAGTGATGTGCAGTTTTGGCTTTGCGCCTAGCATACCTTTTGGAATTATGGCCGAAAAGTTCAAACTTGGTCTCTTCAGACTATAACACTTTTTTCCCACCTACTTTTTGCAAGCTTGGTAGGTTTTAACAAAACAAAGCTGGACTTGGATGATTTTCTGCATAATAAAAGCTTTCCATCTTACCATCCTACTCCACAGGTCAGACATATAAATGAAATAGGATATTGTTGGTGCATGCAGTATACAACCAGTACTAGAAACACATTCCTGCTGCTCCTTTAACGTTGCTGGAGGTATCTTGGCCTAATTTTATTCTTGTTTTTTCATCAGTTTTTGAAGGATGTCCAGTTCTAGGTAAATTCACTGCTGTGTCAAATTTAAGATAATTCTTAAAGGGAACCTGTCACCTGAATTTGGCGGGACTGGTTTTGGGTCATATGGGCGGAGTTTTCGGGTGTTTGATTCACCCTTTCCTTACCCGCTGGCTGCATGCTGGCTGCAATATTGGATTGAAGTTCATTCTCTGTCCTCCGTAGTACACGCCTGCGCAAGGCAAGATTGCTTTGCGCAGGCGTGTACTATGGAGGACAGAGAATGAACTTCAATCCAATATTGCAGCCAGCATGCAGCCAGCGGGTAAGGAAAGGGTGAATCAAACACCCGAAAACTCCACCCATATGACCCAAAACCAGTCCCGCCAAATTCAGGTGACAGAGTCCCTTTAATGACTGTGTTCTCAGTGTCCCATGGTAAATCTAAAACTTTGCACATTTTGTGTACTCTTCTCGTGACTGATAACTTTCAGTAATGATATACCTTTGCTGTGTTGTAAGCTGTTTACAGACCATGGTTTTTGCTGTAAAATGCAACTAAGAAAATAGCAGGAAAATCCAATTAGAGCAACTAAACTTTATATCAGGTTAAGAATCACTGTTAATAATGGCAGCTGTGTACTGACTACTTCTACTTATCATGCGTTTAAGGCCTCATTCACACTTCCATCTTCGTAAACACCTTAGTGAAAAAATGGCACCAATTTCTTGAGTGTTTTGGATCAGTGTGCCATCAGAGTACGGTCAGCGTGTCACTTTTTACCATCAGTGTCATCAGTGATAAATAAATGACAAAGTTTCTCTTATCCTATCAAATGTTAAATATGGAAAGCTCTCGAATGACAAGAGTGCCATCCATGTACTGTATTCAATTTTCACAGGTTTTCACGGACCCATAGACTTGTATTGGAACTTTTCATATCAGAGAAAAATGGACATGTCTCTGTGAGTTTTGCATGGAGATACGATCTTTGAAAAAACACAAACATGTGAACAACCCCACATACTATAATGGATACGTGTAGTATCCATGAAAAACATGGATAGAACACGTACGAGCAACACGGACATCTGAACGAGGCTGTAATGTGATTGGCTCATTCTGACCACAACCACATACCAAGTTATAAGAGGATGTCCACACTTATGCAACCACATTATTTTAGCTTTGCAATTCCCCCTCTAAAAAATGAAAGAAAGAGATTTATGTTTGTTTCTCATTGGATATGTACATACCATAGGTGACACTAAAGGTGCAAAAAGTTCTGCAATTCTTCTTCTTGGTATGACTTTTTCTTTATATGTATATAATTAAAAGAAATTGAACTTTAATGCATGAATCAAGTAACAAAACAAAAAATAATGATTAGTATTGTTATGTAAATACATTATATAGGTCCCTCTGCATGCCTGTAATATACAGTACAACAGGATTTTAACAAAATTGTGGATGCAATTTGGCTTAATTACTGCCATCTTGTGGCCTGTTGACAAACTTTAGTCACATAAAATTCATGTAAAATGAATATTTCTTATCCTCATTTAATACTGCAATGTACTTGTGTTCTAGTATAGTGTGTTGATTAACATATCTTTTTACATGGAGTTGTAAGAGATGTTCATGATATTTTAATCTTAATATACAATATAATGTTAAAGAAAGTTATCAATTACTAAACGTTGGAAAACAATGAGGTATTCTCCACAATTTAGGTAAGTAGAAAAATATTGGAGTTTTCAGATGAAAGAAAAGATAATCTTTAACATGTGCAGTCCATCATCTCATTTACTTCAATCTAATTACAATGATTTTCATTATCTGCTTACTCTGATTGACAAGTCTTTCCCTACTAGTAAATTTGAAAATTAGAATCGGTATGGGATTTCACAATATATAGACTTATAGATCCCCCGTGCACTGCAAAACTCTCAACTGTCAAGAAGAACATTCAGGCCCCAATAAATCAAAGCTTTCACATCATAAAAGTGGTGTAAAAAGCTACCCAAAAATGTCTGTGACTTTTACCGTTTTTCTTTTTACATTTCTTCCCATGTCCGACAAAGTGGACAGAGCTGGGGTGGTACGGGGCAAGGCAACCCATGCTCGACAAATTCATGACAAGTGGTGGCATACCTTGTCCCACAAACCTTACTCCATTCCCTGACTGGAGTAAGATTTCCGGTGAGGTACACATGGAGGCACAAATCACGTTTTATGCTTTAATGAATCTTACGCCTCACAATGCAACCTGCCCCCTCATCAAGACAAGTGTGAATAAATGGAAATCTGGATGAATCAAAGCCGAGGTGTAAATGTCAAAGTTATGCTTGACTGTTCTAATTGAGAGTGGATCATATTCTCTTTATGCTCCTTTCTTAGGTTGCTTTTAAAGTCTAGTATTGGGAGTAAGCCCATGACCATTGCCGTACCCTAATAATGGCGCTACAGACCCCAACAGCCTGAGAGAAGTACAGTTCCTAGATTTACTATTCCTGTCCTTAGACTGGCCGGCAAGAGACAGTCTGAAAACCCACTGAATGTATTATTGCGACATGTAGCCAGTAGTGATGAGCGAATATACTCGTTACTCGAGATTTCCCGAGCATGCTCTGATGACCTCTGAGTATTTTTTAGTGCTCGGAGATTTTGTTTTCATCACCTCAGCTGGATAATTTACATCTCTTAGCCAGCTTGATTACATGTGGGGATTCCCTTGCAACTAGGCAACCCTCACATGTACTTACAGTATGCTGGCTAACAAATGTAAATCATTCAGCTGCGGCGATGAAAACTAAATCTCCGAGCACTAAAAAAAATACTCGGCGATCACCGGGAGCGTGCTCGAGAAATCTCAAGTAACGAGTGTACTTGCTCATCACTAGGAGCCACTTTAGCTTTAGCTCCTTTTTAAACTATGTCTAATATTCTGCTAAGCCAGACCTATCAAAGTGTGGCTTAAAAGAAAAAAAGACCTGGTTTCGCACAGAAGAATGCGCAAAAAATGAGTGCAATACATAATACATTTGTTGCAAAGTTTGCATTTTAATTTTCTTGGAGCAAATTCAGACACAATTCTTCTAAAACTAGGTAAATCTCTTCATTATCTCTTTAAGATGCTGTTTTCAAAAGTTAATAAATTGTGCTGTTTGCCCCATTGTCTTATTTTAGATCCTTCCACTGGATTACTTCTCAAAGTCTTCATCTGTATAAATGACTGAGAGTAGAAGGTGGCCACCATGAGACATGCACACTTTTATAAAGATGTGACTTACAATGGTTTGTGGCTTCACATCTTAGTTTCTTAATGTTAAGAAAGTCTATGTGACTTTTGCATGCGTGCCAGATAAATCTTAAGTTTCTTACCATATTTTTTTTTGCTTTTTTTGCTTTACAGTTTTTTTTGCTTTACTTTGAAATATCAAAAAGTAATACTGAAATCATTGATCTATTTGATATGTACTGTAACTATGAATTTATGTTTTTTTTTATTTTTATACAACAAGTCTTGTGGATCTGTTATACAACCTTTACGTGATGATCTGTCACACGATCGGTACGACTAGGGAACAGAGTGATATTGCATAGAGATAATTAATAAACTTCTCAATGTGTGTCAGTCACTGAATTCAGAAATAGTAGAGCATGATTCATTACAATTTATATACTGGGTGTCGTGAGAGCTGGCATTGCAGCACATGGAATTAGATGTTTCTATATTTTCAAACACGTTAAAGTCAAATGTCTTTGCTGTCCTGTTCAGCTCTACTGAACCATGATCGAGCTTCTCTGCGGTTACATTTGACGACTGTGTTAATACTCACCAGTGCATTTGTTGCAACATGTTTTTGTAAAAATGAGAATTTACATGAACTATTAAAAATATCAAATTTCATTTTCACACATTACTCAAAATCAAACCAAACATATAGATATGCAATCACAATATGAATGTCATGATACATATTGCAACCCAACGGGTGGTCGGTCAGCAGATGGCACAACACACACAATGGGATGGTATTGGGGAAAGGAAGGCTCTACAGATAGGGAAATGGGGGATGGTCACCACCTGAGCTCAAACCTGAGCCTGTCCCTGCACTCCCCTAACACCCTAAGTGGGTCCTTCCCGCCCCTGCTGCCATCATGAACCTAAGTCCCTCGCTATCACCTAATACTGCCCTGGCTAGTGCTCTGGCCAGTAGGGTTGAGTGACTTTTACTTTTATAGGATCGGGTCGGGTTTCACGAAACCCGACTTTCTCAAAAGTCGGGTCGAGTTAAATTGGCCGATCCTATAGAAAAGTCGGGGTCGGGGTCGGCCGAAACACGAAACCCAATGCAGTGCAATGGGATACTATGGTTCCCAGGGTCTGAAGGAGAAGAAACTCTCCTTCAGGCCCTGGGATCCATATTTAAGTGTAAAATAAAGAATTAAAATAAAAAATATTGCTATACTCACCCTCGGACGCGCCCTGGTACTAACCGGCAGCCTTCCTTCCTTAGAATCAGCGCGTGAAGGACCTTAGATGACGTCGCGGCTTGTGATTGGTCGCGCAACCGCCCATGTGACCGCTCATGCGACCAATCACAAGCCGCGACGTCACCGAAGGTCATTCAAGCACTGATTCTTAGGAAGGAAGGCTGCCGGAAAGAAGCAGGGCGCGTCCGAGGGTGAGTATATTCCCATTAGGTATATATACTCACCCTCGGACGCGCCCTAAGGCCCTTCACACGCTGATTCTAAGGAAGGAAGGCTGCCGGTTAGTACCAGGGTGCGTCAGAGGGTAAGTATAGCAATATTTTTATTTTAATTCTTTATTTTACACTTAAATATGGATTCCGATACCGATTTCCGATATTGCAAACATATCGGAACTCGGTATCGGAATTCCGATACCAGATTCAGAAGATCGCCGACCTCATGGCCGACCCCACACAGGGGTCGGGTCGGGTTTCATGAAAACCGACTTTGCCAAAAGTCGGCGACTTCTGAAAATGGCCGACCCGTTTCGCTCAACCCTACTGGCCAGCATGGGGCACTAACCTCACCACTGCAGATAATACCAGACAGGGGACAGTGACAAACACCAAAGGGACAAGGTGAAAATATAGCGCTTCTAGACACCGCTGCCAAGCTCCACACCGCAGATAGCACAGCAACAAGAATCCAAACACCAGAAGTGGCTGACACCAGAGAGCTGCTCCTGCTAGGCTGGTCTCCAAAGATAAACTCACTAATGTGCACCAAATACTGGCAAAAGAAAGGCAACTCGTCCTGCAAAAAACAAAGACTAAAGTGGTGATACCACCACAACTTCATTTATTTCCTATTGTACTGCAGGAGATGGCAGAATGCTGTACTCGACTATCTGAATCAGTCCCACAGGGAATGAATTTATAGCCAAGGTTATACTCTGTTAGGACAACTTAGAGTCCCATTTTTTGGATTTGTGGAGATATTCCAGTGATTAGACCCAGAGCAGTCAAATTATCATCTGTCCAGAGGGTAGGTGATAACTCACAGAGTTAGGACAACCCTTATAAAGCCAGTGATTCCCAACTTTACTATTAAGGACAATCTTCCATTCCTGACTGCAAGTTGAAATCATTCATTCCGGTAAGAATTATGAAATCTGCGACAGAGCCTGCTAGCAAAAACATGAACGTAGCCTGAATGACGAACAATGCAAGAAACCAAATTAATTGTCAAGATGGGCTTAAATGGGAACCTAAATATGCACATTGCCGCATTAGAGAGAAAGAGGACTTGAACTCCAGTGCCACCTATTGGAAGCAGCAACACTAAAAGTCAATATTGATCCTTTAACGAGCCTTGCCATATGGCTTAGGATAAAAGCCACACCAGAATTTTAATTTGCAGACACAGTGTTTCAGGTTGTTGCTCCTTGTTAGTGAAAAGTATGAGATCTAAACTGGCTGTATGAGAGATTTAAGACTGGGATCTAGGGGGTAACATTTCTTATTGTGGAGAATGACATGACAGGACTGGCATGTCAGAGTGAGGAGACTTATACACCATTCATGCTCCTCTGGGAAATTAAATATGCAAATTGCCTAGAGAGGAAGAGGACTTGAACTCTAGTGACACATATTGGAAGTAGCAAATCTACAAGTCAATATGGATACTTTAATGAGCCTTGCAATATGACTTAAAAGTCAAACCTTCTTCCACTAGATGGCAGTAAAGTTAAAGTCCTCTTACTCGCTGAAGAGGCAGTTTGCATATTTAATTTCCCAGAAGAGCATTGCATGGCGTTTATGTCTTCCAACAGTGACACACCAGGCCAGGCATGTCACTCTCCACAAGGAGAAGCATTACCCCTTAGATCCCAGCTAAGAACCATTTATAGGAATAGGCTAAATGCCCAACAACAGTACTGCAACTCAAAATTCATATAATCAATTCTTGCATATATTTTAGCACTGATCTGCAGGGATCCCTCGGTCATTCCCTCATAATCAAAGGATAGCCTGTTAACAACAGCAAAGTCCTAGAAAACCTCTTTACTATCTTTAGTATCTCATAGTGATTTATAAAATATCATGATTCATCAAATATCACTATATACAATAATAAGACTATTTTATACTATAAATATCACTAATATATTTTTTCAGTGTGTATGAATGTTTTTTTGTGCAGTAGGTATATATACTATATTTTTATATGTGTATATATACAGTATGTCAGATGCCTGTGCTTCTGAGCTGAAATAAATGAACGTCCATAGCTGTTGTTTTCGACAGCTAATAAAGCCATGTACACTATGCACCACTGCAATACTGACCTCATCTGTTTATATGCAGTATACAACACTGCAAATATGTGTCTAGCTTAGTGTTTTCATGTCCTTACAATAAATCATGCTGTCTGAATATTAATTACAGCACAGGACAAATGAAAAATGTTACACACAGCTGTTTCTCACCATTAGCACGCTCTCTATTGGCTTGTAACACAAAGGAATCTTTCATGGTGCTTTATGCATTGCTGTCTAGTTACACATAGGAATGTACTCAGTTTATTCTAACTTTAGTATGTTTGATCATTGCAAACAACAACATTTGCATTTATATGCAAACAGGAACCTTCAAAGCCAACATTTTGCTGAGCATGGCTATGGAAAACGGCTGCTCCCAAAGGATCGGTTATGTTTTTCATTTTACATTTTCCTGTACAAATGTTTTCATTGTTTTATTCTCATGTATTAATTCAATGTCATTGTTTATTTCATTTTTTGTTTTTTTTGTTTTTTGTTTTCATGGCTGTCAGAATCTCTCTAAGATGGCAATCTCCATTGGTAGAATATGTGTTTACACGTTTTACCAACAGCTCATAATGTGTAAGACATCCAATTCTACTGTACTCCATGGTATAAAATCTATATGTGGGCTTGCTTACATCTGCGCATAAAAAATAACTCTGATTTTCATCCCAAAAAGAAAGACAAATGTCATGCGTATGTCATTCCGTATGTCATGTGAGGGCAATGCGATTTTTTTTGTCGCCAAGCATCCATATGACCTGCTTTTTTAACATCATCGTTTTCATATTATTTTGCTCAATATAACTTAAAGCTTGTTTGAAAAACTAATAAAACAATCTTATCTAAGGATATTGATCATAGATTAGATGATAGATAGATTTCACAATCCCCTACATATTATAAACTTGCTCCCTTTAGGGCCTCTCATTTGTGGCATTTATTCTGCATCTTTTTATGCTTGTTTAACCTAATAAATAAATGAATGAAAGAAAATGATGTGGTGTCTCCCCTGTTTTATGAACCAGCAAAAGTAAAGCGGACAGCTGTGAGCTGATATTATCTCGCTTGGAAGGACCCTGGTTATACTGCCTTTCCCAGCCTAAAAATGCCAACCCGCAGCCATCTCAGAAGTGGCTCATCACATTAGATGTGTCAATTTTGGTGCTCTGCCTTTGTTCTTCCCGATTGCTCTGGTGCATTGGCAATTGGGGTAATGGGGCTTGGAGTTCAAGTCAGCTGTCGATTGTCCAAAGTGGACAACCCCTTGTGTTAGAAATGGTTAGACTTAAAGAGATGTCTATCAGACAGCCCCGTTACTAACCCAGTAATAAAAAGTAAAAAAATAAACATACAAAAATGTTTTATTTAAAAATCAACACTCCTCAACGCTTTCTCTGTTTCACCAATTTATAAAAAAAAAAGTTTCTATTTGTGGACTATCTATTCTATCCAACCATCTATCTGATAGATGCAATTTCTTGGTTCCTTTGAGATATGTGAGTAAAAATCAGATGGCAAAAGCATGGTCCATGTGCCATTTCTCACACCCGTTGACTTGCATTGGTGAGTCTCATCCGATACATGCTGTCACTCACAGCATTCTGCAATTTTTTCTCACCCCGATTCCAGATGAAGAAAAACTAGCAGATAAACACTGCCAAAATTCTGCCCTTTTACAGGAAGTGAAGGGACAAAAATTGAAGAGTAGTAAGTAAAGAGGCTAAAAGGAGTGAAAATTACTCTGGAGTAGTGATGAGCGAGTGTTCTCGGTTCTCGAGATTTCCTAGCATGCTCGGGTGTTCTCCAAGTATCTTGGGTTATAGCTTGCAAAGTGGTGTATTTATTCACATGTGTTTGACATTCAAATATATGTACACATACAGCAGGATAAGAAAAAAAGTGGCGTTTTGACCCAATTCCGGGTCTTTCTCAAACTGAGTAGCTGATACTGTTTGAAAATTTGAAATTAGGTCCCAAAAAGGGCTCCTCTCGGTGTGGCGCTGGGGTATCCTGCTTCCTGGCAGTGTGGATACCCCAGCGCCACACCGAGAGGAGCCCTTTTTGGGACCTAATTTCAAATTTTCAAACAGTATCAGCTACTCAATTTGAGAAAGACCAGGAATTGGGTAGAAACATCACTTTTTATCTTATTCTGCTGTATGTGTACATATATTTGAATGTCAAACATATGTGAATAAATACACCACTTTGCAAGCTATAACCCGAGAGAGTGCGGCTGTTTTCTCGCTTATTTGACTGGTATTGGGTTCTTCCCAAGTACAGCCTGCACCACCTGATTTGCTGAGTGTGCTCCATTCCCTTGAATTTACCTCCAAGTATCTTGGACATGCTCGTAGATTATGTTTGTGTCGCCGCAGCTGCTTGATTTGCGGCTGCTACACAGCCTGAATGCATGTGGGGATTCCCTAACAAACAGGCACTAGGTAGTGCATAGTCAACAGCATTGCCAGAAACAGGAAGGCCCAAATATAATCAGAAGGAAAAGAAGAGCAAAGATGAGCTATTTGGAGGACTAAGTAGCAGAAGGACAGGTATGGGGAGGATCGTGAATAAGTGAATAATATAATTTATTTTTTTTAACCAATTGCAGTCTTTCAAATGTAGCAAAATACAGTTAGGGCCAGAAATATTTGGACAGTGACACAATTTTCGCGAGTTGGGCTCTGCATGCCACCACATTGGATTTGAAATGAAACCTCTACAACAGAATTCAAGTGCAGATTGTAACATTTAATTTGAAGGGTTGAACAAAAATATCTGATAGAAAATGTAGGAATTGTACACATTTCTTTACAAACACTCCACATTTTAGGAGGTCAAAAGTAATTGGACAAATAAACATAACCCAAACAAAATATTTTTATTTTCAATATTTTGTTGCAAATCCTTTGGAGGCAATCACTGCCTTAAGTCTGGAACCCATGGACATCACCAAACGCTGGGTTTCCTCCTTCTTAATGCTTTGCCAGGCCTTTACAGCCGCAGCCTTCAGGTCTTGCTTGTTTGTGGGTTTTTCCGTCTTAAGTCTGGATTTGAGCAAGTGAAATGCATGCTCAATTGGGTTTAGATCTGGAGATTGACTTGGCCATTGCAAAATGTTCCACTTTTTGGCACTCATGAACTCCTGGGTAGCTTTGGCTGTATGCTTGGGGTCATTGTCCATCTGTACTATGAAGCGCCGTCCAATCAACTTTGCAGCATTTGGCTGAATCTGGGCTGAAAGTATATCCCGGTACACTTCAGAATTCATCCGGCTACTCTTGTCTGCTCTTATGTCATCAATAAACACATGTGACCCAGTGCCATTGAAAGCCATGCATGCCCATGCCTTCACGTTGCCTCCACCATGTTTTACAGAGGATGTGGTGTGCCTTGGATCATGTGCCGTTCCCTTTCTTCTCCAAACTTTTTTCTTCCCATCATTCTGGTACAGGTTGATCTTTGTCTCATTTGTCCATAGAATACTTTTCCAGAACTGAGCTGGCTTCTTGATGTGTTTTTCTGCAAATTTAACTCTGGCCTGTCTATTTTTGGTATTGATGAATGGTTTGCATCTAGATGTGAACCCTTTGTATTTACTGTCATGGAGTTTTCTCTTTACTGTTGACTTAGAGACAGATACACCTACTTCACTGAGAGTGTTCTGGACTTCAGTTGATGTTGTGAACGGGTTCTTCTTCACCAAATTAAGTATGCGGCGATCATCCACCACTGTTGTCATCCGTGGACGCCCAGGCCTTTTTGAGTTCCCAAGCTCACCAGTCAATTCCTTTTTTCTCAGAATGTACCCAACTGTTGATTTTGCTACTCCAAGCATGTCTGCTATCTCTCTGATGGATTTTTTCTTTTTTTTCAGCCTCAGGATGTTCTGCTTCACCTCAATTGAGAGTTCCTTTGACCGCATGTTGTCTGCTCACAGCAACAGCTTCCAAATGCAAAACCACACACCTGGAATCCACCCCTGACCTTTTAACTACTTCATTGATTACAGGTTAACAAGGGAGACGCCTTCAGAGTTAATTGCAGCCCTTAGAGTCCATTGTCCAATTACTTTTGGTCCCTTGAAAAAGAGGACGCTATGCATTACAGAGCTATGATTCCTAAACCCTTTCTCCGATTTGGATGTGGAAACTATCATATTGCAGCTGGGAGTGTGCACTTTCAGCCCATATTACATATATAATTTTATTTCTGAACATGTTTTTGTAAATAGCTAAAATAACAAAACTTGTGTCACTGTCCAAATATTTCTGGCCCTAACTGTAGCAGATAGGTAGCTGTCAATTTGCTGGATTCACGCAAACTGAATCCTTCAAATTAGGATTTGTTAAAATCTGAATTTTGTGGATATTTGAAGCAAGAAAAAGGTAATCAAAGCATAATGATTTGAGCATGTATGACAAATTTGTGATAGCTAGTCATAACATGTCAGAGCATTTCCAAAATTGTATGTCTGGTGGTACTTTTCCCCAGTTTATAACAGAAAACTGGGGAAAAGTTCCCAACTGGGGAACTGGCAACACAATCATGGATACCCAAAGGACACTGGCAAACAAAGACCTTCTCTTTGGCTCCAATCCAAAAAGAGAGATATTGTAGCACAAATTACTTAAAAAGTAAATGTTGGCATGCTGTATTTATGTAGCTGCATAGCCAAAAAAGAGTTAGAGTAACATGATTAACCCTGCTCACCAACAAAATTGTGATATAACAGAGCTGAGATATGTATTGTTACGTACCCTACCTGATTTAATCTCACAGTACTGTCAACTATCACCCTCCCACCACACTGACTTCTGTGAAATGAGATCTGGAGTCTACTATATAATTGTCTAAGGGTCACTTCTGTCTGTCTGTCTTTCTGTCTGTCTGTCACGGATATTCATTGGTCGCGGCCTCTGTCTGTCATGGAAAACCAAGTCGCTGATTGGTCGTGGCAATGGTCGTGGGTGTTTTGCCATGACCAATCAGCGACGGGCACAGTCCAGCGGCAACATAGCAGCTCCTTCCTTCCCGCAGTCAGTGCCCGCTCCATACTCCCCTCCAGTCAGCGCTCACACAGGGTTAATGGCATTGCTAACGGGCCGCGGTGAAACGCACTATGCAGTATGAATAGTAAAAAGATCTAATGTTAAAAATAATTTAAAAAATAAATAATCGTTATATACTCACCGTCCGTCGGCTCCTCGGATCCACAACAGGCCTATCCCGCTCCTTGCAATGCTCCGGTGAGTGACCGCTCATGCATTGCGATCTCGCGAGATGATGACGTATCGGTCTCCCGAGACCGCTATGTCATCATCTCGTGAGACCGCAATGCACTATTGAGACAGGAGCGCGCGAGGAGCATCGGTAAACGCTTCCTGGATCCGGGGGCCAACGGAAGGTGAGTATATAACTATTTTTTATTTGAATTCTTTTTTTTAACAGGGATATGATGCCCACATTGCTATATACTACGTGGGCTGTGCAATATACTACGTGGGCTGTGCAATATACTACGTGGGCTGGGCAATATACTATACGGGCTGGGCAACGTACTACGCGGGCTGTGCAATGTACTATGCGGGCTGTGCAATATACTACACGGGCTGTGCAATATACTACACGGGCTGTGCAATATTCTACGTGGGCTGGGAAATATACTACGCGGGCTGGGCAATATACTACGCGGGCTTGGCAATATACTACGCGGGCTGGGCAATATACTACGCGGGCTGGGCAATATACTACGTGGGCTGTGCAATATACTACGCGGGCTGTGCAATATACTATGCAGGCTGTGCAATATACTGCACGGGCTGTGCAATATTCTACGTGGGCTGGGAAATATACTACGCGGGCTGGGCAATATACTACGCGGGCTGGGCAATATACTACGTGGGCTGTGCAATATACTATGCGGGCTGTGCAATATACTACGCTATGCGGGCTGTGCAATATACTACGCGGGCTGTGCAATATACTATGCGGGCTGTGCAATATACTGCACAGGCTGTGCAATATACTGCGAGGGCTGTGCAATATACTGCGTGGTCTGTGCAATATACTGCATGGGCTGTGCAATATACTGCGTGGCTGTGCAATATACAGCATGGGCTGTGCAATATACTGCGTGGGCTGTGCAATATACTACGTGGGCTATGCAATATACTGCGTGGGCTGTGCAATATACTGTGTGGGCTGTGCAATATACTGCGTTGGCTGTGCAATATACTGCGTGGGCTGTGCAATATACTGCATGGGCTGTGCAATGTACTATGTGGGCTGTGCAATGTACTACTTGGGCTGTGAAATATACTACGTGGGCTGTGCTATACACTATGTGGGCTATGCTATACACTATGTGAGCTATGCTATACACTATGTGGCCTGTGTTATACACTACATGGCCTCTATTATACACTATGTGGCCTGTGTTATATACTGCGTGCGTGGGCTGTTATATACTACCTGAGCTATGTTATATGCTATGTGGGCTGTTACACACTCCGTGGGCTGTGCTCTATACTATGTGGCTGTGCTATATACTCCGTGGGCTGTGTTATATACTACGTAGCTGTGCTTTATACTACATGGCTCTGCTATATACTTCATGGGCTGTGCTATATACTCCGTGAGCTGTGCTATATACTAAGTGGCTGTGCTATATACTACATGGCTCTGCTATATACTATGTGGCTGTGCAATATTCTACATGGCTGTGCTATTTACTACGTGGGCTGTTATATACTACATGGCTGTGCTATATACTACGTGGCCGGCCGCGAACAATCAGCGACAGGCGCAGTCCGGCCGCAAATTGGCATGGGAGTTGAACCACGCTTCGCTAATTGGTCGCGGCTGGCCAAATCCTGTGTATTCAGTGTATTATTCTAAAATCTTCATAAACTACATACATATTCTAGAATACCCGATGCGTTAGAATCGGGCTACCATCTAGTTGTTTATAATTACAGATATCTCAGTTCTGCTGTATATGTGAACAGTAGCTACAGAGAGTATTGAGAAGAGGAGGGCATTTTCTTTTCTTCCGTGCATGAAGTTGCCTGCTTATGATTTGTCAACCTTATGTAGAGGAAGAAGTTTATGTCCCTCTTATAGATTAATCTCTGTTTACACCGAGTTGAACTTTAACATAAATTATAACATAACTTTACAAACTAATATCTCCGCAATGGAGAGGATAACTAAAAAATAAAAAAACAACATTTTACTTAACTCTGCAGCCACTATTCCATCATGTGGCCAGCTTAGGTGCTCAAACTTTTTAAAAGTCCTTTTTAAAGGGAATCCTCAGCAGGTTCTTGTACCCCTAACTGATATAATCTATGCTAGGTTGCTGTAATGCAGAATCCATACCATTGTTTTATCAATCCTTGATTGCATTGCAGAGAAATCTTTATTCCAATATTTATGCTCATGAGACAGAAGTGCACGTGGCATAGATTTAAACTTACAGCTATCCAGCAACTCTCCCCCTTCCCCACCTGCCGCAGGCCTCGTATCACTGACTAACACATCACTCATCTTTGGGAGCGTCCTTAGGGGATCTGTTATTTAGGTGTTGGTGCAGGTATCACAAGAGACTGGGAACTTCCATGCCCTGATTGATCAAAGTTAGTTTTGTTGTACAAAGTCAGTCTACACAGTATTAGTGTAGGTCCTAATATTATGGCTGATCATTGTATTTAGTATGCCAGATATAGAAAATGTGTTGTTCTTAAATAAAACTGTTAGCTGCTTGCGATTTTCTTTGCACAGCATTTTAAAATAAAATCCCATTTTCCTAACAGCAAGGTAACTCCAACATTTTTTTCTTTTTGACTTTTAATTTTTTAATAGGCATATGTTTTGTGCTTCACTGTGCAAAGTAACTCTTAATGGCATCTGTCACATTGGACCTGAGCCTGCAACCTACATTTTAGGAAGACACTCACTTCTTGTCTCTTAATTCATTGGTTCTAGCTGTTTTTGTTTCCATAATATGACATTCCATATTGCTTCTCCATCTGTTCTTCTGGTTTTTCTCTCCCAGTCTCTTTTTACCTTCTATCGAATGAAAATTAACACAAGGGCTATAGTTGTAAAACTGCAGAGGTAACACTGCAACATAAGTAGATGGAAATGTGCCAGTTCCAAAAAATAATAATATCACAAAATAAAAAGGGTCTTGGTTTCCTAAATGTAAAATTAAGGTAGATGCTCCTGTAATGAACTCTGAAATGGTCACTGAAGTTCCAACGTAGTTTACAAAAATCAAGAGTGCAAGCTAATATATAATATACAAGAACCAACAATCTTAATATAGAATTATACTTTATCTTCTGCTTATGAGTCATTTCTTCCTTTTTTCAGCCTCCAGAGTTTCTTAATTTTATATTATTTACTTTAAGAAAAGCTTCAGTATAACTTTATATTTACTGATGAAATTCCAGCTGAGTTTAGTGAGTGGTCTTCCTTAACCCCTTCACCCCCAAACCTGTTTTCACCTTCCTGACCAGGTCAATGTTTTCAATTCTGACCAGTGTCACTTTATGAGGTAATAATTCTAGAAGATTTCAATGGATTTCAGTCATATTAGTGGTAAATTTAAAATTTAGGTAGATATGATTTGCGTTTATTTGTGAAAATGTTGAAAATTTGACAAAAAGTTAGCAATTTTCAAACTATAAATTTATATGCCTTTTAAACCAGAAAGTTATACCTCACAAAATAGATAATAAATAATATTTACCACAGAGCTACTTCACATCAGTATCATCTTTAAAACATCTTTTTTGTTAGAAAGATATGTGTTAAAAGTTTATCAACAGTTTTTTATTTTTCCACCAAAATTTACAAAACCAAATTTTTGAGGGACCACTTCCTTTATGAAGTAACTTTGAGGGCTTATGTGACAGAAATTACAAAAAAAGACAGCATTTTAAACATTACACCCCTCATAGTTTTCAAAACGACATTCAAGAAATGTATTTACCCTTTAAAGGGAATCTGTCACCAGTTTTATGGCATAGCAGCTAAAAATATCGCCTTATTAAGCGTCTGCTATGCATTCCCTACATCGTTATAGAACCCCCTGACTCCCCTTGTATACTCATAAAAACATTTTTTAATGTGTCCCAAGCTGTATGTTAATTTATCAGTACTGTCAATGGGCGTGGTTTCGGTTCGCTACATCACGCCCATCGGCTGTTGGTCGCCGTGATACATCATAGATAACGCCTCTTGCCCCGTGCAACATCTTGTGCCTGCTCAGAAACATAGCCTTTGGCAGGGCTAGTTATGAGAGATGGGAAGGTCAGACTAGCCACACACACCCACACTCCCACCCAGGGGAGTGGTTACAGGTATGTAATGTGACCAGGGTGTGGGTCACATGTTCCTGTGTGGTTCCTGTTTGGTTCCTGTGTATGGATCTGTTTGGTCAATGTGCAAGGACCTGGAGGGTCGGTGTTGGAGTCTCCTGGTATTGGAGAAGTCCTGTAAGCACTTGAGACCATGGACCTGATGTACGGTCAGTGTTGGATTGTCCTGGTATGGGCTGGAGTCCTGAAAGCACTGCTAAGGCTATGGACTGAATGCTTGAGATTGTTGGATTGTCCTGGGATGGGCTGGAGTCCTGCAAGCACCTGGTAAGAGTGTGAGTCCTGTAATGGTCAGAGTGTTTGATTGTCTGCCGATGGACTGGAGTCTTGTAAGCACTTGGCAAGATCATGGACTGATGGCCTGTGTGTTGGAAGTCCCTGTGATTGTACTTCCTGGAAGTGCATGGAAAGGCTGCATCTACAGAGCCTGGGACGGTTTCTGTGTTGGGGAAGCTACAGTTCCTACTGTGGGTCTGGACTATCTGAGGTGCCCTGGTCACAAGGACGGTGATCCCAGTGAGGACTGCCCTGTAAACCAGCACTGGCAGGAGTCAGTGTGTGGAGCCGGTGCTCCTCTAAGGTAACTCCAGGTAACAAGGTGTTACGGGCAGACACGGATCTGCCATTGGAACAGACTATCGGTGGCTAATGTGTTCCGTTGATATAAATGATTAACTGTTTGTGTTATGGTTTATGACGTTTAATAAACCGGAATAGACTGTTTTTGTGGAAGAATTGTGCCTGTATGTGTTATTCCCGTGCAAAGCGAGTGTCCCCAAACCCGAAGTGAGGGAAACGCTACAATACATACAGTACAATCATACATTACATACAATACATATATACAGACATACAGTACATGTAACAGAGTACATACTCACCATCACTTGTCACATTGTACACCGAAGCCAGTGTCACCTGTAAAAAATATTAAAATAACAAGCAACAATATACTCCCTGATCCGCAGAAATCCACGAGTGTACCACGTCGATCTCCTATTGGCCCCCGGCCGTCGGCTTTTCCCCTCTGGCGCAGAAAATTGCACGGCAGCCCATGCCGTTTTTTTTCCTGTTTTTTTATGTTCATTAATCAACATCGGCCTATCTATGGATATATGTGGGGAGGGGAATACATAATAAAAACAGGTACAATAATCTTGAACAATACAAGTCACAACTGGTCCAGGATGAGAGGACTGTGCCCGCGAGGGCTCACAATCTACAAGGGATGGGTGAGGATAGAGTAGGTAAGGATAGAGCTGGTCGTGCAGTGGTTTGGTCAATCGGTGATTACTGCAGGTTGTAGGCTTCAGGTTCTTTTTGAAGGTTTTGATGGTAGGTGAGAGTCTGATATGTTGTGGTAGAGAGTTCCAGAGTAGGGGGGATGCGCAAGAGAAATCTTGTATGCGATTGTGGGAAAAGGAGATAAGAGGGGAGTAGAGAAGGAGATCTTGTGATCTTGTGAGGATTAGAGGTTGCGTGCAGGAAAGTACCGGGAGACGAGGTCACAGATGTATGGAGGAGACAGGTTGTGGATGGCTTTGTATGTCATGGTTAGGCTTTTGTACTGGAGTCTCTGGGTAATGGGGAGCCAGTGAAGGGATTGACAGAGGGGAGAGGCCGGGGAATAGCGGGGGGGACAGGTGGATTAGTCAGGCAGCAGAGTTTAGAATAGATTGGAGGGCTGCGAGAGTGTTCGAGGGGAGGCCACAGAGCAGGAGGTTACAGTAGTCGAGGCGGGAGATAATGAGGGCATGGACTAGGGTTTTTGCAGATTCTTGGTTTAGGAATGTACGGATCCGTGAAATATTTTTTAGTTGAAGGCGTCAGGAAGTGGAAAGGGCTTGGATATGTATATGTATCTATATATCTATAGATACATAGATGTTTCTATCCATATATATATCTGGCTAATTTCACACATCAGGTTTTTGCCGTCAGGCACAATCCGGCGAGTTTTGAAAAAAAATGATCCTTTTTTTTCTGCTGGATCCCTTTTTTCTCATAGAGTTCTATTAGCGCCGGATTGTGCCTGATGGCCACATGTTTCATCCATTTTTTGCTGGATCCATCAAAAAAGCTGTTTCCGCCGGACGGAAAACACATATAGAGGAACGGTTTTCTGTCCGGCGAAAAAAAGCAAAGCGACAGATCCGGCGAAAAACGTATGAAACTGAGATGTTAAATGATGAATCCGGCCTCCAAATCCATTTTTTCATGCATGTTTCCATTCAAATCATGCACATTTTCCGTTCGCTCTCTCTTTTAAAAAAAAAATGGATCAGTTGCATCAGTTTTTCACTATTTGCAATGGATCTGTTTTTTATAAAATTCGGCGGATCCTGCCTACCAGAAACAAACTGATGTGTGAAAGTAGCCTAGCTGTCCATATCTCTGTCTACATCTATCCATCTCATTCCTTTTATCTATCTATCTATATATCTATATCAGACCAGCGTCACACTTGGCGTAGGAAAATACGGTCCATTTTTTACGGGCGCAATACGCAGAAATGTTCCCAAAAAAGTGTTATGTATGTAATCCATTGGCAAGGTTGGCAAGACTTTCATTGGCGTAATTTTTGCGCAATTCGCTGACAAACGCAGCATGCTGCGATTTTCTACGCCCGTAAAATGCGGCTGTGAAATATACGGCAGATAGAAGCTGCCCTATAGAGAATCATCTGTCTGTCTGTCTATCAGTGTGTAATGGAGTGTGGGTTGGACAAATGTAAAAGAGGAGGTTGGACAAGTAATGACATAAAAAATCTTTTTTTTGTCAATACTAGATCTTTATTTAGCTTTCAAAAACGCATACAAATCCGCATGGAAAAAACACATAAAAACGCATGAAAAAATGGAGCAAAAACGCAACAAAAATGCACCTGCGCTTTCTGGTAAGAGAGGGAAGGATCTGCAGCAGAAATTCCTAAAGCTAATCCGCAACGTGTGCACATACCCTTAAAGGACTGAACTTGGAAACCTAGCCTTAGGCTATGTTCACACGCTGCAGATTTTGCTGCGGATCCGCAGCGTTTCCACAGCTGTGGGTCCGCAGCAGTTTCCCATGCGTTTACAGTACAATGTAAATCTATGGGAAACGCAATCCGGAGTGCACATGCTGCGGAAAAAACGCGCGGAAATGCAGCGGTTTACATTCCGCAGCATGTCAATTCTTGTTACGGAATCTGCAGCGGTTTTACACCTGCTCCATAATAGAAAACCGCAGGTGTAAAACCGCAGTGGAATCCACACAAAAACCGCTGTAAATCCGCAGTGAATGCACGATAAATCCGCAGGAAAAACGCAGTGTTTTTGCCCTGCGGATTTATCAAATCTGCTGTGGAAAAATCCGCAGTGGTCCATTCTACGTGTGCCTACCCTAAGTGTGATGTGTGCATATTGAGTATTTTCCTGAGTATTTTGAGTGGAATCTCAGCAGAAACTCTTTGAGAAATTTTAAGTTATTGAGGAAGATTTGGAAAGTTTCCACTCTTCTTCCAAAAACTCTAAAAGATATGCACACATACTTTATGATGTGGCTTTTGTGACCTCATTTAATTACTCCGTTTACCAAAATGTGCAGAGAAAAGTCAAGAATTAGCCTAAATCAATATAAATTGGGCTAATCTATATATATTATTCCATCTATCCTGCACCAAATGAATTAATCCTTTTTTGGAAAAGTAACCGTTATAGCTTAACAGGGAATTGCCATATGTGTTGTAGTTTGCTACTTTAATGAGCAGAATTTGTGTGAGAGCCAAAGATTTTGAACGTACTAAAATAATTTCTGTTATACAAAATCAGCATACATTTGGAAGAACAAGTTTTACAAAACACACGGAACGGGAAAGATCACTTTGGAGTTTGCAATCTCATTCTCCAATATAACTTCCATAGCATCGCTTTAATCAAACAATAGACACAGTTCCAATTCAATAACATTCTGTGTCACAAGAGGATAAGAAAATTTGGAAAAGCATGGGTTTCGCCTAGTAACAAAATATCTACTTTCCCATCAGTCTATCTGTCAATAAAGCAATGTCACTTTTGTTAAGGGAAAGTTTTAGATTAGCAAAGTTCATTGAGTCTTCCCAAATCATTTTTGATAGAAAAAGAAGGAAAGCAATATAAGTTCAATAATAAGGTCAATCTCTGCCACTGGAATAAACATGTGTGACTCTTGTGTGTCCATCAGTTTTTCATTTGAAAAATAATGGAAGAGAAATTGCCACATTCACTAAACAGAAGGTGTCAACCTCCAGCATGAAACGGGAAAAAGGTAACTTGTTCTTTTAAATTTTTCTGGTTGGTTTTCTCTCAAATAAGTATTTGGTGAAAAAAAAAATCAAAATAGCATTTTTTTAAAAATCCAGAAAGAAATAGAAAAAGGTTTATTTAATAAAAAAAGTTATGTTTAACTTACAATTTGATGAAATTATGAAGCGAATTCTAAAATCAGTTAACGGAATGGAAAAAAAGAATTCAGAATAAAATGTTAGACTTTATATATGGGTTAACGGATAAAAAGATGCAAAAGTAATTTTTAACTTATGTGTAAAGATTTTAGGGCTGATGTGGTGATGGGGTCATTAAGTTGCCAATCAGGGTGAAGATATTGACTGAGGGCGATGGCACAGCGAGATGTACATGCCAGATGACATGTTGAACAACAAGGACCAGGACAGCAGGTAGACGAGCAGAGCAAGAAATACCAGAAGACACGGAATCAGTCGTGTAGAAAACACAGTAACTGAAGATGCATAAACAGCCAAAGTGTTTGTAATGTGGATCAGCACACAGGTACGTTTGCAAGGCTTCCAGCAGATAAAGGGTTAAAAATACAGTGGATAGCTGCTGGCGGCAGATGTGAATAGACAAATTTGGTAATGGAGAAGATGCACAGCACCAAAGGTAGTATGAACAATCTCTCCCGAGGAGTTTGTCATAGTTGCAGCAGATGATAGGTTAGGCTGGTTTCACATTTGCGTTTTTTGCCACTGCGTATGTAACGCATATAAACGCATGCGTCGTGTTTTCCTATATTGAACATGAAAAATAAAATGCATGCGGTTTTTTTGTACGTGTTTGGCCACGTTTGACGACGCATGCGTCTTTTCGATGCTTGCATCTTGGCGCGGAAATGCAACATGTAGTAATTTCTATAGGCTTTTTTTGCCGCAAAAAAAGCATGCGTTTGATTGTGTCAAAAAAAGTATTGCTGTCTATGTAAACTCATGCGTTTTTAAGCACATGCATTTGGTTGCGTTTTTGAACGCATGCGTTTCAATAGAGAAAAACAAGTCTAGACACTGATAAGCCACCCCCCACCATCAAGGTGATAAAGGGATCCAAACCATAACCCTAACCCTAACCCTAAGCCAACATCAGGGTGATAAAGGGATCCAAACCCTAACCCTAACCCTAAGCCACCATCAAGGTTATAAAGGGATACAAACCCTAACCCTAACCCTAGCCCTAAACCTAACCCTAACCCTAGCCCTAACCCTAACCCTAATGGGAAAATGGAAATAAATACATTTTTTTAATTTTTTAATTTTTCCCTAACTAAGGAGTTGATGAAGGGGGTTTGATTTCTTTTTATAGGGGGTTTTCTAGTGGATTTTTATGATTGGCAGCTGTCACACACTAAAAGACGCTTTTTATTCCAAAAAATATTTTTTGCGTTACCACATTTTGAGAGCTACAAATTTTCCATATTTTGGTCCACAGAGTCATGTGAGGTCTTGCTTTTTGCGGGACGAGTTGACATTTTTATTGGTAACATTTTTGGGCACGTGACATTTTTGATTGCTTTTTATTCCGATTTTTGTGAAGCTGAATGAACAAAAACCAGCCTGTGAAATTTCTCATCATGCGTACCAAAAGCGCAAACGCAGGAAAAAACGCATGTAAGCGCGTACAAACGCGGCGTTTTTTTAACCGAATGTGACAACGCATGCGTCTAAAAAACGCAGCGTTTGTACGCGTTTACATGCGTTTTTTTCACCACTTGCAGATGCGTTTTAAACGCTGCGGATTTAAACGCAAATGTGAAACCAGCCTTGATGACACACAGGTATATACTATATACAGGCGGAGATGACTTACAGGTATATTCTATATACAGGAGGAGATGACTTACAGGTATATACTATATATAGGAGGAGATGACACACAGGTATATACTATATACAGGAGGAGATTACTTACAGGTATATACTATATTGTTGTGAATTCTGTGATCAAGCTCCCTCCTGTGGTCACAAGTGGTACTGCGGCTTCTGAGTTTCCTTCCTCAGGTGATGAGGTTAAGTCGTTAGGTGCTGCTCTATTTAACTCCACCTAGTGCTTTGATCCTGGCCTCCAGTCAATGTTCTAGTATTGGTCTTGCTTCCTCCTGGATCGTTCCTGTGGCCTGTCTGCTCAGCATAAGCTAAGTTCTGCTTGTGTTACTTTTTGCTATATTTTCTGTCCAGCTTGTTTTTTTGGTTTTGCTTGCTTGCTGGAAGCTCTGAGACGCAAAGGGAGCACCTCCGTACCGTTAGTCGGTGCGGAGGGTCTTTTTGCCCCTCTGCGTGGTTGTTTGTAGGTTTTTGTGTTGACCGCAAAGCTATCTTTCCTATCCTCGGTCTATTCAGTAAGTCGGGCCTCACTTTGCTAAATCTATTTCATCTCTGTGTTTGTATTTTCATCTTACTCACAGTCATTATATGTGGGGGGCTGCCTTTTCCTTTGGGGAATTTCTCTGAGGCAAGGTAGGCTTATTTTTCTATCTTCAGGTCTAGCTAGTTTCTCAGGCTGTGCCGAGTTGCATAGGGAGCGTTAGGCGCAATCCACGGCTACCTCTAGTGTGGTTTGATAGGTTTAGGGATTGCGGTCAGCAGAGTTTCCACGTCTCAGAGCTCGTCCTATGTTTTGTGGTTTTTGTCAGGTCACTTGTGTGCTCTGATCTTCAAGGTCCATTGTGGTTCTGAATTACCTATTCATAACAGTACTGGAGGCCCAAAGTACTATGCTTCTCAATAGAGGGAAAAAAGAAGTTCTGAGACCATTTTTTTTTCTTTGCACTGTGTTTTGCCTTTTTTTCCCCTAGACATTTGGGTGGTTCAGGACACAGGTGTGGTGATTTCACTCATGCTATCTCCGATTGTCCTAAGCGCACTAGGCGGTTTGCTAGGTCTGCCACCAATGGTACGGTACAGTCGAAATTTCTTTTGTCCGTTACTTTGATCTGCTCTTTGTCTTCCTATTCTGTCATGGCATTTGTGGATTCAGGCGTTGCTCTGAATTTGATGGACTTGGAGTTTGCTAGGCGCTGTGGGTTTGTCTTGGAGCCCTTGCAGTGTCTTATTCCATTGAGAGGAATTGATGCTACGCCTTTGGCCAAGAATAAGCCTCAGTATTGGACCCAGCTGACCATGTGCATGGCTCCTGCGCACCAGGAGGATATTCACTTTCTGGTGTTGCAAAATCTGCATGATGTTGTCGTGTTGGGGTTGCCATGGCTACAAGCCCATAACCCAGTATTAGATTGGAAATCTATGTCTGTGTCCAGCTGGGGTTGTCATGGGGTACATGGTGATGTTCCATTTCTGTCTATCTCATCATCCACCCCTTCTGAGGTCCCAGAGTTCTTGTCTGATTACCGGGATGTATTCGATGAGCCCAAGTCCAATGCCCTACCTCCGCATAGGGATTGTGATTGTGCTATAGTTGATTCCTGGTAGTAAGTTTCCTAAGGGTCGACTGTTTAATTTATCTGTACCTGAGCATGCCGCTATGCGGAGTTACGTAAAGGAATCCTTGGAGAAGGGTCATATTCGGTCGTCGTCGTCGCCATTGGGAGCAGGGTTCTTTTTTGTGGCCAAGAAGGATGGTTCGCTGAGACCTTGTATTGATTACCACCTTCTAAATAAAGTCACGGTCAAATTTCAGCACCCCTTGCCGCTGCTATCTGATTTGTTTGCTCGGATTAAGGGGGCTAGTTGGTTCACCAAGATAGATCTTCGTGGTGCATATAATCTTGTGCGTATTAAACGGGGCGATGAATGGAAAACTGCATTTAATACGCCCGAGGGCCATTTTGAGTACCTAGTTATGCCATTCGGACTTGCCAATGCTCCATCAGTATTTCAGTCCTTTATGCATGACATCTTCTGAGAGTACCTGGATAAATTCCTGATTGTATACTTGGATGATATTTTGGTCTTCTCGGATGATTGGGAGTCTCATGTGAAGCAGGTCAGAATGGTGTTCCAGGTCCTGCGTGCTAGTTCTTTGTTTGTGAAGGGATCAAAGTGTCTCTTTGGTGTTCAGAAGGTTTCATTTTTGGGGTTCATTTTTTCCCCTTCTACCATCGAGATGGACCCTGTTAAGGTCCAGGCCATTTATGATTAGACTCAGCCGACATCTCTGAAGAGTCTGCAAAAGTTCCTTGGCTTTGCTAATTTTTATCGCAGCTTCATTTGTAATTTTTCTAGTATTGCTAAACCATTGACCGATTTGACCAAGAAGGGTGCTGATGTGGTCAATTGGTCTTCTGCTGCTGTGGAAGCTTTTCAAGAGTTAAAGCGTCGTTTTTCTTCTGCCCCTGTGTTGTGTCAACCAGATGTTTCGCTTCCGTTCCAGGTTGAGGTTGATGCTTCAGAAATTGGAGCGGGGGCTGTTTTGTCGCAAAGAGGTGCTGATTGCTCGGTGATGAAGCCATGCGCCTTCTTGTCCAGGAAGATTTCGCCTGCTGAGCGAAATTATGATGTTGGGAATCGAGAGTTGCTGGCCATGAAGTGGGCATTTGAGGAGTGGCGTCATTGGCTTGAAGGAGCTAAGCATCGTGTGGTGGTCTTGACTGATCACAAGAAACTTGACGTATCTCGAGTCTGCCAAATGGTTGAGTCCTAGACAGGCTCGTTGGTCGCCTGTTTTCTCCCGTTTTGACTTTGTGGTTTCGTACCTTCCGGGCTCTAAAAATGTGAAGGCGGATGCCTTGTCTGGGAGTTTTGTGCCCGACTCTCCGGATTTGCCTGAGCCGGCGGGTATTCTCAAAGAGGGAGTAATTGTGTCTGCCATCTCCCCTGATTTGCGGCGGGTGCTGCAAAAATTTCAGGCTAATAAACCTGATCGTTGCCCAGCAGAGAAACTGTTTATCCCTGATAGGTGGACGAATAATGTTATCTCTGAGGTTCATTGTTCGGTGTTGGCTGGTCATCCTGGAATCTTTGGTACCAGAGATTTGGTGGCTAGATCCTTTTGGTGGCCGTCTCTGTCGCGGGATGTGCGTTCTTTTGTGCAGTCCTGTGGGATTTGTGCTTGGGCTAAGCCCTGCTGTTCTCGTGCCAGTGGGTTGCTTTTGCCCTTGCCGATCCCGAAGAGGCCTTGGACACATATCTCTATGGATTTTATTTCGGATCTCCCTGTCTCTCAAAAAATGTCGGTCATTTGGGTAGTTTGTGATCGCTTCTCTAAGATGATCCATTTGATACCCTTGTCTACATTGCCTTCCTCCTCTGATTTGGTGCCATTGTTCTTTCAGCATGTGGTTCGTTTACATGGCATTCCAGAGAACATCGTTTCTGACAGAGGCTCCCAGTTTGTTTCGAGGTTTTGGCGAGCCCTTTGGGCTAGGATGGGCATTGATTTGTCTTTTTCCTCGGCTTTCCATCCTCAGACAAATGGCCAGACTGAACGAACCAATCAGACCTTGGAAACATATCTGAGATGTTTTGTTTCCGCTGATCAGGATGATTGGGTGTCCTTTTTGCCGTTGGCTGAGTTCGCTCTTAATAATCGGGCCAGCTCGGCTACCTTGGTTTCACCGTTTTTCTGCAATTCTGGGTTCCATCCTCGTTTCTCTTCAGGGCAGGTTGTCTTCGGACTGTCCTGGTGTGGATACTGTGGTGGACAGGTTGCAGCGGATTTGGACTCATGTAGTGGACAATTTGACCTTGTCCCAGGAGAAGGCTCAACGTTTCGCTAATCGCAGACGCTGTATAGGTCCCCGACTTCGTGTTGGGGATTTGGTTTGGTTGTCATCTCGTTATATTCCTATGAAGGTTTCCTCTCCTAAGTTTAAGCCTCGTTTCATTGGTCCGTATAGGATTTCTGAGGTTCTTAATCCTGTGTCTTTTCGTTTGACCCTTCCAGATTCTTTTTCCATCCATAACGTATTCCATAGGTCATTGTTGCGGAGATACGTGGTGCCTGTGGTTCCATCTGTTGATCCTCCTGCCCCGGTTTTGGTGGAGGGGGAGTTGGAGTATATAGTGGAGAAGATTTTGGATTCTCGTGTTTCGAGACGGAGACTCCAGTATCTGGTTAAGTGGAAGGGTTATGGTCAGGAAGATAATTCCTGGGTCTTTGCCTCTGATGTCCATGCTGCCGATCTTGTTCGTGCCTTCCATATGGCTCATCCTGGTCGGCCTGGGGGCTCTGGTGAGGGTTCGGTGACCCCTCCTCAAGGGGGGGGTACTGTTGTGAATTCTGTGATCAAGCTCCCTCCTGTGGTCACAAGTGGTACTGCGGCTTCTGAGTTTCCTTCCTCAGGTGATGAGGTTAAGTTGTTAGGTGCTGCTCTATTTAACTCCACCTAGTGCTTTGATCCTGGCCTCCAGTCAATGTTCTAGTATTGGTCTTGCTTCCTCCTGGATCGTTCCTGTGGCCTGTCTGCTCAGCATAGGCTAAGTTCTGCTTGTGTTACTTTTTGCTATATTTTCTGTCCAGCTTGTTTTTTTGGTTTTGCTTGCTTGCTGGAAGCTCTGAGACGCAGAGGGAGCACCTCCGTACCGTTAGTTGGTGCGGAGGGTCTTTTTGCCCCTCTGCGTGGTTGTTTGTAGGTTTTTGTGTTGACCGCAAAGCTATCTTTCCTATCCTCGGTCTATTCAGTAAGTCGGGCCTCACTTTGCTAAATCTATTTCATCTCTGTGTTTGTATTTTCATCTTACTCACAGTCATTATATGTGGGGGGCTGCCTTTTCCTTTGGGGAATTTCTCTGAGGCAAGGTAGGCTTATTTTTCTATCTTCAGGTCTAGCTAGTTTCTCAGGCTGTGCCGAGTTGCATAGGGAGCGTTAGGCGCAATCCACGGCTACCTCTAGTGTGGTTTGATAGGTTTAGGGATTGCGGTCAGCAGAGTTTCCACGTCTCAGAGCTCGTCCTATGTTTTGTGGTTTTTGTCAGATCACTTGTGTGCTCTGATCTTCAAGGTCCATTGTGGTTCTGAATTACCTATTCATAACACTATATACAGGAGGAGATGATACACAAGTATATACTATATACAGGAGGAGATGACACACATATATTCTATATACAGGAGGAGATGACATACAGGTATACAGGTCCTTCTCAAAAAATTAGCATATAGTGTTAAATTTCATTATTTACCATAATGTAATGATTACAATTAAACTTTCATATATTATAGATTCATTATCCACCAACTGAAATTTGTCAGGTCTTTTATTGTTTTAATACTGATGATTTTGGCATACAACTCCTGATAACCCAAAAAACCTGTCTCAATAAATTAGCATATCAAGAAAAGGTTCTCTAAACGACCTATTACCCTAATCTTCTGAATCAACTAATTAACTCTAAACACATGCAAAAGATACCTGAGGCTTTTATAAACTCCCTGCCTGGTTCATTACTCAAAACCCCCATCATGGGTAAGACTAGCGACCTGACAGATGTCAAGAAGGCCATCATTGACACCCTCAAGCAAGAGGGTAAGACCCAGAAAGAAATTTCTCAACAAATAGGCTGTTCCCAGAGTGCTGTATCAAGGCACCTCAATGGTAAGTCTGTTGGAAGGAAACAATGTGGCAGAAAACGCTGTACAACGAGAAGAGGAGACCGGACCCTGAGGAAGATTGTGGAGAAGGACCGATTCCAGACCTTGGGGAACCTGAGGAAGCAGTGGACTGAGTCTGGTGTGGAAACATCCAGAGCCACCGTGGACAGGCGTGTGCAGGAAATGGGCTACAGGTGCCGCATTCCCCAGGTAAAGCCACTTTTGAACCATAAACAGCGGCAGAGGCGCCTGACCTGGGCTACAGAGAAGCAGCACTGGACTGTTGCTAAGTGGTCCCAAGTACTTTTTTCTGATGAAAGCAAATTTTGCATGTCATTCGGAAATCAAGGTGCCAGAGTCTGGAGGAAGACTGGGGAGAAGGAAATGCCAAAATGCCTGAAGTCCAGTGTCAAGTACCCACAGTCAGTGATGGTGTGGGGTGCCATGTCAGCTGCTGGTGTTGGTCCACTGTGTTTCATCAAGGGCAGGGTCAATGCAGCTAGCTATCAGGAGATTTTGGAGCACTTCATGCTTCCATCGGCTGAAATGCTTTATGGAGATGAAGATTTCATTTTTCAGCACGACCTGGCACCTGCTCACAGTGCCAAAACCACTGGTAAATGGTTTACTGACCATGGTATTACTGTGCTCAATTGGCCTGCCAACTCTCCTGACCTGAACCCCATAGAGAATCTGTGGGATATTGTGAAGAGAAAGTTGAGAGACGCAAGACCCAACACTCTGGATGAGCTTAAGGCCGCTATTGAAGCATCCTGGGCCTCCATAACATCTCAGCAGTGTCACAGGCTGATTGCCTCCATGCCACGCCGCATTGAAGCAGTCATTTCTGCCAAAGGATTCCCGACCAAGTATTGAGTGCATAACTGAACATTATTATTTGTTGGTTTTTTCGTTTGTTATTAAAAAACACTTTTATTTGATTGGATGGGTGAAATATGCTAATTTATTGAGACAGGTTTTTTGGGTTATCAGGAGTTGTATGCCAAAATCATCAGTATTAAAACAATAAAAGACCTGACAAATTTCAGTTGGTGGATAATGAATCTATAATATATGAAAGTTTAATTGTAATCATTACATTATGGTAAATAATGAAATTTAACACTATATGCTAATTTTTTGAGAAGGCCCTGTATACTATGTAAAAGAGGAGATGACATATAGATATATAGAGGAGGAGATGACATACAGCAGGTATACAATATATACAGGGGAGATGACATACAGGAATATGCTATATACAGGAGATGACATACAGGTATATACTATATATAGGAGATGACATACAGGTATATACTATATACAGAAGAGATGACATACAGGTATATACTATATACAGGAGGAGATGACACATAGGGATACAAAAAATACAGGAGGAGATGACATACAGCAGGTATATACTACTTACAGGGGAGATGATATACAGGTATATACTATATACAGGGGAGATGACATACAGATTTACACTATATACAGTAGATGACATACAGGTGTATACTATATATAAGGGAGATGACAAGCATGTATATACTGAGGGGAAAATGAGAGGTGTGAGGTGAAAATGAAAAGGTGTGAGTGCAAAATGAGTGGAGTGAGGGAAAATAGTGGAGTGATCGGAAAATGACAGATGTGAGGTCGAAATGACAAGTGTTAGAGGGGAATGAGAGGAGTGAAGGGGGAATGAGAGGAGTGAGGGGGAAAATAAGAGGAGTGAGAGGGAAAATGAGAGGTGTGAGGGAGAAAATGAGAGATGTGTGGGGGAAAATGAAAGATGTGAGAGGGAAAATGAGAGGCGTGATCGGAAAATAAGAGAAGTGAGGTGCTATAACTAACCAGAGATAGTTACTATGCCGAGGCAACGCCGGGCTCTTCAGCTAGTATAGATTATAAAACCAAACTGTAGCTCAAAGTGATAAATCCACATGATTAAACTAGTGGGACAAACTCCACTAGAAGGTAACTAATACAACATTTACTTAAAGCTCTTATAATACACAGACCCCTAATTAAGCAGACATCCCAATAGGCTCCCCTCCCTGTGTAAAATCAGTATGGCATTCCCTGATATAAAATGGTTGCCTTTTATTGGGAACATGGATTGCATGGCAGGTGCAATGAATTAGGCATATTGAATAGGCTACCATGGGCAGACTCTACTTAGTAGTTCTCAAGGCTATTCACCTTTTATACTTCTATTCACTGATCTCGACTTGGGTTGTGTCTGTAGAGTAGCTGCTGGCCGGTGGAAAACATTGAGGTAGGAGGTTTCTGCAAACTATTTCAGAACCACAGAGAAGGGGAGAACATTCCACTCTATGCTGCTCAACAGAAGGTGTAAAAACTCTACATTCCCCATTGAGCATGCTGAGAAGAGAGCACCCAGCCAAGTAACAATGTCACAACTGCCTTCTCCATTGTCAGCATAACCCTCTGGAAAAGGAAGGATGGGAGCCAAAAGCAGAGGTTTTCGGAACCAGGACAGATGAGTCTGTAACAGGAGGATCATCCACTCTATAAGTAAGAGTGCCTACTGCTTTGGCAGATTGTCTTTTTTATTTGAAAAGTCAGCAAATAATACTAAATTTACAATGTATCTTTGAACTAACCCTCTTCCTATATGGAGACAGCTGCTTTGTAGGACCACAAGATGCAAGCTCTTGGCAATTAGAGAAGAGGTTGTCTTCAATAGCATTTTTTAGTTTAATATTATACCAGTAAGAAATACACTATCCCACTCTTTAATACGCCGAACCTTTAATTTATAGAACAAATACGGTAATTGTTAAGATTGCACTGTATGCTATACTATGAGCTTGAGTGTATTCACAGATGAACACTGCAGTGCCCCCACCATGAATCATGATAAGTGTTATTATGTTACTAAGCCAGACATTAGAAGAGATGCTCAGACATTCTTACCCAGACGCGCATAGACACAAAAGCATATATAATTGGCTGCATACTAAAGACTACCTGGGGTGTCTTGCTTTCTTTCAGAAAAGAACTTCCAGTAGACCTTTCTGAATATTACCACAGACAATGACAATGTATATTATTCCCACAATGAATTGTGTGGCTTTGCAAAAAAAAAATAAGTAGAATCACTTGCTGTTTTTTATGCTTTGAAGTAATATAAGTATATCACAACAATCCTGACATGATAATAGTAGCATAAATAACAAGGTACACGTGAATAAAACATATAATAACATAAGCAACTGAGCCTGTCTGCAAAACAATATGAAAGAAAATAATAGAAAGAATTGTAGCGGTTCCTTTACTGCAACATTTATTTAATCAATCTAAATTGTACTTGATTGACAGTCAGTTTTGAGATTTTGGAAATAATTTATTATAATAATTGCATTTAAAGAATACACGAAAACACAAGGGAGAATAGAAAGTTAAATTACTGGTAACTTTTTTATGTTTTTAGCAATATAAATACTGTAATTAAATCTTGAAATTCAATAAATTGTGAAATGACAACCTCAAAGGTGAAGCAAAATAAAAGTAAATTAGAAGCCTCTTCTGTATATTAACCCCTTAGCGACCGCCGATACGCCTTTTAACGGCGGCCGCTAAGGGTACTTAAACCACAGCGCCGTTAATTAACGGCGCTGTGGAAAAAGTCCATAGTGCCCCCCAGAGGCCGATTTTCTCCGGGGTCTCGGCTGCCGAGGGTAGCCGAGACCCCAGAGAACATGATTCGGGGGGTTTTTAACCCACCCCGCATTTGCGATCGCCGGTAATTAACCGTTTACCGGCGATCGCAAAAAAAAAAAAAAAGCGATCTCTTTTTAATTTCTCTGTCCTCCGATGTGATCGCACATCGGAGGACAGAGAAAAGGGGTCCCAGGTGGCCCCCCAATACTCACCTAGCTCCCCCGATGCTCCTCGTGTCTCCCGGTGGGCGCCGCCATCTTCAAAATGGCGGGCGCATGCGCAGTGCGCCCGCCGGCCGGCACCGGGAGAATCTTTGGGGTCTCGGCTGCCGGGGGTAGCCGAGACCCCAAAGAGCACGATCGGGGTCGGTATTACCGACCCCTGTTTTGCGATCGCCGGTAATTAACTGTTTTCCGGCGACCGCAAAAAAAAAAAAAGTAAAGTGTAATTCTCTGTCCTCTGATGTGATCGCACATCAGAGGACAGAGAAATAGGGGGATTCGGGGACCCTAGCATACTCACCTAGGTCCCTGGATCCTCTTGCTGCTCCTCCTGGCCGCCGGCAGCAGAACATGGCGGACGCATGCCCAGTGCGCCCGCCATCTGTCTCCATCTGCCGGCCGGCAGGAGAACAGCAATTGGGGCTAAAATTAGGGTTAGGGGTAGGGTTAGGGTTAGGGTTAGGGGTAGGGTTAGGGGTAGGGTTAGGGGTAGGGGTAGGGTTAGGGGTAGGGTTAGGGTTAGGGTTAGGGGTAGGGTTAGGGTTAGGGTTAGGGGTAGGGTTAGGGGTAGGGTTAGGGTTAGGTTAGGGGTAGGGTTAGGGGTAGGGTTAGAGGTAGGGTTAGGTTAGGGTTAGGGGTAGGGTTAGGGTTAGGTTAGGGTTAGGTTAGGGGTAGGGTTAGGGGTAGGGTTAGGTTAGGGTTAGGGGTAGGGTTAGGGGTAGGGTTAGGTTAGGGGTAGGGCTAGGGTTAGGGCTAGGGTTGGGGCTAAATTTAGGGTTAGGGTTGGGGCTAAATTTAGGGTTAGGGTTGGGGCTAAACTTAGGGTTAGGCTTCTTTCACACTTACGTCGGTACGGGGCCGTCGCAATGCGTCGGCCCGACATACCGACGCACGTTGTGAAAATTGTGCACAACGTGGGCAGCAGCTGTAGTTTTTCAACACATCCGCTGCCCAATCTATGTCCTGGGGAGGAGGGGGCGGAGTTACGGCCACGCATGCGCGGTCAGAAATGGCGGATGCGACGTACAAAAAAACGTTTCATTGAACGTTTTTTTGTGCCGACGCTCCGCCAAAACACAACTGATCCAGTGCACGACGGACGCGACGTGTGGCCATCCGTCACGATCCGTCGGCAATACAAGTCTATGGGCAAAAAACGCATCCTGCGGGCACATTTGCAGGATCCGTTTCTTGTCCAAAACGACGGATTGCGACGGAATGCCAAACGACGCAAGTGTGAAAGGGCTAGGGTTAGGGTTGGGGCTAAAGTTAGGGCTAGGGTTGGGGCTAAAGTTAGGGTTAGAGCTGGGATTAGGGTTAGGGTTTGGATTAGGGTTGGTATTAGGGTTAGGGTTGGCATTAGGGTTACGCTTGGGATTAGGGTTAGGTTTGGGATTAGGGTTAAGGTTAGGGTTGTGATTAGGGGTGTATTGGGATTAGGGTTAGGTTTGAGGTTAGGGTTGAGATTAGGATTAGGGGTGTGTTGGATTTAGGGTTTTGATTAGGGTTATGGTTAGGGTTGACATTAGGGTTGTTTTGGGGTAAGGGTTGTGATTATGGTTAGGGTTAGTGATTAGGATTATGGATGAGGTTGGGATTAGGGTTAGGGGTGTGTTGGGGTTAGGGTTGGAGCTAGAATTGGGGGGTTTCCACTGTTTAGGTACATCAGGGGGTCTCCAAACACGACAGCCAATTTTGCGCTCAAAAAGTCAAATGGTGCTCCCTCCCTTCTGAGCTCTGCCGTGCGCCCAAACAGTGGGTTACCCCCACATATGGGGCATCAGCGTACTCGGGATAAATTGGACAACAACTTCTGGGGTCCAATTTCTCTTGTTACCCTTGTGAAAATAAAAACTTGGGGGCTACAAAATCTTTTTTGTGAAAAAAAAAATATTTTTTATTTTCACGACTCTGCATTCTAAACTTCTGTGAAGCACTTGGGCATTCAAAGTTCTCACCACACATCTAGATAAGTTCCTTGGGGGGTCTAGTTTCCAAAATGGGGTCACTTGTGGGGGGTTACTACAGTTTAGGTACATCAGGGGCTCTGCAATCGCAACATAATGCCCACAGACCATTCTATCAAAGTCTGCATTCCAAAAAGGCGCTCCTTCCCTTCCGAGCTCTGCCGTGCGCCCAAACAGTGGTTTACCCCCACATATGGCACATCAGCGTACTCGGGATAAATTGGACAACAACTATTGCAGTCCAATTTCTCCTGTTACCCTTGTGAAAATAAAAACTTGGGGGCTACAATATCTTTTTTGTGGAAAAAAAATATTTTTTATTTTCACGACTCTGCATTCTAAACTTCTGTGAAGCACTTGGGCATTCAAAGTTCTCACCACACATCTAGATAAGTTCCTTGGGGGGTCTAGTTTCCAAAATGGGGTCACTTGTGGAGGGTTTCTACAGTTTAGGTACATCAGGGGCTCTGCAAACGCAACATAATACCCGCAGACCATTCTATCAAAGTCTGCATTCCAAAACGGCGCTCCTTCCTTCCGAGCTCTACCGTGCGCCCAAACAGTGGTTTACCCCCACATATGGGGTACCAGCATACTCAGGACAAATTGGACAACAACTTTTGGGGTCCAATTTCTCTTGTTACCCTTGTGAAAATAAAAATTTGGTGGCTAAAATATCTTTTTTGTGGAAAAAAAAATATTTTTTATTTTCACGGCTCTGCATTATAAACTTCTGTGAAGCACTTGGGCATTCAAGGTTCTCACCACACATCTAGATAAGTTCCATGGGGGGTCTAGTTTCCAAAATGGGGTCACTTGTGGGGGATTTCTACTGTTTAGGCACATCAGGGGCTCTCCAAACGTGACATGGCGTCCGATCTCAATTCCAGCCAATTCTACATTGAAAAAGTAAAACGGCACTCTTTCTCTTCCAAGCTCTGCGGTGCGCCCAAACAGTGGTTTACCCCAACATATTGGGTATCGACGTACTCAGAAGAAATTGCACAACAACTTTAGTGGTCTAATTTCTCCTGTTACCCTTGTGAAAATAAAAGTTTGTGGGCAAAAAGATCATTTTTGTAGAAAAAAATGCAATTTTTTTTTTTCATGGCTCTACGTTATAAACTTCTGTGAAGCACATGGGGGTTCAAAGTGCTCGCCACACATCTAGATAAGTTCCTTAAGGGGTCTAGTTTCCAAAATGGTGTCACTTGTGGGGGGTTTCCACTGTTTAGGCACATCAGGGGCTCTCCAAACGCGACATGGCGTCCAATCTCAATTCCAGCCAATTCTACATTGAAAAAGTAAAACGGCACTCCTTCTCTTCCAAGCTCTGCGGTGCGCCCTAACAGTTGTTTACCCCCACATATTGGGTATCAGCGTACTCAGGAGAAATTGCACAACAACTTTTGTGGTCTAATTTCTCCTGTTACTCTTGTGAAAATAAGAATTTGTGGGCGAAAAGATCATTTTTGTGTAAACAAAAGCGATTTTTTATTTTCACGGCTCTACGTTATAAACTTCTGTGAAGCACTTGGGGGTTCAAAGTGCTCACCACACATCTAGATAAGTTCCTTAAGGGGTCTAGTTTCCAAAATTGTGTCACTTGTGGGGAGTTTCCACTGTTTAGGTACATCAGGGGCTCTCTAAATGTGACATGGTGTCCGATCTCAATTCCAGCCAATTCTGCATTGAAAAAGTCAAACGGCGCTCCTTCACTTCTAAGTTCTGCGGTGCGCCCTAACAATGGTTTACCCCCACATATGGGGTATTGGCGTATTCAGGAGAAATTGCATAACAAAATTTATGGTTACATTTCTGTTTTTACACTTGTGAAAATAAAAAAAATGGTTCTGAATTAAGATGTTTGCAAAAAAAAGTTAAATGTTCATTTTTTCCTTCCACATTGTTTCAGTTCCTGTGAAGCACGTAAAGGGTTAATAAACTTCTTGAATGTGGTTTTGAGAACCTTGAGGGGTGTAGTTTTTAGAATGGTGTCACACTTCATTATTTTCTATCATATAGACCCCTCAAAATGACTTCAAATGTGATGTGGTCCCTAAAAAAAAATGGTGTTGTAAAAATGAGAAATTGCTGGTCAACTTTTAACCCTTATAACTCCCTAACAAAAAAAAATTTTGTTTCCAAAATTGTGCTGATGTAAAGTAGACATGTGGGAAATGTTATTTATTAACTATTTTTCATGACATATCTCTCTGATTTAAGGGCATAAAAATACAAAGTTTGAAAATTGCAAAATTTTAAAAATTTTCGCCATATTTCCATTTTTTTCATAAATAATCGCAAGTAATATCGAAGAAATGTTACCACTAACATGAAGTACAATATGTCACGAAAAAACAATCTCAGAATCAGCGGGATCCGTTGAAGCGTTCCAGAGTTATAACCTCATAAAGTGACAGTGGTCAGAATTGCAAAAATTGGCCTGGTCATTAACCCCTTAATCCCATATGACGTACTATCCCGTCCAGGTGACCTGGGACTTAATTCCCATGGACGGGATAGTACGTCATATGCGATCGGCCGCGCTCACGGGGGGAGCGCGGCCGATCGCGGCCGGGTGTCAGCTGCCTATCGCAGCTGACATCCGGCACTATGTGCCAGGAGCGGTCACGGACCGCTCCCGGCACATTAACCCCCGGCACACCGCGATCAAAGATGATCGCGGTGTGCCGGCGGTGCAGGGAAGCATCGCGCAGGGAGGGGGCTCCCTGCGGGCTTCCCTGAGACGATCGGTACACGGTGATGTGCTCACCGTGTACCGAGCGTCTTCTCCCTGCAGTCCCCGGATCCAAAATGGCCGCCGGGCTGCATCCGGGTCCTGCAGGGAACACTTCCGGGTCAGGATCAGGCTGCAGCTGCAGCTCTAATCCTGCCCGGCTGTATGTCAGATCACCGATCTGATAGAGTGCTGTGCACACTGTCAGATCGGTGATCTGTGATGTCCCCCCCTGGGACAAAGTGAAAAAGTTAAAAAAAAAATTTCCACACTTGTAAAAAAAAATAAAAAAAAAATTACTAAATAAAGCAGAAAAAAAAAAATATTATTCCCATAAATACATTTCTTTACATAAAAAAAAAACAAAAAAAACAATAAAAGTACACATATTTAGTATCGCCGCGTCCGTAACGACCCGACCTATAAAACTGGCCCACTAGTTAACCCCTTCAGTGAACACCGTAAGAAAAAAAAAAAAAAAACGAGCCAAAAAACAACGCTTTATTATCATAACGCTGAACAAAAAGTGGAATAACACGCGATCAAAAAGACGGATATAAATAACCATGGTACCTCTGAAAACGTCATCTTGTCCCGCAAAAAACGAGCCGCCATATAGCATCATAACCAAAAAAATAAAAAAGTTATAGTCCTGAGAATAAAGCGATGCCAAAATAATTATTTTTTCTATAAAATAGCTTTTATCGTATAAAAGCGCCAAAACATAAAAAAAATGATATAAATGAGGTATCGCTGTAATCGTACTGACCCGAAGAATAAAACTGCTTTATCAATTTTACCAAACGTAGAACGGTATAAACGCATCCCCCAAAAGAAATTCATGAATAGCTGGTTTTTGGTCATTCTGCCTCACAAAAAATCGGAATAAAAAGCGATCAAAAACTGTCACATGTCCGAAAATGTAACCGATAAAAACGTCAACTCGTCCCGCAAAAAACAAGACCTCACATGACTCTGTGGACCAAAATATGGAAAAATTATAGGTCTCAAAATGTGGAGACGCAAAAACTTTTTTGCTATAAAAAGCGTCTTTTAGTGTGTGACGGCTGCCAATCATAAAAATCCGATATAAAAAACTCGCTATAAAAGTAAATCAAACCCCCCTTCATCACCCCCTTAGTTAGGCTAGGTTCACATTGCGTTAATGGGTTAACGCTAACGGACAGCGTTGCACGGCGAAAATGTCACAATTAACGCCGTGCAACGGGTCCGTTAGCACAACCATTGACAGCAATGTGATTTTCGGGTGTAGCGCATCGCTAGAGCGTGCCATTTTCGGCTCGCGCTAGCAAGGTGCCGTTCTTTTGTGGCGCGCCTCAGACGCTGCTTGCAGCGTCCGCGGCGCGCCCGAGGTCCGATCCCCGATCTTCCAGAGCGGGGACGTTAACGCGACCACTAAACACGACACCTAAAAAGACATTGCGTTAGCGCAATCCGCTAGTGCTAAACGGATTTCCCTAATGCAATGTGAACCTAGCCTTAGGGAAAAATAATAAAATTAAAAAAAATGTATTTATTTCCATTTTCCCATTAGGGTTAGGGTTAGGGCTAGGGTTGGGGCTAGGGTTAGGGTTAGGGTTTGTATTACATTTACGGTTGGGATTAGGGTTGGGATTAGAATTAGGGGTGTGTCAGGGTTAGGTGTGTGGTTAGGGTTACAGTTGGGATTAGGGTTAGGGGTGCGTTTGGATTAGGGTTTCAGTTATAATTGGGGGTTTCCACTGTTTAGACACATCAGGGGCTCTCCAAACGCGACATGGCGTCCGATCTCAATTCCAGCCAATTCTGCATTGAAAAAGTAAAACAGTGCTCCTTCACTTCCGAGCTCTCCCGTGCGCCCAAACAGGGGTTTACCCCAACATATGGGGTATCATCGTACTCGAGACAAATTGGACAACAACTTTATGGGTCCAAGTTCTCTTGTTATCCTTGGGAAAATAAAAATTTGGGGGGCTAAAAATCATTTTTGTGGGAAAAAAAAGGATTTTTTATTTTCACGGCTCTGCGTTGTAAACTGTAGTGAAACACTTGGGGGTTCAAAGTTTTCACAACACATCTAGATAAGTTCCATGGGAGGTCTAGTTTCAATATGGGGTCACTTGTGGGTGGTTTCTACTGTTTGGGTACATCAGGGGCTCTGCAAATGCAACGTGACGCCTGCAGACCAATCCATCTAAGTCTGCATTCCAAATGGCGCTCCTTCCCTTCCGAGCTCTGCCATGCGCCCAAACAGTGGTTCCCCCCCACATACGGGGTATCAGCGTACTCAGGACAAATTGAACAACAACTTTTGGGGTCCAATTTATTCTGTTACCCTTGTAAAAATACAAAGCTGGGACTAAAAAATCATTTTTGTGAAAAAAAAAAAGAATTTTTATTTTCACGGCTCTGCGTTATAAACTGTAGTGAAACACTTAGGGGTTCAAAGTTCTCACAACACATCTAGATAAGTTCCTTGGGAGGTCTAGTTTCTAATATGGGGTCACTTGTGGGGGGTTTGTACTGTTTGGGTACATCAGGGGCTCTGCAAATGCAACGTGACTCCTGCAGACCAATCCATCTAAGTCTGCATTCCAAATGGCGCTCCTTCCCT